>NC_052508.1:23890913-24248831 GCF_014356525.2 Nilaparvata lugens
TTTCTGCCTGCAATCAACTCAACCTCAATGGTTATAATGTTATTGCAAATATTGAAATGTTTGTTAATGATGCAGATAAGGTTGATAAGTGCAACAGAGAGAGACCTTCATTTGAATGACATGAGGCCAACATCATGTCAAACGATTTCTTTGAGCAGGATAGATTCGGGAGTACATTGACATTCGCATGCATATTCACAAGTTGCACAGATAGAAGGACACGCTATTGCTTTCAACATGCATTTTCACGAGAGATGCGCGCATTAATACAACAGTTATATATTCATTCCACAGGCAAATGTATGGATTTATTCCTCTGCTTTGCCATTCCAGTATGTGTAGACATGGGTTCTCTCCCTCACTCATTAATAACCCCTTCAGTATAGCTGATCCGCGTTGTTTGACAATCAAATGCAAATGGATTATACATGATTTTTGTATCGCTTCTTTCTAGGAGAAGTTTTGTTTTTCAAACAAATTCAATGAGATGAGAGCATGAAGAAGAATTCTGTTCTAGTTATCTTGATGTATTGTTCAGTCAACGAGATCTCTACTGAAATGTTTGTAAAAATTCTAGGATATTTTTCATGTACTTAACATTATCAATTAATCCGTAGCTGCTATACCTACAAAGATATCAAATTCAAATGACTGTATTTTTCGAAAACATCACTCCAGTAGGTCATTTACCAATGCGTTTGAAAATACTGGTAGTAAACCTTGAACCATATTTAGTTCTTTTCATCCAGTATAAGGATTCTTGAACCTATCTTCTCAAAATTATTTTACAAGCTCATTTTAATTTATTGAAAAGAAAACTTATCTTGGAAAAACTCACCATCACCAGTATGAACGTTCCAGAGAAAGTGATCTCAACATACCTAGAAACGAGAAAAAAATTGAAACATGGTTGACACATGACAAACAATCACAACATGGTTTTCGCTAATAGAATTGATTGAGTTATTGTAGGTTTTGTAAATGACTTGTTTTAGGGATCTGAAATGTTAAAGATCAAATTTTAATATCGTATAGATGCTGAAATTACATAAATATGGCCAAATGTACCATTTCGGTTTGAACAGGGATAGATCAGCTGCTAGTTCAAACCCGGAATGAAACACACATTATAATAATTGCTACCTAGAATGATGTGATGGTAGATAGCGTTGAACGTGAGTGGTGCATATGGCCCAAAAATTACTCTAACATTACGAAATCAATAGACATTTTCGTCAAAAATATGACTAATTATTATTTCATCAGTTGCTACAGCACAACACAATTTATCATTTCTTCATAGCTCCTCACTGTTAAATACATTTAACAATGTTCCTGAGTATCAATAGAATCCATTATTAAACCACTTCTCAAGATATTTCCCTCAAATATAATTCTAGTAGAATAGTTTCTTTTCTCAACCCACATACTTGAGTGTTGTTTTTTACACAGAAGCCTGCCGGGTTGTTATAGCAGATGGTAGGGAGATCTGAAAAGTTGGGAGATTCAAAGATTGTGGGTAGTTGGAAGTTTTAATTAACAGCCTGCGGGTATCAAGCAAGTGAACAGTGCGGTTCCGAGAGAGATAACACTATAAGGAAGAAGGGATTGTTAATCTGTTACTTAAAGAAAACAAACCTAAATAAGTTAGGAATAGAGATGTAAACATGTATTTCATAGCGGAAGAAAGAACAAGGAGGGAATACTGTATTTGTACATTACGGAGTGAAGCAAAGTTATTTAGAGAAGGGGAAAAGAGAAAGATGTCAACTAAGCGGAGTGAAACACCACTTCATGCAAATTGAAGTCGGAGATTGGAATCAAAACTTTAAATGAGTTACTGTATCGCACAGTACTGGATTTGCTGGAACTCTCTCATAGATACTATTATTATATTGCTTTATCCAAATTAGTGGAGTATCGAAATTCGTCTCATACTCAGTGATAAGGAATTGAATTCAATAAGACATGAAAGTGAGTATAGTAATAATATGGTTATGGGCATTGTCAGTCACTTGATAATGAATCCCACAAAAGTTGAATACAAATCAAATGAATTCAAATCCTGAGCATAATAAATTGAATGGACTACCTTGATATTAAATGTTACCTGATCAATTTTATACTCATACCTGGTCAGTTATTATTATGCTACCTTGATATTACAGGATAATCTGAAATACTGCATTATGATATTAATGGATATAATATGGAACAAAGATGGGAAATATACTACAAGTTACCAAACTAAAAGAGAAATATATATGGTGAACTTTTTTATGTTATGGAGGAAAGGAGAGATAAGAACGACATCCTATTATTATTTTCATGTCTGATTGATAGCAATTGCTGTTGATAGAATGTAATGATAATGAAGAAAAATAACAATGTGAAAAAACTAATTCAGATTTTCAATAGAACTGTAAAAAAGAGAAGGTCCCACCGAGATTTGAACTCGGATCGTTGGATTCAGAGTCCAAAGTGCTAACCATTACACCATGGAACCTTGTTGAAGAATATTTGATTGAGTCAATCCAACAATATAACAATTATTTTTATTGTGAAAAATCGAAAATAAGAATACTCTCACAAACTCAAAAAAGAGAAGGTCCCACCGAGATTTGAACTCGGATCGTTGGATTCAGAGTCCAAAGTGCTAACCATTACACCATGGAACCTTGTTGAAGAATATTTGATTCATATAATCCAACAATGATGGATTGTTTCAATTATTATAAAAATGTGAAATTAATATACACTTCAACTCAAAAAAGAGAAGGTCCCACCGAGATTTGAACTCGAATCGTTGGATTCAGAGTCCAAAGTGCTAACCATTACACCATGGAACCTTGTTGAAGAATATTTAATTCATGTAATCCAACAATGATGGTTAGTTTCAATTATCATGAAAAGGTGGAATTAATGTACTCTTCAACTGAAAAAAATGAAGGTCCCACCGAGATTTGAACTCGGATCGTTGGATTCAGAGTCCAAAGTGCTAACCATTACACCATGGAACCTTGTTGAAGAATATTTAATTCATGTTATCCAACAATGATGGATAGTTTCAATTATCATAAAAATGTGAAATTAAAATACACATCAACTCAAAAAAGAGAAGGTCCCACCGAGATTTGAACTCGGATCGTTGGATTCAGAGTCCAAAGTGCTAACCATTACACCATGGAACCTTGTTGAAGAATATTTAATTCATGTTATCCAACAATGATGGATAGTTTCAATTATCATAAAAATGTGAAATTAAAATACACATCAACTCAAAAAAGAGAAGGTCCCACCGAGATTTGAACTCGGATCGTTGGATTCAGAGTCCAAAGTGCTAACCATTACACCATGGAACCTCACAATAGAGAATATCAACAGAAAAAATTGTCAGTGAATGGAAAAAAGTCGAATAATTTGTTTTCATCATTTATAAAAACCATTCTATGAAGTAGAATGACTACATTTTGAACATTTGCCAAGTTGGATTAGAAATTGAGATTGGAATTTATCAATAATGTTGCATAGTAAATAATCACCAAAACAATTTCTTATAAATGTTGATTCAATTGATTAGGAAAGCCAACAGAGCAAAATTATTGATTGGAATTGTTGATTGCTGGCAGAAATTGCTGATCGCAAGAAGCTCTAAATGAATCACGGATTATTTCGTAATTATTTATTTGTGTATGGATATAATTTGAAATAGAAATACAGTAACACAACATAGTGATATGACAATTGGAATTGAGTATATCAGGCAACACTGGTTATAGAACTGGGTAGATAATAAAGAACACTAATTAACTATCTTCAACACTATAATTATTATGACAATTTTGGCTGAGCTGATATACTCATGATTCAGCTTCCATTAAGGTTCAGACCTTTGAAACCATGGAATTTTTGATTGAGTAATGTGTTTGCAGGCATGTATTTCCTCAAGAAGTATACTGTATTGTAATCAATGACCTGTATTAATACAATAACAATCAAAAATGTTAATAATTGTGTAACGGGATTTGTTATGCTAGTAATTTCATTGAATAAAAATTGATTTGATTTGATAATTTCATTGAAAGAGATTCTTATTTACTCCTTCTTGAAAATAGAATAAGTTGAAGTTATTGTGTAAGCATAATTATTTGTGAAAAGAACCAAATTCTCCGCCAATGATTTATCTCTCGTACTGAATCCCGTTGACACGACCACATGGTTTCCTCTAATAAAGATTTATGCCAAATGTATTTGATGTAATAAGCGGGATGTTGACGGTAATAATACGTCACACACTTACTTTATCACTGGCAATTAGCGATGACGTTCCCTCCGAAAGCCGCGCTGAAATATTCGTGTTGATTTACAACTCAAAATGAATCACGGATTATTTCGTAATTATTTATTTGTGTATGGATATAATTTGAAATAGAAATACAGTAACACAACAGAGTGATATGACGATTGGATTTGGGTATATCAGGCAACACTGGTTATAGATAACTGGGTAGATAATAAAGAACACTAATTAACCTTCTTCAACACTAGAGTTATTATTACAATTTTTGCTGAGCTGATATACTCGTGATTCAGCATTCATTGAGGTTCAGACCTTTGAAACCATGGAAGTTTTGATTGAGTTATGTGTTTGCAGGCATGTATTTTCTTAAGCATACTGTATTGTAATCAATGACCTCTATTAATACCTGTATTAAAAATTATATTAATTGTGTAACGGGATTTGGTATGCTAGTAATTTCATTGAATAAAACTTGATTTGATTTGATTATTCAATTGATAGAGATTCTTATTTACTCCTTCTTGAAAATAGAATAAGTTGAAGTTATTGTGTAAGCATAATTATTTGTGAAAAGAACCAAATTCTCCGCCAATGATTTATTTCTCGTACTGAATCCCGTTGACACGACCACATGGTTTCCTCTAATAAAGATTTATGCCAAATGTATTTGATGTAATAAGCGGGATGTTGACGGTAATAATACGTCACACACTTACTTTATCTCTGGCAATTAGCGATGACGTTCCCTCCGAAAGCCGCGCTGAAATATTCGTGTTGATTTACAACTGACAATGAATTTTCACCGATCGTAAATGGGAAATGCCATGTGAACAGGCTAGAACATGGCCGCTTTGCCCATAAAAACTGTCAACTGACGCAGTAACGCACTCGTATTATGAAGATTGATTGTGGATAATTCAACATTCAACAGCCAACGCATGGATGGAGCAAACCAGTGAGTTGATGAACCATCCTGATTGCAGCACATTTAGTTAGTTGATCACTCTCCATGAACTAATTGTCAATTGACACTAGTTTGTTCAAGCGAACATTAATTGTAATCTTCTAGCATTCGTTCATTCCTAAGATTATCAATATATTTTTCTATCGATTGAGGATGTTGAATTGAATGTAATGAAGGATTCAAATAATTTTTGTGATAAAGAAATTCACACCCATAATCCATGATAGTATTATTGAATGAGCGAAGCGAATTCTATGTTTCAAGTCAAGCGGCGTTTGTTTGTTTGTACCGCAGTTACAGTCGCAGTTATGGTCTGATTTGGATAAAATTTGGTATACAAGTACTTTGAAACAAGGCGCATAAACGTATGTATTCAAATTTTTTAAATTCATTCCCGTTTCAAGATGGCGGCCCTTTATTCGGAAATTTTACCCTAAAAATCAACCTAACTTATCAATACTTTATCAGATCAGGTTCAAATTGGGCTCATTCTTCTCAACTCTTCAAAGCGGTATTATTTCATGTATAACATGTTGAAAATTTTCTTATTTTTGGCATTTCAATTCTTTTTTTAAGTCCCAATTCAAGTTTCAGATTTTTTATCTTTTAAACCGTGCTTCCGAGCTCAAAAGTGTAGGGGACCTTTATTCTTCAGCGCCCAAAGGTGGTCTTATTTCATATATCACATGTTCAAAATTTAAATAATTTAGAATTCGATCATCCCCCCCTTACAAAGTCACAAATTTCAGATTTCTTATCTCTTTAGCTGTGCATCCTAGCTCAAAAGTGTAGAAAACTTTTATTTTCCAGAGCTCGAAGGCGGTCTTATTTCATACATTACATGTTGAAAATTTTGAATTTTTTGTAATTCAATTATTCACCCCCCCCACCCAAGACTCACATTTCAAGTTTCAGATTTTTTATCTTTTTAACCGTGCATCCTAGCTCAAAAATATAAAGAACTTCTATTTCTTAGCGTCCACCACCGATCCTATTGCATTTATATTATTATACTTCAAAGTCTAAATCCAACTTGTATGTGTGTTTGTGTGTGAATAGGCGGGCGTGTGTCAATAGTGATTTTAGTGAGTGTAGCGAATTCTACTGTTCTCTGAACTACTAGTTGAAGTTATTCAAATTTTATGAATGTGAGGTGTGAATAAATAGACATGTCCCAATTGTTTCAATTATACAAAATTTATCTGAGCCAATAATGAAAGTGTTGAGGAGATAACAATAGAATTGAGATCAATGAAAAATTACATACAACTTTTCTTATTAAATGCTGAGGAAAAATAGCAAGAGATTCGAAAGAAGAGAAGGTCCCACCGAGATTTGAACTCGGATCGTTGGATTCAGAGTCCAAAGTGCTAACCATTACACCATGGTACCTTGTTGAAGAACATTTTATTGAGTCTATCCAACATTATAACAATTATTTTTATTGTGAAAAATCGAAAATAAAAATACTCTCACAAACTCAAAAAATAGAAGGTCCCACCGAGATTTGAACTCGGATCGTTGGATTCAGAGTCCAAAGTGCTAACCATTACACCATGGAACCTTGTTGAAGAATATTTTATTGAGTCTATCCAACATTATAACAATTATTTTTATTGTGAAAAATCGAAAATAAGAATACTCTCACAAACTTAAAAAATAGAAGGTCCCACCGAGATTTGAACTCGGATCGTTGGATTCAGAGTCCAAAGTGCTAACCATTACACCATGGAACCTTGTTGAAGAATGTTTGATTGAGTGAATCCAACAATATAACAATTATTTTTATTGTAAAAAATCGAAAATAAGAATACTTACTCAAACTCAAAAAAGAGAAGGTCCCACCGAGATTTGAACTCGGATCGTTGGATTCAGAGTCCAAAGTGCTAACCATTACACCATGGAACCTTGTTGAAGAATATTTTATTGAGTCTATCCAACATTATAACAATTATTTTTATTGTGAAAAATCGAAAATAAGAATACTCTCACAAACTCAAAAAATAGAAGGTCCCACCGAGATTTGAACTCGGATCGTTGGATTCAGAGTCCAAAGTGCTAACCATTACACCATGGAACCTTGTTGAAGAATGTTTGATTGAGTGAATCCAACAATATAACAATTATTTTTATTGTAAAAAATCGAAAATAAAGATACTCTCACAAACTCAAATAATCTCAAATACTGCATTATGATATTAATGATTATATTATGGAACAACAATGGAAAACATACTACTTGTTACCAAACTAAAACAGAAAGATATATGGCGAACTTTTCATGTTATGAAGAAAAGGAGAGAAAATAACCATATCCTATTATTATTTTCATGTCTCATTGATAGCAATAATTGCTGTTTGATGATTGAATGTAATGATAATGAAGAAAAATAACAATGTAAAAAAACTATTTAAGATTTCAAATAGAACCGTAAAAAAGAGAAGGTCCCACCGAGATTTGAACTCGGATCGTTGGATTCAGAGTCCAAAGTGCTAACCATTACACCATGGAACCTTGATAATGATATAACAATACATTTCTCTCATTGCGTCAAAAATCAAAATTATTTTATTGTGGAAGTTGAAGATAAATAGAAATTGAAACGCCAAAGTACGTTATGAGAATGGTGTTCAATTCATTATGAATTTGGTATGACCAGAGACAAACAAATATTTTATCCTGTATGACACAGTACGATGTACGATATGTATCATCATAGAGATGCACGATAGTAATCTGTTCCACTTGTCAACTACCGTCTAATAGAAGAATTATAGCAGGATTGCCAAGTTCAAGAATGATTGACTGATCACTAATGACTAATACACTAGTTTACATAATAGTATTTTTTGATAATTCAAGGTGAACTTATCGCTGAAGACAATAGTGAACTCGTATCAACACAGTTCAAAATTGAAATTATTGATACTCTATTCTGATAATCAACAATAAATTGTCAGACATAAGACTCTATTTTGTCAGTAGAAATTTTGCTTCGCTTCATAGAAATGATAGTCTTGCAAGTTGTTTTTCTCTTATATACCTTCTCATTGTCATTATATATTATGTTTCTCTTTTCAAGAAAGAATAACCTGTAAGTATTGTTAAAAACTTTTATATAAGAAATAAAAATGTATTTTTTAAAATCTGTCCATATCAAATTTCGGAGCAAATTCTTAATGCTGACTCAGAAAGAAGAATACGATTCATTCAAATTCTATCACTGGAAGTGTTATGTCAATACTCAACACATAAAAATACTGAATTTAGTGAATGTATAGCTTATGACGTAAATATTACGCGGGAATCGGTTGTTTTGTGAGTTATTTATATGGCGGTTGAGAAATGAGTATAAAAATATAGAATGAAATAAATACTATTTTGAGTACGATTTTGATCAATAAATACTATTTTGATCAACATTTGATCAAAACCAATTCAAAGCAATAAAGTGTTTCATTTACTGCTTAACTGCACCTTTAAAATTTGAAGTCGAGTAATTTTCAATCATGCACCATCATTCCAAATATAATAGAATCTAACCTACAATTATTATTACAGTACACCTAATAACACCTTTCATTCTCCGTTCTACATTATTCGTTTATCAACTTGCAAATAACAGCCAGGTAATACAGCTGAGAAAGCAACCGAAGTCAGCTAGCAAGATTCGCACAGCTATAGTATAACACATCACGCACCCCATTGATGGAAATCACTTTCCATGTACATTTTCTTAACAAGGTAGCGGCAACGTTGCAATCATGTCAGAAAATGTAATTATGATAATGGCCCCGATGGGGATTGGAAAATACACTACGCTAGCGACAATGGTTGACGCGATTTTCTTCAGAGGTGAGGAAAGCTTACAACACGTTCTCTCTCCCCCCCGTCATCATTTCTCTCATCTCTATTTCATCTCCTCTTTCTCTGAATTATTCTCCTACTCTCATCACCCTCATATCCCACACTTTCTTTCTCAAACCACGAACTACTCCACATATTTTTCATATGTGTTGTGTGCATAACAATAGTTTCCGCGAAATAGAAAAAATAACTTTTCTTTTTCATCCTTTCCCAGTTCTCTATCTCCTAATATTTTTCTTTCCTCTCTTACACTTAAGTTGATCATATTTAAAAAAAAAACTTTCTTGATACATTTCATGTTTCACCACTCTTGAAAACTCATTCTGCTGTCTCTTAGACTACCTTTTCCTGTGCATTTCTATTTCTTGAAATTTCCTTCCTATGTCTTGATTGAAGAGTTCATCCATATATCAATAATATACTACACTATCTATAATAAACTACATTATCTACACTATCCACACTACTCATCTACACATCTAGCTTCTCCAATTTAGACCAACAAAATAGGTAGCCCGAAAGAAACCTTCCAGGTTGTTTGAATAAATATATTGAGTAACTAGATAGATGAGATATAAGTAGTGTAGTTGGTGTGGATAAGTCTATTAGAAGTCATATTAGAGAGAAGAAGAATATTCAACTGGAATCAAGAAATGTATTAGATATTTGCCTGAATCTATTTGACATTACTGCAAAATAATATAATATTTTCTCATCAATCTACATTGTGTAGATTTCTTCTTTTAAAATATTTGTCTGAAATAGCAACCACTTGTACCACGTAGGGTGTTTGTCAACCCATTTTTTATTCCCCTTCACACTTCACACACCACCATACTACCCAGGACCTCAAGGTATCGTGCACATGTATTCAGCCTATCCTGTCAAGTTGACTCCAAGTTCATATCTATATGAGAAAGTCTGTGATATATACATATTGAGGGACCGCCTGTGGCTAGTTATCAAGTTGGGATATCACGTGACTGAATCACGTGACGTCACGCTATCACACTAACCACCCCTAGTTAATACCGTAGGCCACCCGAGATGTTGTATCGAACTTAACCTGCGTCAAAGTATTTGACTCTTGTAGGTTGGACTCTGCTCTAGGCTCATACTGTGCTAGTGTGTTGAGGCAACATTATCCTGAGTGTGTATATCCAACACATTCACTGCATGTGTGTGAGAGGTGAAACAAACTTTCTTCCTTCAACCCCTCCCCATGATCACAAATCACTCTCCAAATTCCCCAATAATTCAGTTTCCATCCACTCCCCCCTTCGCACCCATCACGAACCACCAATCTCAACCAGCTATTCTCATTCGGTCGTATTTACACACTGAATACTGTTATTTTGATCGACTCAAACCAAGTCTATGTATAGAAATCTTGTTTGATCTCGCGTGAGAAAACTTTATTTACTCCGTATTTAAACGCATGGTTAAATGTATACGAATACGACCTCGTAATCTTGTCGTGGACATGTTTAAGCCGGCTACTGTGTGTTTAATTTGTTGTTGTTTTTTGATCTAAGTATACCATTGAGAAAGTGAATGGATACAATATTCGCAACTTGCTGTTCTACTTGCATTCGTGATAAACAATTTGTAGTCGATCCAAATGACAGAGATTCAACATGTGACATGCCTTATCCCAGAGTGGCAGAGGTTATTGGATTAGTATTTCTAATAAGGAAGTTGAATCAACTATTGTGAGATCTGAAAGTGCCCAGTATGAAGGTGTGACAACCATACTTTTGGCAAAATTTAAACTCATTATCGTTCCGGTAGTCAGTAAAATAATGTTAATTTATTGAATCCAGAAACTTACATAACTTCCCTCTGTAGATCAGCTACTCAGTATCCACTTGAGTTTATTAAGAATGATGAAACAATTGAAACAATAAAAGTGTAGTTGGTGTGGATAAGTCTATTAGAAGTCATATTAGAGAGAAGAAGAATATTCAACTGGAATCAAGAAATGTATTAGATATTTGCCTGAATCTATTTGACATTACTGCAAAATAATATAATATTTTCTCATCAATCTACATTGTGTAGATTTCTTCTTTTAAAATATTTGTCTGAAATAGCAACCACTTGTACCACGTAGGGTGTTTGTCAACCCATTTTTTATTCCCCTTCACACTTCACACACCACCATACTACCCAGGACCTCAAGGTATCGTGCACATGTATTCAGCCTATCCTGTCAAGTTGACTCCAAGTTCATATCTATATGAGAAAGTCTGTGATATATACATATTGAGGGACCGCCTGTGGCTAGTTATCAAGTTGGGATATCACGTGACTGAATCACGTGACGTCACGCTATCACACTAACCACCCCTAGTTAATACCGTAGGCCACCCGAGATGTTGTATCGAACTTAACCTGCGTCAAAGTATTTGACTCTTGTAGGTTGGACTCTGCTCTAGGCTCATACTGTGCTAGTGTGTTGAGGCAACATTATCCTGAGTGTGTATATCCAACACATTCACTGCATGTGTGTGAGAGGTGAAACAAACTTTCTTCCTTCAAACCCCTCCCCATGATCACAAATCACTCTCCAAATTCCCCAATAATTCAGTTTCCATCCACTCCCCCCTTCGCACCCATCACGAACCACCAATCTCAACCAGCTATTCTCATTCGGTCGTATTTACACACTGAATACTGTTATTTTGATCGACTCAAACCAAGTCTATGTATAGAAATCTTGTTTGATCTCGCGTGAGAAAACTTTATTTACTCCGTATTTAAACGCATGGTTAAATGTATACGAATACGACCTCGTAATCTTGTCGTGGACATGTTTAAGCCGGCTACTGTGTGTTTAATTTGTTGTTGTTTTTTGATCTAAGTATACCATTGAGAAAGTGAATGGATACAATATTCGCAACTTGCTGTTCTACTTGCATTCGTGATAAACAATTTGTAGTCGATCCAAATGACAGAGATTCAACATGTGACATGCCTTATCCCAGAGTGGCAGAGGTTATTGGATTAGTATTCTAATAAGGAAGTTGAATCAACTATTGTGAGATCTGAAAGTGCCCAGTATGAAGGTGTGACAACCATACTTTTGGCAAAATTTAAACTCATTATCGTTCCGGTAGTCAGTAAAATAATGTTAATTTATTGAATCCAGAAACTTACATAACTTCCCTCTGTAGATCAGCTACTCAGTATCCACTTGAGTTAATTTATTCATCAATTATTAAGAATGATGAAACAAATTGAAACAATAAAAGTGTAAATGAGTCATGCCTAATGGAAACCTCATTGAGAATGAAGTGATCATGTCCTGGTATTTTTAAGCTCTGAGTGACGTCAAGAATTATATGATTTCTTCGAGCACGGAGTTGATAGGATTTGGGTAGAGGAGTTCTTGAACCTGGTTTGTTGTAGGCTCTTGAACTCATCCACCTCTTTGAACGTTCCCAGAAAGCTTTCAAGGGTGCATTTCATTCTCTCGACACTCCTAACCTACATATTTCTCCAACGACGACGTTTTGTTTGATGTTGTGTGGAATTTCAAAAATTCTCTCGCAGTGGAGCCTCAAGAGTGCTTCTCACAAATGGGTGAGTTTACGCAACAGGAATAAAACAGAGAACTCGGCGTTAGGGGTGGGGGGATTAGTGAAGGTAGTCTGAGTGTATGGGCGGAGTAGGCAGGCATACTTCAAGACGTTGCCCTGGGCATTCAGGAGTTTCGTTTTGAAATTGTTTTGTATCTCTTGGAGTGTTCGGCCTGCCCAGGTCTATCAGGAGGTCGTAAGTAGTACTTTGTCCGGAAAGCTACCTCGGAAGCTTTCAGGACTTGGATAAAGTAAACAAGAACTGTTCAACAGATACAGTTCGAGTTCTTTGATGTGGCAGTGCCGTTGAGAACAACGCCCCCGGTTTAATTAACTGCTCCTCTTCTGTTTTTGCTATTTTCAACTCTCCCTCCTCGTTCTCACCCACTCTTTGTATTTATCTTTCACCAACGTCCCCGTACAAGTACTGCTGAAACCATTACCTTCTTTTTCTGATCCTTTCACTTTCTTCCTCTACACCTCTCTGAAATAATAGCCTTTGCTGTTGATGTCTTTCGACATTGGATGCTATTTAGTAGCGCTTAATCCTGACTCCATATTCTTCTCCTTTTTCACATCGTAGAATTGTGATCATAGCACTTGTGGCATCTTCTCATCAGAAATGTCGATCAGCAATGATGAAAATAATGAAGATTCATAACATCAAAAAAGTTAATTGAGAGGAATATAATTTCTAAATATACATGGAATCAATTCATTCAACAAAAGTCATAAGGCCCTTTGACGGCTTAAATGATATATTCAGGCGGTGGGACCTTCCCGCAAGGGACTCCCCACCAGCAAAAGCCATATGAATTTACTTTTAGTAGATATTTGCCATATCTTAAACGGAATACCTATTGAAAAAAACCATCAAATACCTCAGAGCAAACTGAGTCATCATAAACGTTCCTGTTTTTCTTTGAGTATTGCCTTCGGTACCTAAGGATTCTTATTTAATATTGAATACTATCTCGAGGGATTCATAATGTAAGTTGACATTGACAACGTGCCAAAATTTTTGCCTGGAAACTAGAGCACTGCTTCGGAAATATGTTGAATTTAAACTGGAGTATGTTTGATATATTTCCACTACCAATTCGCTGAATTACTAGAGTTCCAAACTCACAGGAGCCGACATAGCAATAAAATTCAGTGTTTATTTAACTTAACAACAGTCGGACACGGTGTATGTATGTGTGCTGCCCACCAGACCCATCTCATTTAGCAGCTTTGAAGTTGCACCAAAAGAGTTTTATCATTCTGTGCTGGTAACTGCTGAAAGTAATATTTTATTAGCGTTGCAAACAAGCCCCGCTTCCGGCGTGGTTTCAGTAAACACGGGGCATATGGATGCTGTGAGAATGAGGGGGGGGGGCTTCTAACTAACTCACTGGGGATGAGAGAGTGAATCTAAGGGACAGCCAGAGTGAAAGTGAGAGAAAGTAGAAGAGAAAGAGAGTGAGTAAGAGAACGAATAGAGTCCGCTTTGATGTTCTCTCCACATATCTGTATAATTAACAATATTCCCTTATGCTCGCAGACATCAACCAACAGCTGAATAATAATCTAAACAATGCGACAAATAGAGATCCAAAACCTCACTACGCTATTCTCATCTCTGTCATCACCTAAATAAACTCACTGAGTCCAAATAGAGCATCCCAGGAGAATTTTTAGGAAATACGGAAAAATCTACCATTCAATCTATACATGTCATTATCTCAATGAATTCGGCTGAACAGAATTTTAATTCAAAGACTTTTAGGGTCATATATGCACCATACGTTCAACGCTGATCTATGATTACTCAGGTATGGTCGCATTTAATCAGTGTTTCATTCGAGGTTCAAACCAACAGCTGATCTATCTCCGTTCTATCCAAGGTTGTGGCCATGGTGCATATGGACGTTAGTTTTAAGGTGCGTACAGATATACGCGCCGCGAACATGAGCAATTCACTTTCAATCAGCTGATTATATCTGTATTTTTACAGAAACGGTAAGATACAGATATAAAAAGCTTGGCATCAGCTGATTGAAAGTGAATTGCTCATGTTCGCGGCGCGTATATCTGTACGCACCTCTACAAAAAGAGGTTATTAGTGTTTGAACTCCACGGATAAACAAAGATTATAACTGAGTGATGAAATACCTCATTCCTCAATAACTCTTGCGGGGGGGTTTACGTTCACAAGTCCACAATTCATCATACTCACTCACTAATGCATTTTTCGAATTGTCATATAGGTTTCCAATTACTTGTTCATATATATGAATTTGAATGAGGAATGCTTCTGATAGAAACACCATTTGAAAAATATGCGATGCTTGGAATCGTCATTTTAATATTATTTTGAATGAATTGGAATTTGTTTTGATTTCTTAGAGAACCCCATATTGCGTGATTGATTTCATTATGAATGGCATTAAAATAACATCATTTGAAATTTCTCAATTCACGACTTTCCCAATTGGAAGGTTCTTTCGACAAGATAATCACAAGCAATTTAGATGTTCAACAAATCATGCATATTCAATGAAGGGCATTATTGGACTGATAAGATCATTGAGCAGCTATCCATTTGATAATTCCATGCAAGAAACGTGTTCGAGACATCACACCGACAACTACACAGATACTGCCAACAGCCACCCGGAATTAATTACGCGAAAAACAAATTAAAATCCATTAACATGCAAATGAGAGATGCGTTTCTACGGCAGCGACGTTTGAGAACTGGAGGAGAAGACGCCAGCGAAATTCCGTCACGGGCAAAATAAACTCCGGAGCATCCGCTCGATTTTGCTGGAAAATGAGGGTGAACACGCAGGACCGATTCGGGGTTCCAGCCTCAAACACGGCAGAGGGATTCCTCTCTAAGTAGGGAATGAATACTGTGAGCCACCACGTGGAGAGCCGGATATGCATTATGCAGAAAGGCCAGACTTTATGGACATCCCGGAATTAAACATTTAAAAGCGTGCACTCTGGCTTTTCATTTCTCAGCTGACGTATAACTCAGCGCCAACTGGAAATTACAAGAAACTGACAAATGAGATGGGGTGAATACACAAGCAGCTCCCACTTCCTGACACATTCCTATGAAAGAACACAACTTGAGACAACTTTTACTTTCCTCGAACACTCGACGCTGACACGATCTTGCACCTCATTAAGCTTGGCGAAGATTCTAGGTGAATGACAGTGGAAATCTGAAGGGGTGGCGACTCTACTTCTCCTGTTGCATGAGTAGGCCAAAGCTCATGTACATCTATGACGACAATCACGTTTTCGTAGCGTACTGCGTTGAGCATCACACTACAGAACGGAAAAAATTGCAACTTATGAGACTTATATGCACTATGTGTCAAACGGAAAACATCATATGAGATACCAATGAATGTATAGCGCACTAAGTGTCGAATGAATAACATCATTTATATGAGATACCAATGAATGTATAGCATATGTTTCTTCATAATTCATAAGTTCCTTGTATCCTTGTAGGCCTACTTATTTCCTTGATCAATGATGATTATTATACTTCTGGAATGTAAGTTACTCCAGTTTTAATCAGATTAACTATTAATAATTCTTCATTAGCATAGTAAAATACTCGTTCTCAACCACTGAAATACTGAATTATTGTAATTTAATTTTGATCAAGATCTCGTAGTTCAAACGCTTTTACCAGGACATCCAAAAGTCTGCAAACGCTTTTACCAGGACATCCAAAAGTCTGGTCTTTCATGCATTTTGTAGAGTCTCCAAAAATGATACTAGTTTCATAGAATGGAACAATCTCATAAGTAAAAGTTTTCTTATAACTTTTCTCCGCTACTGTTTATTTTAATACTGACACAAGTTTACCACTCAAAGTTTACTACAGACTGTAATGCACGAGGAAGCTGATCATAAATAATGAAGATTTGAATAATTTCATGATTAGTAAGCATGTCATATTATAAAAAATATGGGGGGACCGAGCTTCGCTCTGGAGTGTAAAGCATAGAAAATTTGTAAAGAAAGATTGAATTTATAGTTTATATTTATTTATTCATTTTCTCAATAGTACATTTTTTTTACAGTTATATGAGGAGGCACAACAGGCTCATGTCCAAAACTGTCCCTTTTCAAATTTATACTTCAGTCCAAATCTAAATCTAGGTAAAGCTACTATCACTCATCAAAATAACAATTGATTCACACTTCAAAAAACAAACACATCATCAATAATTCAATTAGAAATAGATATACTATGAATTCGATTAAGAATGATATACTGTGTTTGCTACAAAATTTGTAAATAACTTATATTATGTACTATTCTACACTAACAGCATCTATGCTAGTTAATATTATGGACATTCTGAGGTAAACATGTTTCCTAAAAACAAGAGGAATGAATGGAACTAAGTTTTTCTTGCTGAATTTTTCTTCTCGTGAGATCAGCTGGATGATCCCACACATGCATTTGTTCACTCTCTTCCATTACGGTATCGACAGACGACAAAATTTCCAGCTGTTTTTCCAAAGACGTATTTATCCTTTTAATGTCCTTCAGCGAGTTATCCCAGGGTTAAGATCTAGTGCAATCGAATCTTCATATCATAAACCTACTTTGTTCCAAATTTCGTGAGAATCGTTAGAGCCGTTTTCGAGATCCGGTCACATACATATATACAGGGAGGGTGAAAAGTCCGAGAACGGCCTAATATCGCATACACGAAGGTAATTTGATGGTGGGTGTGATTGGGGATCCTATTTAAATTGGAAATACTACTTTACTATGACTTTAAAAATCTGGACCGCCATCTTGGATCCGCTATATTGAATGCAACTTTTTTTCAAATAGGAAGGTGGTCATGCAATACATGATTTCGATACGTAATTTCAAGAAAAAAAATAACGAAAGCCGCATATCGATATCTCAAACCGTTTCGAAGATATTCACATTATTAATCAATACTATCCAAAGCAGAAAGGAGAGAAAAAAGTCCGAGAACGGCTTAGTATCTCATAAAAAATGTGATTCCAAGGTGGGTGTGATTGGGGATCCTACTGAAATTTAAAATACTATTTTAATATGACTTTTGAAATCTGGTCCGCCATCTTGGATCCGTCATTTTGAATGCAACTTTTTTTCAAATGGGAAGGTGGTCATGCGATACATGGTTTCGAAACGGAATTTTAAGAAAAAATGAATTGTGAAAGCCGCACATCGATATCTCAAACCTCTTAGAAGATATTCATATTATTAATCAATATCACTTAAGTATTTCATTTCTGATTTGCATGGTTATGAATAATAATGTGAATATCTTTCAAGCGGTTTAAGATATCAATATGCGGTTTCCGCCATTCATTTTGTCTTGAAATTCTGTATTGAGATCATGTATCGTATGACAACCTTCCTACTTGAAAAATAAAGTTGCATTCAATATGGCGGATCTAAGATGGCGGACCAGATTTGTAAAGTCATAGTAGAGTAGTATTTTCAATTTTAGTAGGATACTCAATCACACCCACCATTAAATCTTCTTTGTGTATGAGATATTAAGCCGTTCTCGGACCTTTTTCTTTCCTTTCTGCTTTAAATAATATTTATTAATAATGTGAATATCTTCGAAACGGTTTGAGATATCGATGTGCGGTTTCCGCCATTCATTTTTTCTTGAAATTCCTTATCGAAATCATATATCACATGACCACCTTCCTATTTAAAAAAATAAAAGTTGCATTCAATATGGCGGATCCAAGATGGCGGACCAGATTTTTAAATTAATAGTAGAGTAGTATTTCGAATTTTAGTAGGATCCCCAATCACACCCACCATCAAATCACCTTTGTGTATGAGATATTAGTCCGTTCTCGGACTTTTCACCCACTCTGTATATCTGTATGTGACCGGATCTCGAAAACGGCTCTAAATTCTCACAAAATTTGGAAAAAAGTAGGTTTATGATAATTATGAGGATTCGATTGCACTAGGTCTCAACCCTGGGATAACTCGCTGAAGGACATTAACCCACCCTGTCTGTATATATAAACATCTAAACATATCAACAGAAATTGCTCGTTTAATAGTATAGTATTGTTCCATGGATTTATAACGTAGAAATTCATATTTATAGTATAAATCAGACATTTGATTTTTTCATTCAGTTGCAAATGCAACAGGAGAAGTGGACAGTCAACGTAAGTTGACTGAGTTTCCTCTATATCTTATAACCAGACAATACCGAACCCCTTCATACCTCTGTACTCTGATGTGGCTAGAGACTCAAGAAGTTTCTTTTTGATTTCCGTTTCAAATTTTCATCAATCTCCATTAATTGCTAGGATAATAATGATTTATCATGGTATTTCTAGAAAACTGTATAGAGCAAAATTGAATCAATTTTGTCAGTATGAGGTTGTCGGATTTTTTGAATCTTTCAGTTTAAATATATAATATCGGGGCACCGAGCTTCAATCGCTATTGTTATTTATTTAAAAGAATAATAGAATAGAATAGAAAGAATTTGATAGAATAGAATACAATTTTATTGGTCATAAAATATTGAAATGAATACATGGACTTCGTCAATTTTTCAACACTAGAGCTGCGTTTACACCGGAGTTAATACCACGAGTTATTAACAAAAAGTTATTAACTTGACTGAATCGTCAAAAATTTCTCTTGACAAAAGAAAAACTCATGTTCAACTCATGTTTCTAACAGAAAATTCCTTGTTAACAAGATCTTGTTATCAATATAATTGACTTCCATATGATTTCATTTAACGAGAGTATTCATAATATGTAACAGCCGGAATAAAAAACAAAAAATTGTCTTCAAATTTGAATTGAAACATGAGTGTGATCATTAACATAATGATCTTCATCTGATCCAATGTAAATGAATTATAATACGTTTACACCAGAGTTCAAAACAAAAGTTTTTAACATATTAAGTTAATAACATTTTCTTTTGGCTGCTAGTTTTGTTATCAACAAAAGTTAATAGCTTTGTCACGTGTTTTGTCTGCAGCTGTAGTTATTAGGGAACAGCTGTAGTTGTAGGGTAGGGATGCTAGGCGAGGGGGTTGCGAGGAAGATAGTAACCTGTTATTAACAAAAGTTAATGCGATAAAAGAGGCTTTTGTTATTAACATAAGACATTTCCTTTGATCTTTACCGACTCTCGATGGATAACATGAATCTTGTTAATAACAAGGAACTTTCTGTTGAAAACACGAGTTATCAACTTTTTTCAAGAGAATTTTTTGTCGATTCAGTCAAGTTTACAACTTTTTATTAATAACTCATGTTATCAACTCCGGTGTAAACGCAACTCAACAATGATGGTATTGACTTTTGTAATTAACATCAGTTGATAACAGAAATATTCCAGGCAATGAATGCTCAAAAAAGGGTATAGAGGGGAATGTTTGGAAGACAATTTTTGACCTCACAGTTCTGTTAAGGGTAGTAAGGGGGTAAACATATCAAAAGTCCCCACCGCTACCCCCTGTGCTAAGGGGGTGGGGGTGGTTTAAAGGTACTATTTTTTGGTTTCTCGCATAAAACTCAAAAACTATGTATCCTAAAGACTTGAATGTCATATAACAAATTAAAGCTTTATCACTTTTACGAATTTCCCTACATCTTTTGCAGCAGCTTTAGTGTTGAAATGAAAATTCCAGCCCCTACATTGAAACTGTTATAATAATGAAAGGAAAACTTGGAATAGTTCAATAATATCTCATTTCAAAGAGAATTCAATGCTCTACAAACCTACGATAAGCATAAGTTTTCATGATAAGCCTTTAAAGAGCAGAAAATTGGATAAAAACCTGTCATTTTAGCAATTACACACCTTCAAGAGCGAATATCTCGGGAACTGTTGGGAATATCACAAAATATCATTGGAAAAAGGTGTAGAGAATTCATCAAGCTTCATTTTTGAGTAGTTAGTTATGTCGCTTGAACGCATTGTTCCCAAGATATGAGTGTGGAAGTAAATCACTGAAAAATGCAACTTTTAAACCACCCTCATCCCCTTAGCACATGAGTTAGGAATGGGGACTTTTGATATGTTCTCCTCCCAACTAGTCTCAACAAAGCTGCAAAGTCAAAAATTTTGTTTAAAACATTCCCTCCAAATTCCTTTGCCAATAATTAGTTGCGAAAATGGAGATTTCACATTCAACACTAAAGCTGCTGCAAAAGGTGTAGGGAAATTCGTAAAAGTGTGAAATTATACATAAAATTGGAGAAAATTTAATTCACTATAAGCTCATAATCAACATGGATTATCCCCATCGATTTTCAAAATGTTATAAAAGCAAAAATAGAAAAAAATTGGTGGCAAACATGTATTTTTCGAAAATGTCACACTTTCAAGAGCGGATATCTCAAAAACTAGAGGAGATATAAAGAAAGTTCAGAAATTAATATTGTCGAAAATTATGAAAGCTTTAATTTGTTATGTGACATTCAAGTCCTCAGGATACATAGTTTTTGAGTTTTATGCGAGAAACCAAAAAATAGTACCTTTAAACCACCCCCACCCCCTTAGCACAGGGGTAGCGGTGGGGACTTTTGATATGTTTACCTCTTCACTACCCTTAACAGAACTGTGAGGTCAAAAATTTTCTTCCCAACTTTTCCCTCTATAACCCTTTCCTTGACTGAACTAAAATGTTAAAAATCTGGTGTGGCGCACTCACACAACTTTCCTTGCTGTTATGAAATTTGATCACCTGACGCTAGTGTTCCCGCGCATCTCAAGTCTACTATTCAAAGATTTGAGCCAGCTGGTGACAGGGTAATAACGCTGAAGACACACGACGTGTGCTATCTCTTCATAGTGAATCATTCAATAGAATCAACGGTTGCCAACAGTTTGCAATTGGATAATCACATTTTCTCAAATTGCGAGCTTATTTTCAATTTGAGGTGAAAATGTTACTGAACATTAGTTGTAGAGATTCTCATGCTGAATCTTTTCCACTCAATTTTTTTTCAAATTGTATTTGAAGCCTGATAATTGAGAATCTAAAATCAAACTTTGCATAGATGGGGCGGAGCTCCTAAAATTTTTACAGATATGGGACTTGTGGCAGTTGATAGAGCTTATCAATGACTATTTCAGGTATGAATTTGATCGAAATCGTTGGAGCCGTTTTTGAGAAAATCGCGAAAAACCCTGTTTTTGACAACATTTTCGCCATTTTAGCCGCCATCTTGGATTGCATTTGATCGAAATTGTTTGTGTCGGTTCCTTATAGTGTAAGGACCTTACGTTCCAAGTCATTCCGTTAATTGGGAGATGAGATATCGTGTACACAGACGCACATACACTCATACACACATACACACACACACACACACACACACACCACACACACACACACACACACCACACACACACACACACACACACACACCACACACACACACACACACACGCACACACATACAGACCAATACCCAAAAACCACTTTTCCGGACTCAGGGGACCTTAAAACGTATAGAAATTTAGAAATTGGAGTACTTTAATTTTTTTCGGAAAGCAATACTCTCCTTACCAATGGTAATAGGGCAAGGGAAGTAAAAACTTGCGTTATCAACTCTGGTGTAAACGCAGCTTAAGTAAGTCAAAACAAACACAAAAACACTAAGATCAGTCAGTATCAGTACAATACAATAAAATAACATGAGTCACATAAAACGATTCCAATCTATTCTAAAATAGTCATGACGTTCTACAACCATTCTTCAATTAACACTGCTTTCAATATGTTTTTAAATTGTGTGCATGTGAGTACTTTCAAGTGGTCAGGTGTGGAGTTATATAATTTGATAGATGTGAAGTGACCGTACAACGGAATTCTCTAAATTCAGTAAGCAGAACACAATTCAGTAAACAGAACACAATTCTCCAAAATGATTGTGTTTATATTTCACAGCTGGCTATAATTTATTATGTAATCTTATGAATTTCGGGGATGCGATATTTTGATTTTTCAAATCCTCACTCGCTCACACGCTCTTTTACCATCCACAGCTGTTTCAGCCTAGGATTAATCCTTTCAATGTCGTTCAGCGAGTTTTCTCAAGGATGATACCTAGTGTAATCGTATTGTTATATCATAAACCTACTATGCTCCAAATGTCGTGAAAATCGTTAGAGCCGTTTTCGAGATCCGTTGAACATAAATATATAAGCTACCCATATAACCACATAACCATATAAATATATATATATATAATATATATATATATATATATATATATATATACAGAAATTTGTCGCTTAATATAATAGGATATATTTATTTATATACCTTTGAGTTGTAGGCTAAGCACATTCCCATCGAATCCAACTGAAAAGAAAATCGTGTTTCGGCCTGGATAGAAACTGCACTTTCATGAAGTAGTTAGTGCTCCCGCGAGGTAGGGGTCTTTCTGTGCTTTCTGAACACACAAAACGTTCCTTCATATCACTTACTTAACTGCTCTCTTATACTCTCTCTTTCTTACGTTTTCGCATACTACCGCTTTTGCTCATATTACACTCCCCGATCTCAGTAAGCGAGACCCCTGCAGCCATGGCTTTCTGTCTCTTAGCGATTTTATAAATAAGTTATATTCCGTTTTATCCCAGCTCATGCATTTCTCCCATTCATCCCTTGGAAAGAACACACACAATGAATAGAGAGAAGAAAAGAGAGAAAACTTTCTGCTGCCTTTTTATTGCTCGCCTGGTGAAATTCTTGTGCACTTTGTTTGGCAAAGAAACACCTTCCACAAATGTTTATCGAGAAAACTTTGCCATCGCCTTTTGTGTCTCATCTGCCGCAATCTGAACAGAAGTTCATACTCTTTTATGACTTTGTGGCGCAGCATTAATGAACCAAGTTGTGACTTGACTCAGTTGTTGGCTCAATAAACAGTGCTAAGTAACGTTGAACCCGCAATTCATTGATAGTTTATTCACCTAAATGTGGCCCAGAAGAATAAACGGGTACGTAGACGGAAAAACAGCCGGCTTCATTCCTAATTCAACATGAAACTCTGAATCGACATGAAACTTTTGAGTTCTATGGAAGATAGAGCAAGTGTGGGAGGAATATCATATACAAAAGTGTTTCAATTCTAGCTGAAATCCATCGTTAAGGCTGAAATAGAATTCAATCAACAGTGATGAGAGGACCTCCTCACGAAGTTACTACCTAAGCAACGAGTTACTTCATTGTGAAGTAGTGCTTATAGGTATTTGAATAAGAAGTGTATCAATCTTATCTTAGGAGTTCCCAATAAATAAGAAAAATTAAGAAGTGATCCATTGAATGAAGAAGTATCCATTTCTATTGAAGATATAAAAGTTTGAAAATGTGAGAAAATGGAGTTCTGCAATGTGATTCTTTCGAAGTTTTTCATTTCTCGTAGTTTAGAGAAGTGTATTATTTGCTCACTATTATTATAGAGAAAACAATACTCATGAAAGAAGGAATATTCAATATCGCTTGTGAGTCTAACAGGTTGCAGTTATTTATTGTCTACAAGATACAAAGGAATCTATCAATCCTATCCTAGGATAGGAAACCTATAATTACTTTGTATATAGATTGATAATAGAGCTCTTTCGATGATCATAGATGACTAGTGAGAGACTAAAAATGTGGCTGATGAAAATTTAAGGAGCATCATAGCAAGTTGTATTATTACAGCGAGTTGAAAAGAGAAGACATTGTGAAATAGAAGCTGCAGAAGCCGTTGGTGAATCTGGAAATCAGGTTGCCAAATTTGATGGAGGAAAACTTGAAATGGTGATGGGAAAGGAAGGAGTTGCAGCAGAAATGAGCTGTATATTAATGACAGGAATTCGCCTAATTAGACGCAAGCGCCAACCCCCGACTTCGAAAAGTTTAAGTTTGAAGGAATTCAGCCCTCCAAGATTCATCTCTACCTTCTCAGAACAAGTTTTAACCAGCTCAAATGAAATATTCTTGGAAACTTATTGAACTTATCTAAGTCTTATTCGGTAGCAGAAATGTTAATGAAATGTCAACTAGTTATCACAAGTAGAATGTACAGTGACAAAGAACATTATATTGAGTTTCAAAAAATACATTGAATACTAACCTTAGTACATGCAGTTCGAATACCCGTTTATTCGTTTTTCGAATGGTATTCATCTGAAGATTGTTTTATTTCGAAAGTTTCCAAAAACTTATAACGTCCCCGGGTGGATTTGAACCACCAACCTTTCGGTTAACAGCCGAACGCGCTAACCGATTGCGCCACGGAGACTCGATATCAATAATTGTAGATTAATTTTCCGGATTGAGTATAATTTCAAGGGAATTATGAATTTGTAGAGAGATCTTCCAAAAAATGAATCGTCCCCGGGTGGATTTGAACCACCAACCTTTCGGTTAACAGCCGAACGCGCTAACCGATTGCGCCACGGAGACTTGATAAGAACAAAATATTTCATAATCAGTTGAAGTAAGAGTTCAATGTGAAATAGTTTGCTAAAACACGGATCCGTTCACATTGCAGCTGTTTCCTTGAAATAAGACCATTGCTGAAAATCAACAATGGTCTTATTTCAAGGAATCCCAGTGATAACAATAAGAAGAATGTTCAGTGATAAATAATTCAAATTTTCTCACATTCTTTTTGAAGACTCATTTTATCACCTTCGTCCTAACTCATGACCTTATTCTTTGATCTAGCACTGTAATCGAATTTCTGTACTTTGATATCAACCAACTACGGATCGTGCTCATAGCTCAGGCGCCAACTGAAGCGATTGATGAAAATGGTTTACTCACCTTCATGCACATTATATTGATCAAACTAATGGGCACTAGCTTTCAACGTACTGAAATGTATCGCTCACACAGAGACCAAAGGAGCCGTGGGAATGAATTGATTAGCCCTAATGCCTTCTCCTGCACCAGAGAAGAGTCGGTACCTGAGAGTATAGGAATTCGGACATGGAAGAAAAGGGATGGAGATGAAAGAGTTGAAGTAGGAAAGGGATGAAGATAGAGGAGTTAAGGGCGAGTAGAATAATGCCGGTGCTCAGTTCACTGATGTTAATAATCGAATTGGGTCAGTAAATTAGAGAGCAGACCATACTGCAAGGGTCACTGATGATGGACAGAGCATTGTCGGAAAGACGAAAACCCTTTGATCTTGGCATAATTAATAGGGGAAGCTCACGGCTTGGGTGGCCATTATCCCACATGCCTCTGGGTAAAGGGGTGAGTTATCCACTCTCTCGATCCTTTGTAGTAATTGATTTCTCATCTATTCGATTTTAAAAGGATGTCTAGATTGTTAAGACACTTAATGAATATTGATCTGAAATTTGATGGATTAACTCAAGAAAATTAGGTTTTGGAAAATTGGATGATTGAATCACAATGAAGAAAAACATCTCCAATGATTTGGAATATTGAAAGGTTACTGTGTTTCTTAAACTGCTAAGTGTTGAAAGTTGATAATATTAGAAATACTATTCATTCAATCTTTCTTCATCATAAAATTTTCTTATTTCTATTTATATTATAATTCTACTTTCAATAATTTTATTAGTTGAGTCATCCTTGATCACCAAATAATATATCAACCCTCATCATTATTCAACTGTCAACAGTAATCACTTCTCTCAAATTCAGAGTGAAGCTACGCACAAAGTCAAAAGGTATTCTTATCCAAATTTTCATCTATAAAGCACTATTTATCTACTTATTTATTAAATTTTTCATGGACAATAGGATACAATGTAGGTGTAAACAACAGGCATCCACCCAAAACTGCTTTCAACCTTAATTTCAACAGTCTAGAGGTTATGAAGAGTTTGTATTTGTGATTTGCACACAAATTTGCAAACTATCCCGGATCTGTTCCTGTCACTCCATTCATAATCAATGTGATACAAGATCACTGCTCCCAACAGTTCATACTTGAAATAAGTCTTCATTCACTAATAGGAAGAGTGTGTGAGAGAAAATACATTCAAAAACCTTAGCCAGAAGATGATTGAGTTGAGAGTGATTAGAAAGGAATTCAAAAAGGTAAAAATGAAATAATTATGGTGGTGCTAAAAGTTATTCAGATTAGTAATATTTTCCCCAATGTTGCATTGAGTGTTTCCTAGAGATATGCTTGTCAACCACAAATCTACCGCATCTACCACGCACATTTTTTTGTGAGATAAAAGGTCTGTAAAGTATGTTTCTCTATGAATTGTATACGATGCCGAATAACTTAGTCCAGAAACACTATGCCAGGATAATGGCGATAACGCTTGGGCTATACAAAGAAAATTATTGTAATACCGCATGAACGCTGTGAGCCAGATTGCTATTTACGATACCTTAATTCACAATTTGTCAAAAACGTTGAGCTGGCTCTGGAGGTGGATAATGCCAGGTCGGCCGTATGACTGAGCGGATAATACTGGAGCTCGAGTGCAGCAATTACTGGACCACTTGTATTCCAGCTGCGTGGGAGCTCGAGTACATACTCCTATATACTGTACCACTTTACATATATTCTATAAGGGAATGGTCGGCTTGCAACTGCTTGCTGGTCGCAGAACATCACACAAGAAGAAAAATTGGTAGCTGTTGGTAGTTTATTCGATTAAAACAGCATTTATCACAAGAACAGGACTGATATATCATGACAACTCATGCTACGCCCTGATAGAAATAGTATCAAGTGATATGATATCCAATGCTGGAATAATCTTTTTAAATTAGTAGAATTTTATGAAATGGAATATTAATAATAATATACTTGGTAGCTTATCTTCCAATACTTTAAAGGTTGACAGCATCTACTAATTATTCAGCGACTTGATTACAGTTTAAATTTATTGTTAGATACTTCTCGAACAGAAAGGAGTGCTGAAGAGTTTCAAATTGCATGACCAAGTTCATAGTTCTGAAGCGTATCATGAACAGCACCTTATTCTGTAGCATGAATTTATTATTCAGCGTATCATTCTAGTTTATGATTCAGTTATTATTATGTTTTTATGTTAGTCGGTAATTGTTGGATATAGGCTAATATATTCAAATACATTGAATATATTAAAAACAACAATAACTTTGAGTTTAGTTCTAAAGCTTGATTTCACACTTTAATTCGGATATACCTGTGTGATTTCTAGTGAGTTATTATTGTGAGAATACAGATATGTTAACCAACAATTGCATCAAAATGTTGAAAACATGGAAGACACTCAAAAATGTTTATAATGTGTACCTACCTGCAGCAACCACCCGATACCGATAACTCAAATCCTAATCATCTATTAACATATTCTCAATTTGTATCCCTCCGTGAAAACGGATTCTCAATTATTTATTATCACGCTAACATTCCGAAGATAGAATAATGAAAAAATATACTTGTGAGAAGGTAGGTTTGGAGTTTAGAGCATTAATTATTATTAAAAAGAGTGATCACACACAAAACTAGACTGCTGTAACAACATTATCACATTTCCATAGAAATTGTCAGTCAGCATAATATATTCTCATTTGCATATCTCTTTATTGGATTACAATACAGTCAAGAATTCTCTTGAATCGTGCAGATTCTTTCTGATTTACTTGTCGCATAACAATTATTACAATGTTGCAAACCAACATTGCAGAGAACATGCGTTTCTACGTTCGTGAGCTGTTCTAAACAAAGTATGCACCCGATAAATGAAAAGAACAACTCCATAATAACTCAACTACTGTACTGGAGGCAGAGCTACCCACCATCAACCTTTCTGCTACGATTCACATGAACGATCACCAGAAATGCGAATGTTTCTACCACGGAATGCAATACAATTTCTAGATAAGAGTAGAAAATCAACATTTGACATCTTCATGGAAGTTTATATTCCGTTCATCGTTTGATTCCGAAATACAATCACCTCACCCGTATGAATGCCTTCATTGATTTTCTATCATTCCCTATTACAAGAGAGGAGTTAGATCTTCCCTTATCTCTGCTATAACTATACCTCTAGGCTCTATGACTAACACCTATTTGAAATTTTTATAGAATTTTTTCTAACTATGAATTGAACTGATAAATGAAATGAAGTCATTTTTAAAAGGATGAATAAACTAGAATGATAAATGAGAGATAATTTTGGAAATGTGACAAGAAATGAAACGTTTTTGAGATCATGTATGTTATCAAGAATTGAACAGCTCGAACATTTTTAACAGCTAACATTATCATAATTTTTTTTGAGACTTAATTATTGGATAATTAACTTCAAACACTGATTAATATCGTGAATAAAAATTGAATTCCTGTCATTAACAAGTCTCCGTGGCGCAATCGGTTAGCGCGTTCGGCTGTTAACCGAAAGGTTGGTGGTTCAAATCCACCCGGGGACGATTGCATTTTTTGGATTATTTTATGAATTCACAAATATATAAAAAATTATATTGAATATGATTGATCGCTTTTCAACACATATCAAGTCTCCGTGGCGCAATCGGTTAGCGCGTTCGGCTGTTAACCGAAAGGTTGGTGGTTCAAATCCACCCGGGGACGTTTGCATTTTTTGGATTATTTTATGAATTCACAAATATATGAAAAATTATATTGAATATGATCAATCGATTTTCAACACATATATGAAGTCTCCATGGAGCAATCGGTTAGCGCGTTCGGCTGTTAACCAAAAGTTTGGTGGTTCAAATCCACCCGGGGACGATTCATATTTTTGCTTAACCCTTGGTGAACGATCATTGAAACTAGGAGGATGTTTCTCAGTACAGACGAAGAACTCACTATGAATGAAAAATTATACAATGCCTCATCCTACCACTGTTTATTTGTATTTCAATGATTTTTGAATCCTGATCATATTTCCAGTCGTAAGATTCGATTTATATTTTAATAGTCCAATTCCATTCTAAAATCGATTTTACAACTTCACATACTCTCCAATTTTCCTGTGATTTTTTTCGCAAATGAATCTTTCCTTCCTTATTTCTTCTCTCATTCTACTACTTTCTCCCGTTCCAACGGAATAACGATTATATCACCAACAACTCCATTGGATGAGGTTTATAAATTCTACTTACAAATGCTATTTGTATCCTCCCTAAAGTAGGAAGAAGAATCTCTGCTAGGGAAGGTCTAAAAGATGTTAATATTTTGGCCACCCTTGCCGGTGCCTGGCATCAGATAACAACATCAATTTGTGTTTGGGAGCCAGATAGACGTGGGCGACTCCCAGACACCAATCCAACCGCCTTCCACTAATGCTTATTTTTGAGCAGCCAGAGGCGAAACTGGCTGACACGCTGGCCTGCCTGTGCGTTCTGATAATGCGCGGATAAAACGGAAGAAGCCACCACAACCAGCGGGACCCTTCGCGCTCAAGAAGACGCACCACGACCGAGGGTGCGTATCACAGAGATACAATCTTCCCTAAAACGTTATTTCTTGTCCCGGGGCGACATATCTCACTAGCAACCATGCGTAGCACTCATTCCCAAATGCGCTGGACACATATATATGGTGATACAGTTTGCCAACATCCATTTAATCTAATCTGAACAAATATCCAGTCATGGGAAGGGCGTGACGTTGATTTGATCAGGATGAATAATACTTTGTCAAAAGTGATGTAGATTTCATATCTAGAACGTATTGGATCTTTGGATGGATTTATCATCAGAAAACCACGATGAATAAATGTGATGAGTTATTGAAAATAAAAAATAGGAGTTATCAAACGAAAATACAAAGCAAATGCTGCCAACGACCCCGAAGACTACTGCTACTGCAAATATTGACATTATTGAGAACAGCAACAAATTGACAGCATTTAATTTGGATTTTCGTTTAATAACTATCATATTATATCCATCAGCCTTTGAATGCTCTTCAATTATTTCCTATACATCAGGAATATTCTATTCAATCTGGATTGAACTCCGTTCATATCAATTTACTTTTGTTATGCATCTATTTGCTATATTATATCCATCACGATAAATTCTATGATGTTATTGCCAGAAAATTAATATGTTATAAAATGCTTTGTTAGAACTTAATTTCTTGATCTTACTTTGTTTCTATAAGAATCATAAGAATAAATGTAGTATTCCAGGAATAATTGAGTGAAACCTTTATGGAAATACGTAAAGAAAAGATCACAAAATAACAATATTACACATAAACAATAATAAACATGTGGATCACAAAAAGTTATTCGTCCCCGGGTGGATTTGAACCACCAACCTTTCGGTTAACAGCCGAACGCGCTAACCGATTGCGCCACGGAGACTTGTTATCATGTATGAATTAATGAATGAGAAATTCATAATTATATTACAATGAACATACAGCTTATTGCGAGTTGTTTGGAATTGAATTGTTCGTAAAAAGATGAGAGATAACTGACATAGACTGTCCAAAATCTACAACCTTGATTAAATTTGTTGAGTGTGGTTAAAAATATCCTAATGAGAGGTAATAATCAACAGTTATACCATCTATTCAATCTTTTATGGACTATTCAATCACATCATTTTATGAGGTAGTGTACTAATTCTGATTGTACATGGACATATAGCTCTCTTAATCGTCACAAATAATATAAATTTCATGCTATACCACTAAAAATCCCCCTTTGTTCCCTTGACATTATAGATGGAATAGGCACATACCATATTGCCGTGACCATAATATTATGATGATCACAATTGTTGACAATGTGCAATAAAATAGCAAAGCCAGGGAAACAGAGTAGACTTGAGGGAGGTGAAAATAACATGTGGATTCCATGGGGTGGAGTAGTTTTGGAGAATGTCTTGGTGGAAATTGAGGTGTGCGCCTGTGTGTGCGCGTGTGTTTGTGTTTGGTGTTGTTTCTTCCGACGAACAAGTCACTAACGTGCTTAGGCTTGGTAGAGAGGGGCGCTAGTGATGAGGTTGTGTTGGTTGAGGGGTGAGCAGGGACTTAGGCAGTGGATGACTGCCGGGCATACATCATCCTGCCAGACCTCGTGACAAATGAGCCCCAAAAGGGGGGCACCACGAGGGGCAACCCCGTCACTTCCCCTACTTGTGTTTGTCCCCCACATCTTCCCATTAATATCCCTTTCCCTGCCAACTACAAGCCACCTAATTACTGATTTTCAATGCCGATAATGCTCCGAAATTTTCCAGCTTGTCATCAGCCTTCGATGCGGCGGGGAAATTCGGCAACCCGGCAAGAAAACTGCTTGCCAGATCCGGGTACCATCAACGCTGACTCGGCACAAATTTGAAAAATCGTCAGCTTACATGAAAAGCGGAATGTTCGCGCCATTAAGTAGAATAGCTTAGCACTTATTCACCTGGCCATTACGAAAACTGCAGGCAGTAATTTACCTAGATATAAGCTCTTGCTTCTTTCCATATAATCAGAATTCGGGTTGATGCTGATTTGAGGATTTTCACCTGAATTACTAATACTCAATGTATCCAATCTTGTTTGATATAAAAGGTGTTTATAGTATTGATTCATAGGAGTGGAGAAGTTGAAAATATGTTATAAACTTGATTACTTTAATCATGGAAAAATGAGGAATCCAATCAAGTTAATGAACTCAAATTGCACAGTTCCGATTTTGTATGTATAGGTTTCCTAGCATAGAATTTGGTTTTAGAAATAAGTAATGACTGCTATTATAAAGTGGAATGATTCTATACCTTGTCTGTAACAGGAAAGTACATTCATTTAGAGTTATTCATTCATATCCAATTCTTTACTTTAAGTTGTTAGCCCATATTCAAATAAGCCAGAGTGATTGAACAAAAAAGAAACAAATAGTGACCGACTTGAACACCATCAACCAATTATTAAACTCAATTCATTGTTTAGAATTCAGGCATAAAGTGATACAATGATAATTAACTTAAATACAGAATATTACTCGCAGGGGATTTCTCAGGATAATCTGAGAGACGGAAAGGGGTTAGTGAATGTATATCCAATTACAATGAATATGTTTATCATTCTTTGCTATTGAAGTAATATATCTTTTCTCAATATCTAGAATCATTCAACTAGCTATTGATATTCCCCCACGAATGGAATCAAAACTGAAAGCTTGCTTACGTCTTTGCTCAGTGACTTCAATAGCCGGAAAAAGAATTACATTGAAATGAAGTCATCCTCGTACAAAGTGAGTAAAAAGCACTTTGGAAAGTGTGAGAGGGCAGCAAGGAAATGTAAGGAGAGTGTCGCCAATTGGTGTGATAAAATAAAAAGGGCAAAAAAGGAAGGACACTAGACAAAATAACTGAGAGGCAAAAGCAATTTCCAATTTCTAGATTGAAAGAGGAGACAACGTTTCTATAAAAAGCAATCTAAGAAGTATCACATGTAAGCCTACAGCTCAAAAGAGTGGGCCAGTCATTTACTTGGATGTACATCTCCTTTGGAGCCCTTAAAAGGAATTGGCAATATCCTAGAGCCTTTTGGGCTCACACAGCAAGACAAAATAAGGCCTTTGTATATATCCTTTCAGCTCGAGTGAGGAGGATATTGATTTTCCGTCATTGCCCATTCACCTTCCTTCCGTATTGCTGTGCTGCCTTCCTTTTACTCTTATCTAATTGAGTTTTATCTCCTCCAGCTTCAATCTTTTACGCATTGGACTCGAACTCCTAACAGATTCACCTCGTTAAGGAAGGAAATGGAGATCACCTCGATTTTCCTATCAGATTTTAAAACCAAATTCAAATGAATCTGTTTGAAACCACCCACACAATTCATTCCAGTTCCAGTTTGTAATGAGACATGCAAATATAACACACTTGGATGAGAATACATCTAATGAAGTTGCCTTACGAATCTCGATTAGCCTATCTAAAATGCAAATAATAGTATTTCCATTCAAAGTTATGAATAATCATGATATCATAATTATATTATCATGAAACATTAGGTACAAAACTAGAATTTCTGGTATCCAATTGGCAGAGCCAGATTTTGAGATAACTGGGATGATTTAACGAAATCATCCTTTGAAACGTACTTGATTATCAAAGCGTTAAAATGTTTGATCATTAACGTGGTACTATCAATCACTCTTGACAAATAACATATTCGCTTAGCTCAATTTCATCGTATCCTGTTCAAAAACTGGATTCCTGTAAAGCAGGATCGATACCATTTCATTCAATTACTCACTATTCAATTCAATATTGAGGTGATGGATAAGTAGGATACCTATCTTCGCGCTGATTACAATTATTGAAACAGGAATTTATTATAATCTTAGAATGAAGTGGAGGGTATGAAAGATCAACAATGGGAAATAATGAGCTTTAAATAGCATTAAATGTATTTTATGCTTGTTTGAGAAGAACAGAGAGTGAGGAAAAGAGAAATGACCGCTGCAGTTTAGCATTGTCGCTGATCATTGGGTTGTGCTGTAGCTGAATTCATTTCGAACTGTCAGCGTTTCTCAAGTTTATGACCATTTCTTTCTCATCAAGCACTGCTGACAGTTTTAGGTGAATCTCACAGCAGTCAGTCACAGAACCGAGCCCAAAATGCGCGGGCGTTTAATTTGGCGATTTAAAGCCGCAGTCAGAGCCGACTGACAAGCGGACAATTCGCACATCGCATCGTCTGACATCAACCACGCAAAATATATCTGTGTGATAAAGTATGTATATGATATACTATAATATACTGTTCCAAGCCAGAAGTTGATTCGGCATATATGGTTGACCGCGTTTCCTGTCTCAAAGCACCGCCAAACTCACTCACCCAACCACACCAGACACCAAGGTTAAACGTCCTGCAAATTTACTGCTCTGTGCAACTCTAACCGGTGCAGGCTTCAGTGGACAGCTACAGTGATCCTTAATAATGGAGGAATATAATACTTCGTTATAGAACCTCTGCAAGGAAGGGATACCTATAATCATCTGAAGTTCTGAATTATTAAAGACCAGAAAACGATATAAGTATGAATTCTTGATAACCGCGGTACCAGTATTATAAAAGTAGAATATAATACTTCGTTACAGTATAACAACTGAAGGAAACTACTGGCGATCACATTATGTAGTCCCGAAATGGTTTATTTATTTGTATATGATGCTCAGAAGAACTAAAGGCTAATGATGAAGTGAAGTGGTGAGCTTGGTTTTTAGTGATGATGAATAATTCTCTCATTCTTGTGAACAATTTTCTGAGTGAAACATAACTTTACACCACTAGAAAACAAAAATGTGTACATTGTTCATGGTTTTTAGTGGAACAAGAAAGCCAGGAAAATGCAAACAGAGCCAGAATAGTGATGAATAGCATATAACGAACAGGCATCAACTCGTTCAAATAACTACAATATATTGTTGTAGATGGAAATTAGAATGGCATGAATGGTAAGTGTATGATAAATAAATTGCTATAGATGAAAAACGATGATATTTTATTATTATCAAAGAAGAATTTTATGAATAGCGGGAATTACATGAATGTGGAGCATTGTAAATTGTACAATAAGCTTCACAATTTGTGGAGCAGCATGCAGAGTGCTCCACCGGTATTGCAAACATCAGGAGTTGTGCATATCAGCTTGTGCTAAGTATGCCGCAAATGCCTGTCGCAACCATCTAGTGTTTGGATGCTCGAAAATCTGCAAATACCATCCGGTCTGCTGACAGCTAAACGTATTCATTGTCACATTCACTCTCACATAATCTAATGAATAGACCAGATTGTTAACCAACCTTCATCACTCCAATTGTGTTCTCTAACTGATGTCGCTCTAACAATTGAGGAATTCGCAACAATAAATCAGGCTATTTACAACTCCACCCTACCAAATAACTCAATTCAACGGATCTATGAACGCTCATTAATAGGCTTGAGACCTCTTTCATACTTTAACGGTGTAAAATCCAGAATGTTCAACTATTGTTGTCATCAGTAATTTATAAGAGCTTTCACTATGTATCTTACAAAGTATGAGGTAGAGAAATGGGTGGAATCTGAATAATTTTCTATTCGTGCATATCGAAATGATTTGAATTGATGTAAGAAATTTGAATAGCAGATGGAAAAAAAAATATTTTTGGTCTGAAAGAATGGACTGAGTTTCTTAAAAAACCAAGTTTTTTTTATCCTAGGAACTATGTTAAGATATTCTCTCAACTAAATCTATTGAAAAGAGAAGGAGTGTGGGAAAGGCGCTTGAATAAGATACCATTGAATGCTATTTCGAATAGTGATTAATGCAAGAAATTAACAAGTACAGCATTGCTATATTTTTGTGTGGGTTTCGAACATGTTCCATTTCAGGAATATATGGTCATTTATTCTGTGTGAATTAGTTTCGTCTCAGGTTTTGTAAAACTGAGAAACCGCATGAATATCCTCGCACATAATGCAAACCCAACAAAGCTTGATGAAGCGTTTATGTTAATTGTTTGACTTTGCTAGAGTTTTTACATGAGATCTGCCTCCGCAATCGGACCAATTTAAATAAGGATTGGCTCCAGTGCTTTTGCCTTGTGTCTGCTACAACTCAATGCCGACCTGCCAGAGTAAACTAATGAGGTTGTTTCACAGTGGACAGATTTTTTCCGTAGTGTGAAAAACGTTCCAAGGTATAGATGAAGTACAAAGGTTCACTGAGAACTATGGGAGGATTTTTCCCAAGAGCAGACTTCGCTCAGATGGAATATGTGAATGAATATTGTTTGTGCAAACAATTGCAATTTGTTCAGATGATTTGAGCCTTACGTGCAATCATCACACTTTACAAGCAATCATTTGCATACAACGCTAAAAGCTTTTATTAGAATGTTTTCAGGCAGATATGAAAGAGTACGTGCCTAGTTCAAAAAGTAAGTACAGTTCTGTAAGCCATTCCAAAATTCACAGTGAATATGAACAACAAAAATAATTGATTACGAGTCTTTTTTGGACGAACTGTAGTATCGGTTACCACTACATCTCAAAAACATCAACAATATTAACGATTTTCCTTATCCTAATGTTCAATGTCTCTTAATAATAGCAGAACACAATAATTGTGGAAAACCACTGAAAGATTATACAGTGCTTGCTTGCGCGTGTACAGATTAACTATCTTTCTCTGAAAATTTCAACGAGTTTGCAGGAATGCATGGGAGAGTAGAGTTTTACGACTCACTTCCGCGCGTACAATGCCAATCTGAAGAATAAATTCAACCGTCTATCTCTGATTAAACATTGTCTCCTGAGCTTTGAGACTACCAAAGAGAGTTGTTTGAGTTTTATTTCACTGTTCACTGGTTCAAATTTTTTTGGGTTCACAACTGTAAGAATCCAATTATTGCAGAAAGCTACCATATTTTTTCAATTATCCTTCACCAATAAAAATGTCAGGCTCACCTAGTTCAACTTCATGCAGAAATACATATTGATATCTAGTCTGTTGGGAAATAAGGCAACATTTTCTGCTATATCTCAGAAAGTCTCTACGATTATTATTCAGAGGTAGATCATGAATCAATGAAGGCATAGAAGTAATTTCCATAAACTAGAAAATTATTGTAAAAAATGTATATTTATTTGTACGAATATTTTATTTGTATTTTTTTTATATTTTATTTGTATTTATTTGTTGACATCCTAAAGCCCCCTACACACTCCAAGACCAGACGACCTCAGACCAGACAAGCATAAAGTAGAATACCTTATGAATATTACTATTTGAGTTCACAATTGGCTAGAACATTTACATGAAATCTATACTTATAAAATTCTAATCTGACTCACTGACTTACTCACTCACTCACTGATCACGATTTCTGGAATTTACTGGATGGATTGCAAGGAAGCTTGGAGTATAGCTTCCTTATAGGTCCTAGGTGCCCACTAAGAAATCTTTTCGCGATATTTCAACTCCAAGGATGGTTTTTAAGGGTTTGAAGTTCATCTTTCAGCATGTATATTTTCATTTTTCCAATCTCTTAAATAATTCAAATGTCCATACTAAATCTTAGTAGAACTATAATCTAGAGAGAGTACCTTTTCGTAACAGTTGTAACGGTTGAATTCGGCAACTAAATTGATTGAAAGGTTGACCTAAGTTGAGGATGGTTTCTGAACAAGATATGAGTTCTGTCACTTCATTAGGTAGAAGTTAAAGAACTTAAAATACATTTATTGGGCAAAAACTTGATTATGCACTGCTGCTTCAATCTTAGCCATTCTTGAGAATAGATAATTTTTATTAATAATTCTCAATGTTTCATGAAACAAAATTTTATGACGGGAGCTGCTTTTATCAATTGATCCAATTCTATCAATACTACTTGTGTCTGTATATTCGACAGATCTCGGAAAACGCTTCAACAATTTCGATGAAATTTGGATTATTCAGTATGATATATGGAGGATCTTTATAAAACTTCAGAAATGTCCGTTGCAGAATATGTGTGTAAAGAATGAAGAAATTCAGTCAAAATTTACTTGGGAAAACAAAAGGGTTGTTTATTAAAACGACCAAATAGCTTTAGTTGCTTTCCCAAATGTAGAAATATCTTTTCTACCATCTTATATCTTTATCTTTTCTTCTATCCTTTATAGAAGTAAGACGATTTTCCTCGGAATCAATTATCCTCAGAAATATTTCATTAATTATCCTCAGAAATTGATTGTTTCACCAAAGAAGATAGAAGGTAGCTTTCGATAAAAATAATTGATATAGGAAAATAAAGGCATAGACTAATATTGATTACTTCTCTAACTTGTAGTGAAACAAGACATCTGCTAACCTTATAGTGATGTAATGATTATTTATGCAATCGAAACAAATCCTCAATTTTGATTATTTTTGAGTACTTGCGAAGCATTTGATTAATTTGAGGGCGCTGAATCCGAGTCTGTAATCACAATTTGTCTATCGTCATTTTTCCGCAATTTAAGTTTCCAATGAGCTACTGGAGACCGTCTGCCGTCTGAAGACAGCGCTACACACTACAAGACCAGACCAAAATAGTGTTCCGGGAAGCACAAACAGTCTGTTGTCTGTGGTTCAAGTCAGCAGACCGGTAGACGGTTTGAAAATCATTAATCGGTCTGAAGACAGCCCTACACACTTACAGACCAGAACAATGACTCAGACTGTTTGTGGTCTGGTCTGGAAGTGTGTAGGCGGCTTAGTGTCCTAGTGTCCTAAGTGTCCTAGTGTAGGCTATAGTAGCTATATAACCCCAGTATGGCCATTGAAACTTTTTTCCAGCCGCCGCCATTAAGATTCCATATTTATTTATTTATTTATTTGCAATGCGAATGACACTAATGTAATAACATTGAAAGATAAAATAATAAGGTAGTCCTTGTGCTATTTTTCTTCCAAATTTATAAGTGACAAAGTACAAGATAAGGTTAGAATTTCACGTGTACAATTTTTATAAAATATTATATTAATTTTATAATGAAGCTTAAATTGCATAATGAGTAAAATCGCCCACCCTTACTTGTTAAAGCATATTCACGTGTTTACTTCACGTGATTTTATATTCCCATTAAAGCTTTGGAACTTGAAACAGTAAATGATGGAAAATTGTGAGTAGAAATGAAAGTTAGGTAACGTAACCTGAAAGCTGAATCTCCAAAGAGTTACCAATCAACTTTTGAAATATGTCACAATATTGCAATACATTACAATAATCAGAATCTAATCAGCATTCAATCACGGTTAAATATTTCATTAAATGTTATATTCAATTGAGTCACAAAAAATATAATGAAATTGGATTATCAGAAGTTTGAACCAATAAATTGGATGAGGAAATACAATAAAATTGACATACACCTTTCTGCATATTTATCTCGATCAGTGGTTCCCAGTTCAGTGAAAACTCTGGAAGTGGTCCTTGCGGAATAGAAATTGATGTTTTAAGCTTCATTAATGTTTTTGAAATTATTATCTTTATTAAAGTATAATAAATTATTACTTTCGTTCGAAAATGTTATTCCAAATTCATTGTAAGTTCAAAATATGTTTCTAATCCGTAACAGAAGTTATAAGTTTCAAATTTTCAATGCAATAAGATAGGATTATAACGATTGTTTGGAATCTTAATGACGGATTTGTACCACGTGATCGAGGTTGCCAAGCAACTGTAGTGTAGGCTACTCATAAGTTGCCAAGTTACTGTAGTGTAGGCTACTCATAAGTCGTTACTTGAAATGTTGAATAACATGTAAAATATTAGACATGATATTATACTGGTAATAAAAACTCACCATTACAGCGGTTACAGTGAAAATATCAATCATAGATCGCCTTACCTGAAACAGTCAAGAAGAATAAAATTAGATTAAACATCTTTTCAATAGTAATAATATTGAGGAAACTGGTTGACTTGGTTGAGTGTTAGAGCACCTGATTAATTTTAGGCCCCCGGACATGATTTTTCCGACTGTTTTTGAGGTACCCGGTAGAATTGCTGTATAGGTGACTACCGTTCTGTATAGTAATAATTGAATAGAAAAGATGAACTTTAATAATTGATCAAAATGAAATATTAACTATACTGACTATGGTAGGAAAGTACACAATAATTGTAACAAAATTGATTGATTGAATAGGTTTGATAATGGCAAAACATTATACAGTAGTACTGTTGTGCATGGTGCACGGTTCTAGTACAGAATGATACCATATCAAAATGTTAGTAGCAATTACGAATCTAACAGCACAGCTATCGTATTGCGCGTGAGATTTTGTAGTTGCGTTTAGTCATGAATGTGATACGGTGGAAACTAAACTGCGCTAAGCATGGGAACTCCCCTCACGGGTCGTCTAGCCAGTTTTTGCAAGCAAAGTTTCCTGGTTGGAACATGGTCAGGAAAATTAAACCTTTGATGCGGAATGATTAAAAACAAAAAAGCCATGCTGGCCTGGTCGTCCATATTTCAGAGACGAAATATCGCTTTGGCCGGTTGAAATTTTTTAATAAATATTTCCGCCGCCGCGGAGAAGGCTGAATGGCGCAGGGGCGGCACCAGCGACAACGAAGAATGATGAGGGTACGGAACCCTTTCCCGTGTTCAGGTCTTTTGCCCTCAAAAACAAAGGGACTCCGAGTATAACCGATCAATTAATTTGGATAACGCACTGTGTTATAAATGGAACCAGCTCGGGAAAAAGGTCCCCAGGCAATAGTGAGATTTTTTATGGCAGGCTTGGCTGATGGACATATTTTTGTGTTTTTGCATGGTAGCCGGAATCTGCGACATAACAAACGCTTATGTCTGATTTATGTCTGCGCTACTACCGACCAACACTAATCACACGATCAACATTACACTTCTATCTCGGTTTTGTCAGATGTATAGCAATCAGTAATCAGTATCAGTTGAAGCTTTACTCGTGGGCTTCGCGGAATTACAAAATTATTCTTCTTTCAAGTTCTCAGATAAAATTTTATCCACCCCCTCTCTTTCACACATGAAAGTGATCCAAATCTAGGAAATAGAATGGGAATGCATTGTACTAATATTTCGATATTCCTTATCAAAATAGCAATTATTCTATTTGAATACAAACACAAAACTTATTCAATGTTTGGGACAGGAAAACAGGCTAAGCCCAAAACTGTTCCGCTCCCGAATTTCTTTCAATAGAAGTTCAATAGAACAAGAAAATAGGGTTGAGTCAACTACAGTAACTATAAAAGCATTTATAGGTTTATATAGTTACTATATGTTCAACTACCATTGAAGTGCTAAGCCAAGGTACGTTGCACAAACAAACGGTCAATTCCATGAATTAGCAATCAATATTCTGATTCTTTCATTCGTTCTTTTGACAAAAAAGAAAAAAGTGAATCGTCCCCGGGTGGATTTGAACCACCAACCTTTCGGTTAACAGCCGAACGCGCTAACCGATTGCGCCACGGAGACTTGATTTTAAATAATGGAAACGAATTGATCAACTCAAGTCATGATGTAAAGATTCCCATGGGAAAGCATACATCAAAATTCACATTTTTGGAAGATAGCCAACCGCTGAAGAAGTTGAGCAAAGATAAACAAATATTTTTCGAAGTGTTTCTTAATTTTTTATTCATTCTCTAATCTATCATTCATTTCTTATGATTATTATCAATCAGTTTCAGGAAAACAGTCAATTTACGAGAATAGAAAATTATTTCTGAGACAGATTCGATCTTGAAAATGTTGTATTTAAAAAGATTTGTACATTTCATGAGTCATCATATTTTATAACTTGTAAAGTATCAAATTTGGGTAGATAAAAAGCCCTAACAGAAACAGTAATAGGTCTGAAAATAAAGTAACTGGCTAATATCGCCAAATAGATAATAACTAAGATTAGATAGCATCAGCTTGTTCTGGCTAAATGGTACAAAAACCTAAAAAGGATTTGAAGGAATTTTATTGCTCATAAATAGATTATTATATAGAATATTTGAAGATTGAGGTTATGTACATGTATTCACGGATCGGTGACCTAGAGATCGATCAAACCGAGAAACGTAGAATCTGACCAAAACCCCTTGGCAGAGCTTTATTGCAATCAGATGGTGTGCAATGTGAAAAAACACCTGATCACGTGGCTAATTATTAGGTAGCATGGAATTAATATTAATGTATAGAATATTAGCTAGCATGTAAAGAGCATAAATAAAAAACCAAATAAAAATAATTTAATGTATTCAGGAAATAAGAGGTACCAGGCGCATGAATACCGAATAAAATTTGCATGCACCAATAGTAAAACGGCAGTTAATAGGCGGCAATTGTAGGCCAATTCAAAAATATTTATATATATTTCTATAAATGTTCGGAATCTATGTTGAATTGTTATATAGTCTATGTTATCGATATGGCTCGAAAGCAAAGAAATTATTAATCATACAATCTAAGTAATATTTTGGTATTTTTTGTAAGATCTATTTGAACCTAAATGGCGGAGGACTAAGATATTTAAATTTTATGCTAATTTGAAAGTCAGAAATAGGATCTGTAAAACTTGAGAAAGGAGAACCAGCACTCGCCAACCAAATGCCACCAGGAGAGGACCCCAAATATTTTAGAGCGTAGTACCTTGATAATGATTTTGTAAAAGTTAAAGTTAAATTAAATTATTAAATTTCTTAAAATACTTCGTGATGCTATTGTGAAGCAGAAGTCATTTCCATTTTTAATTAAATTTATAACCCCTTGGAGGAGACGATTCCGGCTACCATATTCCCGGACCACATGGAGTTGGATCGACATCGGCGGCTTACAAGAAGATTTTCGACACGTGAGTGATAAATTTGAATTAGTGATGGGCGCCCTAGTGCTTCGAATTAATCTAATGATCAAAGCTAGCTCGTCGAAAGGGTTTTTATTATAAATTAAGAAATTAATAAGAGTAATACTTGCGCAAGTAAAATTAGTATTAAAGGTATTTCATTGAAAGAAAAATATAGATCAATATTTCAGAAATTTCTATTAAATCAAAGAAGTACAAAATCTAGGCTAATAAAACATATGCATATGATATTTAATTTTTTGCAATACAATTTGCGATAATTTATTATAGCTCTAATTCACTAGATGAATGGCTCTACCTATTCCGTCAGGTGCCGAATCTTGCACCCTGAGATAAAAATATATATTCGATACAAAGAAATCTACTAAGTACTAGAGATTTTAATATATATATATTTGGATTATTAGTGGCTAATTTATCAAGCTGATCTTGAAGCACACATTTTTAATTGAATTGTCCAAGTCGACAAGTATTAGCAAGCGCCTATCGCAGCTACATGAAAAAGAATGCATATGATTTTAAGATAAAGGCACATGGTAATGCTTCGTGCCATAAATCTAGAATATAAAATTTAGCCTGTGATATTTTACTGATTTCAATTATTGTTCTATTTTTATATTATATTTTTTTATCGCTCTATATATATTTTTTGCCTCGATTTATTTTTTTTGCATTATTTGTGTAATATATGTATGAAACGTTCATGGTGTGCAATTTATTTTTTATTCCTCAACACTATAGTATAAGTATCATATTTATATATATATTTATTATTTATTGAATTACAAGAGTTATAGGAGGAGCCCATATCTAGGCCTATCAAGATTTTTTAAGACTGAATACTATTAGAAAACCACGACCTAATTATATCAAATCTCATGCTTTACCGACTGATGCCAAGCAGGAGGCTAATCGTTATTTAAATATAAAGAATAACGTGACAAACTTTATCAGTTATGTTACGGAAAATTGCAACAATAATTCTCATTCAAAATCGAAAGAGGTATAAGTAGTCTATTGTAATAAGTATGACGATCATTGCACTCCCATGAACAACACACATAGATCAGATATCCCTGTCTCTAGATCGTGATGAAAAATTATAAGAGCAGCGGCTCAAAGGCCTCAAAGCTCAAGGATTATCAATCAACATTATTAATAATCAATTCCTTGATGATTAACAATTAAACGCAGACTTGACAAACTAATCGAATATTGATGTTTGCTTGAAATGTGTTGATTGGATATGTTCTCAGGAATTAACATCAGCAGCCCAACTTTGGATTATGAATTGGAGTTGACGTTGAATGAGGGACCGTTTCGAGAGTGAAACAGAGAGAGCTGAAAGATTCATCTCTAGGGAAGGAGAAAATAAGAAAAAAACGATTGTTTGCTAAATGGTGGATTAAGGATTAAGCTTTCATTACTCAAAATGACAAGGCGAAGAAGCTACGAACAGAGAGATCAAACAAAAGTGGAATGGTTTTTGGGAGAGGGATTCATGCTTACGGTCGTGTAGACCCTGAGCCAGTGCTGATTGAGAGCTGGAGGTTGGTGGGGGAGGGAGAAGAGGAGAAGGTGGCGATGAAGGAGGAGGAGGAGGAGTGTTTGTTTGATGTTAGGGATGGCAACTGAGTGATGAAGGGTGGAAGGGTCGGGGAAGATAGGAAGCTGGAATTAGGATCCAGAGGTCTATGTATGAACTCAGTATGTTGGAACTCAGTTGAAATTCCAATAGAGGAAGTATGTGCAAGAGATAGACAAATAGACGGAGGAATCGACAGGTGCAATGTCAATAGGAGGATGCTCATGGATGATAACTATAGATTTTCCGTTTCCTCAACTTTGACTCAATCCATATCTGTTAGTCTCTCAGTCTCACCCTTCAACTAAACCATTTCCATTTGGACAGCCCAAAAAAATTTTGTCGAAGATAAATTGGAGAAAGAATACAGATATATTATCAAAATTTATAAGATTCTCATGGAGTCATGGAGCGTTCTGAACTATCCATATGGATAGATAATTACCATAACACTCATGAGCTATCCAACAAAGTTTTTTTTTCTTATGACATTGCAAGAAAAAATCAACAAAATTGAAATCCTTTGAATGGAGACTCCATATAGAAATAATAAAATACAAGGACATTGTAGTGTTTTAATATTATAAAATGTTCTCCCGAAAGCTTATTTTGATCTAAAACATCCAGCACAAACCCCACTTTTAGAATTAAATTCAAACCATGCACGCTGGATAAACTAATATTGTATATTCGCTAATTATACACTTATTCCGGATTCACAACATGTCATATCAATGCATAGTGGTCGTACCTTTGAAAATATTGCAAAGAAGCATGAATGTGAATGGAATGAGTAAAATGACATGGAGGCAGAAGGGATTGAATTATGAAAAGAACTCTTTATTCAGTATTCATGTTTAGATTGATAATCAATATTAGTGACAGGTAATTCAATATTTTTACTATTTTCCTTGAGAATGAAATTAATTTCCTTCTAAAATTCCATTGAAGTTGTTGACAATTGAAATTATAATCACTTATCAACTGAAAAAATTCAACATTGTTATAAATTGTAGAGTCACTTCACTCTCAAAGCACCCTCGGGAGACCCATATCTTCTCCACTTCAAATTTGAAGCTGATTCAAGCCTGATGTTATGATGTTGAGGCGAGCCTCTTATATCAAGTAGACAACACCTTGAACGGTCCAAATAACAAAGGAATCGTCTACCGTTCCCGTTAAGTAAAGCATACCGACATATTGGAACCATGCAACTTGGTTCCGCACTGATTTAGAACCCTCCCACTACCAACATGCGTGTTTCCTCTGCAGCACGGGACGACCACGACAGTTACCCTCTTACATTAACAGATTGCCATCTTGTTATCTAATGTGTTCATAAATCATTCCGTCTGGCTTCTGTTCTTCTTTATGCCCGCCATTTCCGCAAATATCTCTGCCCCATTTCTTTTCTTTCCCCCAGGTTTAAAAAAACTTCAAATTTTTCTTCTGATCCTTACCATAGGCCTTCCAGTTGAAGAATGAGTCTAAAATATTGCTTTAGCAAAAAAATGGCATATTTTTCGGATTACGATTTATTTGTTTGCTTATTGTAGCTTAAATCTTGATACTTTATCAAATCTTAGCAACTACTATATGATACGAATTATGAATTCTTCAAACCCCAAATAGAATACTATGAGATGCTATGATTCAAAATCGCTAATATTGGTTCAATAAAATCTCATGTAACATTGATTTCATTCTCACCCATTGATAATTCAAATCCTTCAAATTGTTGAGTTCAGAGTATTTACAGTAGTAAATACTGTGACGACTCGTTCCAGTGGCTACTTAAAAAAACTAATTCTTTAAATCATATTGTGAAAATCAAGGCAGAGGCAGCAAACAATCTCGAAATATAATAGTTATCAACGTTACCGCTAACTGATTGAATCAGCCTCTTCCAGTAAACCAATTGAATTCATATTGCTTATTATATTATTTATTCTATTAATTTGTGAAATTGTTATATTAAAATCACATCTATAGGTTAAGGAAATGTTGTGGTAAACCTAACCTAAAACGTTCGAACGCTCAGAACACCAATATAGAGTTGAGATCGTTCAGACCTGCTTATTGTATAATATAATGTGATGGCATGGTTATTTATAAACTATTATTTTTCGTTATTGTGTAGGAAAAATGAATCTATAATAATAAGCTAATCAAAATTATTAGCACAATAAATTAGTTTATTTTTGAAAAACAAATTATAAATAAGATATAGTATTCTGATGTACAATAATAGCAAAAAGTTACAAATACTCTTTGTATGTAAGTCTACATTGACAAACGGTACTATTTAATTTAATTATATTTATTGTTTGGATTATCAACAAATAAATATTAAATAGAAGCGATCTTGCTAGATTTATTCCTCTTTGCACGAACAACCAATCAGAGGATAAAGAAAAGGATACCAAAATTTGAATTGTTGAGATGCAACACAGAAGGTCGAGATCTCTGTTATTGTAATTTTATGTATTATTATTAATTAATTCACCTACACTGTTGGAATTGAACTGTACTTTGAAATGATTGAATTATATTTATGTTTTAATGTATTCATTCGTATTGTAAGTCAGGGAATTGAATGTGAACAAAGGAACCATTTTTCATAAAAATATGACGTGTGCTTTACGTCACTCAGCTACAACCAATAGCAATCGTCCTATGCAAATTAGAAACAAAGAGATTCATAGAATTGTGAATTGAATTCTGAGGAAGAAGATTTTGGCTGTCCTAGCACTGACCTTGCCCTAGTCACACGTTTTGAGTTTACTTACATTCTTGTTGAAAAATTTTATGTAAATTATTTTTAACTGTTTATTTGTGAATTTAAATGTTAATTGTAAAGTTCCTTTTTGTTTGTGGAGATAATAATTAACGTAAAATACCCGATTAAATCTACATGAATCGCAGAGTAATACACCAGCAACACGTTCTACTTGGAGGCCAGAAAATCCAGCACATGGCAGAAGAATAATTATTTGCGAACCAAGGAAAAAGGAAAACATAGTCGCGTGAGTGCTCTTCTAGTAAATATATTGGGGCCCCATCTACGATTCATGAGTGATATAAATGCTAGTGAAAACTAATGGTCATGACCAGATTGTAATCAGGGGAAATCCAACGTTAATCTACATTATAATAATCATCATTAAATTAGATTAATTTATAATAATCTGTCTATCGATCAAGCTATTCCAAAGCAGAACTCACAACCCTGTAATTATTATTTCAACATACATCTTCTTTCAATTCTTTAATCATTATTAAATTGTAATCTGTACATGTCTGGTATTGTTAAACCAGAACACGTTATACTGATCATCACCATTAACTTGGAAAATTATAATTTACTATCTGCTTATCTTGAAAATTGTCAATATATTGAAATAACTGAGCATGTCTTCCAGTTCGTTTCTTTTCTGAAAACCTCGATATCGTCTTTGACACGTTACCATTGGTATTTTGATAGACCTCATATGGTCAGTGTAACAAGTCGGGAAATTAATTGAGTGGAAGGTTGTGGATGGTTGCTAATGTATCAGTGGATCACTGCGGGATTAATAAATATAATTCTGCTTACATTCGCTTTTACATTGGTCACTGTCGGCAGCTTAGCTTATAATTTCCAGACTGAATTAAACAGTGTATGCGGCATTTTGCAGGATTTAAGTCAATGTAATCCAACACTGATAGGATTAGATTCTGTACTCGAACCCCTTTTCGGAAATTATATTTATTTCATAAAGTATTCATCATCAATTCTGATAGCGGTAAGAGGCACAATCATACATGGATTTGTGATCTATATCTTTGTTCGGGTTGCATTGGCTCCTAATCAGAACAACAACCAGGTAATAATTTTAAGATCGCTTTATTTAAGCTCAATATTATTGGAACACTCCAATTCAACATCTGGGATAAACTACAGATTTCTCAACCAATTAAATAAATTCTCAGGTCTGATATTACACAGAGGGGCATATATTCATGTACTCGTAAAAGTGAGCACTTTCATAAAATTATCTATTTTTTGTGTGGTCCATGCCCTCCCTGGAGCTAGGTCCGCCATACGTGACGCTTCAACGTGGGACAGGATCGCCACAATACTCTCATATTTTTATGGGAAGCAAGCTATTGAGTTGATAATTTTCAGGAATTGGTATTTAAAACTGATTATAGATTACAAATTACAGAAAAAATTCTCATTTCTCCATAATACTTCTCAATATTTTTTTTTCTCTTAGAAATTTCTGTAACTTCCGTTGTTATTCACATCCACCGACACAACTTCGATGATCTGGAGCTCGGCTCCAATACCAATCCTTCATATTGGGAAGGAAGATTCAGAAATTGAAGTGCAATACTGGCTCGGACCCTGTATGGGGTCTTAGCAACTGTGTGCCATCTGTATCTGTGTCTAGTTCAACACAAGCTGTTCGTTCCAAATTGTTTTCAATTGTGTAAGCCTTCTGGGAATAATGGCCTGCATTGTAGAGCAGTATAGTTCATAATTGCACTAGTAATTGCATTCAATTCATCTCTCTGTCTAGTTAACGCATCACCCTTGATTGATTTACATTTCCTCTGATGTACTCCCTTCCTCATTATCTAGGAGTAGATTCAATAACATATATTTTACCACTCAAAAAACTATTGTTGTATATCATGGGAATTCCAGTTATAACGAAAAACTATTGAAGGGACACAGAAACCTGTCAATCACCAAAATAAATTATTGATTTTAAAGATTTCAGCATTAGAGTAATAATAATTCAGTATTGAGTATTGCCTTCAGCAGTCTCATCTATAAGAGGTCGCAAAACTTCAGATACCAAACGGTGAAACGACAGAAGATGATGAAACGGTGAAACGACATGTATACACAAATTTAAGCTAATTTGTGGAGTAATAATTGCAAGGCTGGTCACTAACGGTAGAGCATGCATGATAAATAAATGAATGTTTATTCACACATGTTTACAATACATGTTCATGCATGTTTTGTATCTAACGTAAAATGAACAACTAATAAAAATAAATGAACCACTGGAAAATCATAGAAAAATGAATAAACCTCAAATGGAGCAGCGAAGAGAAAAAAAATCGGTGATACAAAAATCTAACCTCAGAAGATTTTTGTTCAAAACATTTTGCAGTGATGACACAAAAATGTATGACGAAATGCGCATCATGTATATCATACCGTTAGTCACCAGCCTGACAATCTATTTCTACTACAAACTTTCTACTATTTCTACTCGTAATAACTGTTATCATATTTCTGATAATTGAAATTTGAAATTGAGTAGAACTGTTACAAATGAAATTGATAGAGTCTAACGATAACTGTTACTACAGCAATTTTTCAAAAATAAATTCCACTTGTCTTTCTCTTTGTGTTCATCAATAATCAATACATTATTGGAAGAGGCACTGCTGTAGAAACTACGTTTCCATTCATACAGCGCAAACTATGTCTCTTGATCTTAAGTTGCAGCCTAAAATGCCCATTATAAGAAGTCAAGTGTTCTATTACGGTTCACCGGAACAAGAATGATAACTGAATGAATTCTCGTTCGTTTCCTACTTTCCACTTTGGCAAAGCTGCCTCTCCACGCGGTGGTGTGCAGTCAGCGCTTCAAAGAGCTGAAAGGAAACACGACAAGAATTTTTAAAGGACAATATTTTATTCTGAATGTGAACAGAATGTGGTGATGCCGCAGGGTGACAGGAAGGCTCAAAGGAGACCAAGACACAGATGATAAAGGGCGAGAGAGTGAAGAAAGATATGATAGGGAGCGAGAGAGGATAAGAAGAGAGGCCCGCGAAAAGGACAGAGCAGAAAAATAGAGGGAAAGCCTAGTGGATGGGGTCAAGGGGGCATAAGGGAACAAGGCTCTGACGTTGTCTCACAGTCAAAGGATGAATTTTAATCCGAATCCGCCACAAACGCTAAGCTGTGCAGCTGGAATGCGAATTCTCAGTCGTATAATCTTGTATGTAGACAACAGCAACATTAAGATCCCCCGAAATGATGAAGGACCATCACTGAACTTAGGGGGGGGGGTGATTTCAATCAAATACATATATTCTTTCACAATTTAGAAAAAGGAAAACTGCATACAGGAAATTTTCCAACGGAACATTTTTATATTAACTGATAGAATACAAAGCTCTACTCTTTGAACAAGTCTCAATTTTTTTTTAATTCAAAGATTCTCAATATATAAGATTCTTAATATATTATTGTATTGTGTGAAGGAGACGGAATGGGTTTTTACCTGTTGTCTCCATCAATAAATAAATAAATATATAATAGAAAGTCATGATATGGAAATTGATAGATCACTGTAACAGGTTCTGATAAATATTTGAGACGTGAATGTGTTGGATCTTCACGTACTGCAATAAGAATACTTGTGATTTTCACGATTCACTAATGAAGACCTGAAATAAAGCAACATAATATTATTGACCAAATAAAGTGGAAGTCACAAGAGTGAATGGTTTTTTTTAGACGAGGAGAATATATACCATATTATGAGAAGAATAGTAATCATCCCATGATGGTTCGTGAAGTGTAATAGAATTATTTCAGAAAAATTTAACAGAGAAAATTATAATATCCTTGAATATTGGATATATTACGAGAGGAACAGATTATGTCAGACCCATGCTCAGAAAGCAGGAGATGATACAACTATAGTCCCATTTATGTATGAGTGTAAGTTACATTATACTCTTATAACAATTCAATGTTATCGTTGCAGACCACTGCTTGCAATAAATAAGTGGTATTCAGTGAGAAACAGTGAATAGTCCTACATTGTACCGTAATCTGAATTATTTGTAGATGAATGGAGTTCAAATTACTAACTCCTTTCCGTCGCATTTGATGATGACTGAGGCCACACAATTTGAAGGGTCACTGCTTTGTTTCCTGAACGCACAGTGAAGAAGATTATCCCAAAGAAACGCTGCATTAGAACGACAAAAGCGTCTATGACAAAAGCGCCCCTCTCCAACCGGACAACAAAACACTTCGATAAATTAACTGCATCTATGAAACGCCTAATATAATCGGACACCGCAAGCGCTAGTGTCACAAGGTTTTCCGGCCGTTAACGGGAGAAGAATTTCCAGGAACTTTGACCAACCCTTTCCTCCCATTAACCCCTTCATCCCCAACAACCCCTTCATCACCGTAAACCCTCAGATCGGCGACCGTCGCCTTTGCAGCCCACTACTTAAATCAGCTCCCCTTTCTGTACATTCCGGCTAATTTGCAATTATTTCCAGCATTATAAACTCTCAATTACCTTGCTCTGCTAAAAACCCTGAATGAAATATTCCAATTAAACTTTTGATCATGAGATATCCAAGTGGGAAGAGACATTTCGGTTGTCAGTTCTACACCATCAATCAGTATTTGAATATTCATCTTCAATTTATCTTCAAACAAACACTGTATCAATATATCTTTTTTATAACAAACACAGATATTCATGTATACATATTTATGTAAATTATAGTGAGGGCCACGTTTTCTTAGATCAGCAAATAATCGACCAAATTGTAAATAATTGTAGCTTATATGCTTTTCGTGATCATGTCTATATTTTGAATAAACTCCTCTGTTCGCGTTGTACCCTCGATCAGAGAAATTATTATTACTATTATTATATCGAAATATATTGTGCACTCAATCTAACAACAACAAAAAAATGGATCCTTCTAAGATTTAAACTAGAAATTTTGGAACCAAAGCTAAACGTTTTGTAATGTACAGAAATAATCTCGTGGAAAATCTGGATATACTCTTCATAGCTGATGCAGTACTTGTAAAAATGTCTAAGAGTAATTGGAAATCGGAAACGTCTTTCAAACTCGAAAAAGAGAAGGTCCCACCGAGATTTGAACTCGGATCGTTGGATTCAGAGTCCAAAGTGCTAACCATTACACCATGGAACCTTGTTGAAGAATATTTGATTGAGTCAATCCAACAATATAACAATTATTTTTATTGTGAAAAATCGAAAATAAGAATACTCTCACAAACTCAAAAAAGAGAAGGTCCCACCGAGATTTGAACTCGGATCGTTGGATTCAGAGTCCAAAGTGCTAACCATTACACCATGGAACCTTGTTGAAGAATATTTGAATGAGTCAATCCAACAATATAACAATTATTTTTATTGTGAAAAATCGAAAATAAGAATACTCTCACAAACTCAAAAAAGAGAAGGTCCCTGAACTCGGATCGTTGGATTCAGAGTCCAAAGTGCTAACCATTACACCATGGAACCTTGTTGAAGAATATTTGAATGAGTCAATCCAACAATATAATATTTCTTTCTATTGTGAAAAATCGAAAATAAGAATACTCTCACAAACTCAAAAAAGAGAAGGTCCCACCGAGATTTGAACTCGGATCGTTGGATTCAGAGTCCAAAGTGCTAACCATTACACCATGGAACCTTGTTGAAGAATATTTAATTCATGTTATCCAACAATGATGGATAGTTTCAATTATCATAAAAATGTGAAATTAAAATACACATCAACTCAAAAAAGAGAAGGTCCCACCGAGATTTGAACTCGGATCGTTGGATTCAGAGTCCAAAGTGCTATCCATTACACCATGGAACCTTGTTGAACAATATTTGATTGAGTCAATCAAACAATATAACAATTATTTTTATTGTGAAAAATCGAAAATAAGAATACTCTCACAAACTCAAAAAAGAGAAGGTCCCACCGAGATTTGAACTCGGATCGTTGGATTCAGAGTCCAAAGTGCTAACCATTACACCATGGAACCTTGTTGAAGAATATTTGAATGAGTCAATCCAACAATATAACAATTATTTTTATTGTGAAAAATCGAAAATAAGAATACTCTCACAAACTCAAAAAAGAGAAGGTCCCACCGAGATTTGAACTCGGATCGTTGGATTCAGAGTCCAAAGTGCTAACCATTACACCATGGAACCTTGTTGAAGAATATTTGAATGAGTCAATCCAACAATATAATATTTCTTTCTATTGTGAAAAATCGAAAATAAGAATACTCTCACAAACTCAAAAAAGAGAAGGTCCCACCGAGATTTGAACTCGGATCGTTGGATTCAGAGTCCAAAGTGCTAACCATTACACCATGGAACCTTGTTGAAGAATATTTAATTCATGTTATCCAACAATGATGGATAGTTTCAATTATCATAAAAATGTGAAATTAAAATACACATCAACTCAAAAAAGAGAAGGTCCCACCGAGATTTGAACTCGGATCGTTGGATTCAGAGTCCAAAGTGCTATCCATTACACCATGGAACCTTGTTGAAGAATATTTGAATGAGTCAATCCAACAATATAACAATATTTTTATTGTGAAAAATCGAAAATAAGAATACTCTCACAAACTCAAAAAAGAGAAGGTCCCACCGAGATTTGAACTCGGATCGTTGGATTCAGAGTCCAAAGTGCTAACCATTACACCATGGAACCTTGTTGAAGAATATTTAATTCATGTTATCCAACAATGATGGATAGTTTCAATTATCATAAAAATGTGAAATTAAAATACACATCGTGCTAATCATTACACCATGGAACCTTGTTGAAGAATATTTGAATGAGTCAATCCAACAATATAACAATTATTTTTATTGTGAAAAATCGAAAATAAGAATACTCTCACAAACTCAAAAAAGAGAAGGTCCCACCGAGATTTGAACTCGGATCGTTGGATTCAGAGTCCAAAGTGCTAACCATTACACCATGGAACCTTGTTGAACAATATTTGATTGAGTCAATCAAACAATATAACAATTATTTTTATTGTGAAAAATCGAAAATAAGAATACTCTCACAAACTCAAAAAAGAGAAGGTCCCACCGAGATTTGAACTCGGATCGTTGGATTCAGAGTCCAAAGTGCTAACCATTACACCATGGAACCTTGTTGAAGAATATTTGAATGAGTCAATCCAACAATATAATATTTCTTTCTATTGTGAAAAATCGAAAATAAGAATACTCTCACAAACTCAAAAAAGAGAAGGTCCCACCGAGATTTGAACTCGGATCGTTGGATTCAGAGTCCAAAGTGCTAACCATTACACCATGGAACCTTGTTGAAGAATATTTGAATGAGTCAATCCAACAATATAACAATTATTTTTATTGTGAAAAATCGAAAATAAGAATACTCTCACAAACTCAAAAAAGAGAAGGTCCCACCGAGATTTGAACTTGGATCGTTGGATTCAGAGTCCAAAGTGCTAACCATTACACCATGGAACCTTGTTGAAGAATATTTGAATGAGTCAATCCAACAATATAACAATTATTTTTATTGTGAAAAATCGAAAATAAGAATACTCTCACAAACTCAAAAAAGAGAAGGTCCCACCGAGATTTGAACTCGGATCGTTGGATTCAGAGTCCAAAGTGCTAACCATTACACCATGGAACCTTGTTGAAGAATATTTAATTCATGTTATCCAACAATGATGGATAGTTTCAATTATCATAAAAATGTGAAATTAAAATACACATCAACTCAAAAAAGAGAAGGTCCCACCGAGATTTGAACTCGGATCGTTGGATTCAGAGTCCAAAGTGCTAACCATTACACCATGGAACCTTGTTGAAGAATATTTAATTCATGTTATCCAACAATGATGGATAGTTTCAATTATCATAAAAATGTGGAATCAATATACAATTCAACTCAAAAAAGAGAAGGTCCACCGAGATTTGAACTCGGATCGTTGGATTCAGAGTCCAAAGTGCTAACCATTACACCATGGAACCTTGTTGAAGAATATTTGAATGAGTCAATCCAACAATATAACAATTATTTTTATTGTGAAAAATCGAAAATAAGAATACTCTCACAAACTCAAAAAAGAGAAGGTCCACCGAGATTTGAACTCGGATCGTTGGATTCAGAGTCCAAAGTGCTAACCATTACACCATGGAACCTTGTTGAAGAATATTTGATTGAGTCAATCAAACAATATAACAATTATTTTTATTGTGAAAAATCGAAATTAAGAATAAATTCACAAACTCAAAAAAGAGAAGGTCCCACCGAGATTTAAACTCGGATCGTTGGATTCAGAGTCCAAAGTGCTAACCATTACACCATGGAACCTTGTTGAACAATATTTGATTGATTCAGTACAACAATGAAACAGTTTCATAATTGTGGAAAATAGAAAATGAGAATATTCTTCCAAATCCCAAAAAATAGAAGGTCCCACCGAGATTTGAACTCGGATCGCTGGATTCAGAGTCCAAAGTGCTAACCATTACACCATGGAACCCTACAAGAGAGAAAATCAACAATAAAAATTGACAGTTGATTTAAAAAACAGAATGAAGCTTTTCTCATTATATAAAAACTAATCTGTAAAGTAAAATGACAACATTAATTATCATAGATTGGAATGTAGCCAAACAGAAATCACTTACCGTTAGCCCACTGATAATAGTTATAAAAAATTCCTTCCAATCAATTACAGGAGAATAATCAACTGTACTTCGAGTGGGTGACTGAGATTATTTGATACAAATGAGTGTCATCATTAGGAATAAAATAATCTACTGATAGAAACATGACTGCTTATTGCAAATCCTCAACTGACATGGATGAGAAATTCAATTCAATTGAATAATGAACAAGAATAGGTTAGTAGCAATTCATTACTTTATAGAATCATGAACAGTGTTCAAAGCTATTATGTTCTAATTGAACATTAAGAATCACTTGCTGATCCTTATCGATTAAATGAGAGGAATTCGATCATTCTAAAATTGTTATTCCAGTAACCACATCATTTTCCTGGATTAATAACCACAGAGACTTAGATCGTTACATGGAGCAAACAGAATACGTTTCAATATGAAGCTTGTACAAACATTTTGCAGTCCTAAATTCACCATACAAGTTCACTATGCAAGCGCTTGAAATATAGAGGCAATAAAAGCCACTGCATTAATTCGACTATAAAATTGGGATTCCTAAATAATTCAACAGCAGAAAAGGCCTTCCCAGTTTCTGGTTTAGAATCAATGGCAAGCAAGTCACTCATGGCACAGTGAGCTTGGGCCTATTACATTATGCGGTCAACATATACATGTAGATACCGGTGGAACATAGTTATATTTGGCATTCAGTTAATTGAGTCATATCGGATGTTGCGGAGCAGTAAAGTTCGACTGTGGGCCTCATGTAACATTGTTGAAATAAAATGGCCAATGTCGCGCACTGGCCTGTAATGCAACCACGCATAAAAATGGGTGCTTTATGGTCGCCAAGTGTGGCCTCCTAAATATCTACAAGTCACGCCGAACCCTTAAAAATTATCGATGAAAGTTGGGCTAGCCACCTTTCTTCTTGTTACACTATTCAAACTTTTTAATCCAGAAATGAAAATTAGATCAACATTTTCATAATGAATTTTTTTTTAAATTTTACAGTGAGTTTTATGCAATTTTTTTTCATAAATAAAATATCGAGATTTTTTTAGCTTGAAGAGAATATTTTAAAAATAGAAAGTTCCTTCTCAATTGGTTTTGCCCAAGTGGTTATGTTAATCGATTTTATATTCCAATCCTACTCAATTCATTCTTACTTGAGTACTCAATTCAAGTAATACGTGTATTTATAGGTTTAAGAGTGATTGAGTTCATCCATTTTCAAGTTCAAGCCTGCATTACGTCATAACTAACTGTTCCTATCATGCTGGCTGATTGTGATATCGTTATTTTGTTATTAACTAGAAGGAATTTGGCCAACAAAGATCTTACATTATCGAAATTCAAGTTTCAATCTTCCAACTCCAAAATACTTTTTCTTCCTCTTTCTTCTTCAATCTACTTCACCTTTCCACATATTTTCCAACTTCAAGCAAAATTTCAACAAGAAAGTTTTCATTTCACTCATAGCTCATCCTCATCCACATTCAAGATACGCCTACATACATCCATAAAGTCGAAGTAATTATGAGTTAAAGTCCAAAGTTTATGTTCACTCTCTAGAAGTTTTTAGTGCAAGATCGTACCTTCATACCCGGAAGCTTTTCGGCTGTCAGTCCGTCATTAATAAGTACAAGCGCTTGGATAGCTCAAAAATATACAGGAATACGAACTTTACAACACATGAGCTCAAACTTACAATATCGTTTTCCCAATCTTTTTCCTACAAGTTCTCTCTTTTCTCACACTTTCCTTTCTTACTTTTCATTTCTTGTCCTTCCCCTCAGGATCTTTTTCTCTCACCTCAATCGTCACGAGCAGCAACACTTTCAACATTTACCGCTCCGTTCTTCAACACGTTAACAATCCTGAAACTCTTCCGATTTCTCCTCTCACACTTCCCAAATTCTTACCCCTTTCCTCCCTCATCATTCCTTCTCTTTCTCATGCATCTTCGAAGGGATCGCTCAAGTCGGGTTTTGTAAGATTGAAAATTCATGAACACTAATGGTCTCAGCGATACAAAAAGCCTCACTTTCCAAACTCCATTTCTGCACACAGTGCTTACTCTCTCACTCCTCTGTTCAGTCTCTCTCCTTCTCATTCAACAATAATGTAAAGAAAGTGCGAAAAGTGGAAGTAGGAGCGAGTGGCATATTCGGCTGTGCTCCATCTGAAATATTCTTTCCATTCGACTAATGCCATCTAAAGGTTAGGTCCTGAACTTTTTCATTCAGTCTGTTACAAGATAAATTTTTAATCCAATCCTTTTTCGTTACAAGAGCATCTTCAAAAATATTTTCCTAGTAAGTTCAAGCTATCTGGTGTACAGAGATATTTTTCAAGGGAAAATGAGTGAAACAAGAAAATATATTTCTATGAGTATCTTGATTTTTGTAAACCTTCAGGGAATATCTATTCTCCGTCAATTAATAAAACTGGACTGAAGCTTTTCTTGAATTTGAATTATTCATTAGAATCTTGATGCTTCATTGAAGATTAAGGAAAATTTGATAGATCTCAATTTCTGATCAACATACAAGCATATTTCTATTATAGATCTTTTTCATTCATTGTAGCTCTAGTTTACTCAATAAATTATATTTTTATTCAATTGAAAATGTTGTGATGTTCAAAGTCCAAGGAGGAATAGAAAATAGGAGCAATCATAGAATTCCGTAAGAATGTTTCAAGTTGAAAATAAACACTACCAATATCACTAATTAGCATAAATAAATAAACATGATAAGAATAAAATGCACAATTTGAAAAGCGGAAAAGAACATGCTTGTGGGAGGACTGTAAATGCGATGATTCAACTTACCAAAAAAAGGGCAATTACAAAAACAAGTCCTACCTGTGAACAAAAAACCAGAATAGAGTTTTGGGGAATTTAACGAAGGAAGAGACTAAACTTATGGGTATAATAATAACATTTTTGAGTTATGATAGATACTTTGATGGTTTGCGAAAGCTACATTCCAGGTCCAGGCTGACTCATGGGTGGGCGATTTAAAGGATGGTGATGAGACACAGTACAGCTATAGGCGAGTTTCACTTGCAAAATCAACGGGAAGCTATTTTTAACCTAATAATCAGTGGAGTTGGCACAATTAGATAGGTACTCGTCAAGCTGGGGCATGTCTCTCCGTTCATCTGAACTATTAGAGACCAGCACAACCACAAAATAAAACTCTTCCTAATTATCATTATTATTTAGAATACATACATTATTATAATTTTTTCTCAACATCCTGAATTAGACTTTGGGAATTCTTCAAAGCATTTGAAATGTTCTTCTCCGAATAAGAAGTGAAGTTCATTGAGATTAGTCATAAGTACCTTCCTTCATACCTCTTGCTCTGCCAAATAGTTTAGAGACATGTGAGTTTCTCATATATACTTGTATAGTAATTGATACAATTCACAGCAGCTTCACAGTGATAAACAGCCCACACAACCACATTCGAAATAACTAAGATATTGGAGTACTTTAAAGGAGTTCACCCGTTGGTAAATAATTGCAATTCAAGCGATAAACTATTGGCTGTACAATAAAACTCTCAAATCCTCTATTCAATTCCACAATCAGATTTACTGCTAATTCAAAACTGATCCACAGCCAGCAGTGATGATCACAGCCTCTCAAGACAACCACGAAGGATTAAGTTATCCTGCGGTTTTATGAGGCCATAACAGGCACATCTGTTCTTGGTGCTTCTTCGGGCTGACTGACGAAGGAGATAAAACGAATTTACGCCATGCACAGCTGTCAGTGCAGATTAATAAACGACGTCCGGGTCACCGCTTGAAAAGACTACCCTTTCCTGTTAACTGCCTTAACCACGACAGTCTTGTAGTCCACACTATTATTGAAGCACCGGTGAACCGAGCTGTCGTTAAGTGATTATTTATGGAGATTCCATATTTCTGCAATGCTCAAGGATGAAAATGTTGTAGGTTGAAAAAGATTCGTCAGTAAAGTCTGCAAATTTGTATCAGATCCACTGTAATCAATGAAGATGATGACTCCATGACCTGTCGACTGAAGAACGCCGTCATCTTTTCCATGTAACATTAATTAATATAAAAAATACTCAAATTCCAAGCCACTTCATTCTTGTTCGAGTTACGGGAGAACACTTCCAGCTCGCATTCCACTATCGTGAACTAATTTAAAGTGTCAAGCTCAGTTTCTGATATAAATCAAATTATTTTTCTCGGGTGATTCATTGATTAAAGCAGGAATGGCTAGAATAACGTTAATAAAACATTTCGTTCACAAACACATTCTGAAATATTGCCATCGTGCTCAAGTTGACGAAAATCTTTTCTCACCCCGACGCGACAGAAAGCAATGAAATATCAGAAACAAATGCCAACCACCCCTGATCTAACAATAAGTGTTTTGTCTTATCGTTTCCATTAAAGGCATTCGTTTGTCTCCGACAGGCACCCGGATTTTACGATGAGTCGTAAAAATCGGCGATTTTTATCGCGCAACAAAACAAAACGCGTCGCCACGGGTGAAGGGTTACGGCGACTTCACAACGTTCTGGTTTATTGTTTCCAAAGGTGAGCAGCCACATTTTCACACAGCGCCACCACTCTCAGAGAACAGTGCGGGCAGATTCATGGCGCAACTTCTCAAGAAAAAAGCGAGTGAGAAGCTTAAAAGTTGAAAGTTTTATACCAGCTTTTTAGGACCACTTACGGTAGCACGCCTTCTCGCCTTAGTTTTTGGCAGCTGAATTGACAGGAGATCTCACATGAAGTTCGCACGCACGTGTTTCGTTTCTTTTTTCACGTCTCCCTCAACCCATAAACTCCCCCCCCCCTTTACCATTCAACCGTCCGTAGACACTCAGATCCGCGTGGTTTGTGATGGGTACGAGAGGGTTCAGAATAAAACTCAAAACTCCGTTCTCCATACTTGTTAATATTCGCTGACGCATCATTCCATCAGAAACACGTAGCATTCGCCGCCTGCCTGTCAATATTGAGAAGAGAAAACGTTTGGCAGTAAAGGTATTGGTTTACGACTGTCTTCCTATTCTATATTTTATTATTACTTTAATATTCTTCTCATCCTTTCCAAGTAAGCTGCGTTTGCGTTTTTGTTGTTCAACCTTCTACCATCATAATCTTTTCCTTCTCCGCCCACATTTATATTACCTCTAGACAAATCGTTATTCACACGGTTATCATTTCTACATCTCATGTAAAATTCAGTACAGTAAACATTGCTTCCCTATGCAGATTGGAATTATTTCTCAACAAATAAACGTATATCCTGAGCCATCTAGAACAAATAAAACTTACACCTTCGAAGCTTGAACTATGATTGAGATATCTCCAATAGCGATGGGCAGTCTTGTTCTCACAGCTTTCTCACTTCACTTGCCAAGTGGTCAAGTCGATGTCATTCAAGTGGCCAATAACTTTGAGAGCCATCAAATCTATTCACATGTTTTCTATTTAGATGACTCAACGCAATGTCATCGTCCAATATCACGTTCTAGCTTTGATATTTACATCTTGTGTTTGTTCTCTGCATTCTCCGGCTTTTTTTGTGTAAATCACAAGTAAAAATATGCAACACAATCATGGGAAGATGTGGAGAGCGTGCTCTATCTTATTTATGACGTTTTCTAGAATTTCATTCTGGAAATGTCAACCATGGAAAGAAAGTTCGATGGACTATTTTCTGTTGAGAAACTTTTCCAATTCAGTACAGTTCCACTCATGAGTTGGTGAATGCAATACCACTCCAATGATCAATGTTATCAGCGGAATAACTTGTTTTTCTGTCTGATTCATAACTAACTTAGACTATTTCTGCTTGGAGAGACTGAATCGTCTCTTTCCCTATTGATTTATTCTCAAATTTGATCGTAGGCTTACTCAACAATTAAACAGTTGTGAGTTGCATCCCAATACGACATCAATAACAATTATCGAGTCAAATGAGAGGTTTCTAATAAAATATAATTGTATGCACTAGAAAGCAATTTGATCGAATCTTATCATAGTGACCGATAATGTATATGGATAAGATCATGTTAATAAAAAACTATTGTTTGCACTTTTTGTATAGAGAGTTATTATAAATTCGAATTGTATTCAGTTACTCTTGCCTAGAGCTATGGAGTTTCAAGTTATTGAAGACCTCAACACTCTCAACAGCAAAATCTTTTCCTTTTTGACAAAACAGCGATCGATTAGTATACATCTCTAGTTTCTCTTCTTGAATTTCCATCATTAGAGTGTCCTAATCCAAATTATTCAGAGGAATTGGTTTCCATCTCCATAATATTTTTGATGATTATTTCATACTCTATCTCTCATCTGCCTTAAGCCATTGCTGATATAAGAGACTCCTCTTATTATTCAATTTTGTTTTTTCAGCAGCACTCCCGATTCTTCATTCCTTCTGTTCTTTGGACTGTGAAATCTCAAGGAATTGAAAACGTGGAGGGATTCCCCATCTTTTTTCTTCCAATCTTCTCCACCAGTCTTCATCTCTCTCTTAATCTTCCTCCTTGAATTTCATTCAATCTTCTTTTCTACGTTACTCACTCCACTCAAATATTTCATTCCAATTAATTCAATTGTCAATGGATTACTTTTTTCTATCTCTCTATCACGTCCTTCGTACCGATGGAGGACAAGAACAATATCCTGGATTAGGACTTCTCAATCTCTTGAGTGATATTCCTATTCAAAAATGAAGAGTTGGAGATTCTTCGTCTCTTCTTGGTCTTTGTCTTGGAACTCTCGAGCTCTTGGGATGAAGCACTAAAATTGAATGATGTTTTCGAAGCATTATTATTGTCATTGCTATGATGATTAAATGGGATGATTGAAATTACACCAGAACACGGACATTTGATACGTCAAATATAATTTCAAGAATCCATTTGCATGATATGATACAATACGAGTATATAATAATAGTATTCGTAATCGAAATACATATTATTAATTGTTAATAGAGTGTGCATAGTATCTTTAGAAAGCCAGCTAAAAAATGTAAGAACCTGCAATATTCTATCTCTGCTAACAATTCTATTGAAATCTATATAGACTTTGATGAGAATGAAGTTCATTTTCCAGAAAACAATTGAAGTTGAGAGGACAAGGGTTGTCATAATTCATATGTATTATGTTCACTGAATTTATTGAATATTGAACATGAGAATTTTCTTAATAATTGATATTCTCAATTTCTACAAAATAGTTGTAATTGATAAATTATAACCGTTGAAACTGAATCCACCTGATGAAAAATGTCCAATTACCTCAACTGAAACAGGAATTATCTTCTATTATATATTTTTTGGATTTTATTAACTGTATTGATTAACACCATTGCGAGGTATATGGTATGTGATTGAGTGAGAAACAAAAGGAATGATAATATCAATCCAAGCCATTGCTTTTTTGTGATGTTTCTGGAGAGAGCTCGCATCTCTCAATCATTAAAAATTCAAGTCGAATCACTTTGCACAGAATTGCTCATTAAAATCAAATCATGACTGGAATCATTGCAGAGAGAAAATTTTTGTAGGGAAAATGATAAAATTCAAGTTGATTCTGAGTTTCCTTCATTGAAGATGAATCTTGAGTGATTCGTTTCTAATTTTTGAAAGTTAATGTTGGCCCTTCTCAGCCAGTGAATGGAAGTAATCACCGTTTCCACTCGAGCGCTTCCTCTCAATTATCTGATTGGACTTGAGTAGCACGGGATTCGGCGAAAAGTTAATCTCTGTTGGTAGAGGAGAGCTTTGTGGCAAAAAGAAGGAAGTAGAACTGGAAAAAACGGAGATGAAAAAGATGCAGTAGTTCGTTGCCGAAAGCAAAACGAAGATTAGATAAACGGGGGATTGAAACGTGAAATGAAGTGAGAGACGGTGCAGTAAGGAAGGGTCTGTCCGTCACAGAACCTGTCTCCTCCAGGAGTATCCTAGTAATTTCAGTAAAGCTTACAGTCAAATGAAACGGTATTACCGTGCAACTGAGTTTCAAACATTATAAGTTGAATTTCAAAAAATTCTATTGTTGACAATAGAAATTTATATTTGAAATAAATTATTTGAAAGAAAATAAATACTTTTTCATTTCCATAACTAGCAATTTGCCCTTATCATTATGATACTTTTTGCAATTTTACTTTTTAATAAATTTGTGATAATATTCTGAATGTCCTGTGTATTCTAGTCTTGTGAAGCCTGCCGTAATTTGATTCGAAAAGAGCCTTTTTGTTGTAGTAGAGTAGAGCGTGAATGGTAAGCGACGTGCGGTCGGCAGCTGTCCAATCCTGTCATTCAATAGTCCTATTTGTGTCTGTATGTGAATTATCAATCAGCTAGATTATGAACAATTGAAAACCTTGTACCGCTACTTCCATTTTGAATGAATGGAATTGGAAATTAAGTAAATTTTTAATATTCTTAGGTGAATGATTCATCAGAAAATTGATAATCTGCTGATGCATCACTTCGTCCATTGTGTTGAATTTCTTTTTCACTATTCAAATGTATAAAATCTTCTCCATACCTACATAATTGTAAATTATTTTGCAGTTTCCATTGACTTCCATTCATTTCTAGCGTTTTTCCCTAGTAACTATTACCCGATTTTCGAGGATGAATGAAATATTCGTGAGCCGTTCATAACATTGAGAGCAGCACTCACTCGCATTGTGCAGCGGCAAAATTGAAAAGTAACTGTTCGGTGGAGTGGCGGTGGGGATGTTTCAAAATTCCATCCCGGAACTAGGGGTCGCCCCGGGGCTTCCTGCATCCTAATGCACGATTTCGTTCTCGAAGGGCGAACTTGGGGGAAAGCGAAGTGAAAATTGCAGGGCAAAAGAAGAAGAGGCGCAAAATCGCCCTTGCTTGTGTGCTGTTACAACGGATAGCTAGCTTTCTTCTCTAAGCTCACAGCCGCTACGTGCTGGGACTGGCAACTCTGGCAATAGTCCTCCTCCCTCCCACTCGTGGTCATTCCGTTCTTTGTGTCTGAATTCAAGCAAAACTGCTCGTTCTATCTTGGTCGTTTACTTAATACACTGTAGTTTTACACAACTAACCCCGTGCTAGAATCTCATTCACTGAATCAACAAAAACCTCCGGTACAATCATCAGTTTGCGTAAAGGAAGCAAGAATATAGAGAATTTCAAATACGGGTTTTTCTATTCATTTCTGTTCATTCATTCATAAAAAATTATATTCTCGGAATAAAAACAAATAAATGCTTCATTTTTCCTCGATGATCAACATGAATATAGTATAATATCTATTATTTTGGCAATACAATTTGTTCTGCTCTTCCATTAGACCTAGAAGCATCATCATTAGAAGAGTCAGACATAATTGAATTGATATATGGGTAAAATATATTTTCATGTAATTCTATTTATGTCTATATGTGAATAAATGATCAGCTTCATATGGTGATCTAGAAATTAATAAAGGAAAAAATAGGCTATACATGTAGAAGATAGGAGACTCACGAATGACGCATCATAATGTCTGAACTACTGGACTGATTAACTTGAAATTTTGCATATAGATTCTCAATTTACCGAGGATGGTATAAGCCTATTTAAATTTTTTTTAGATTTTAGTAGGTCAAGTTTCTAATTAGACACTTGCGGAGCATGGGTTACCTGCTAGTGATCAATAATCTTATTATTACGCATAGTATTCATTCCTAATGGAGATAGAATGAAGACGCTACTCCCATTGACAATAAGCTCTACTCAGAACTTATTTATACTCAAGCAGTGTTGGAAACCTTCTAGATTGATCACTGAGAAATGACTGTAGATAAACTTCAATACATTCTGTGGGGAAAATGAAATACATACGCCCTGTGATTTTTACAATCTTAGTTCCAGATTTTCTCCAATATAAAACAAGTACATTTTCCTGTTATTTATTTTTTGTTTGTTCTTAGATCGTCGACAACGTCAGTTCAAAACTATTTTTTCCGTGAAAGCCTTAACAAAGTCTTTTCTCATCCATTATTGTCAGAATAGCAGTTCCAATTTTTTCTTCACTGGAAAATTCCCACACGATCAAATACATTTCTCTTCTGGAGAAATCCATTCCATACAGACGAACACGTTGTTCGCATAGATAATTTGAAATTACCCGCTGTCAAAGATAAACTCGTTGGTTAAATTGAGTGTTTGTAGAGCTGTCGACTGCTGGAGGAACAGCTTATACATTTATTCAAGCAAGACGATAATAAGAAAAAGTCTGAAAAAGATAGAGAACTGTCACTAGCGAGATGATAGCGACGGTTATTAGAGGAGCAGTTGACAGATGTGACAGTGCAGGGTGTGATATGCTCTTTATTGGACAGGGTTCAAGTCGTGGTTCCACTGCGAAAAAGAATATCACTATAAGGCAGGTGCAACTGACAACCTAGTCTGGAAAGATTATGAAGGGAGCGATAAGCCGGCTGGATCAGCGGCCTCCTTGATCTCGCAAATGTGGAACAGCCTGTAACTGATGACTGGAAACGCTCTTTTATCAATTTTTCAAAACCAGCTCCCAGGCTCCAGGCTTTTTCACTCAACATGTCCAGCGATATTGCCCGGCGTTTGCAGACCTGTCATTGTGGCTAATTCCACACTCTTACACGCCTCTCACTGACGTCCATTAGAATTTCATATTTCCTTTTGGATTAGTTCATTGGCGACGACTGTATCTGGGATGAGAAGAAGCTGATGAGCTTATTCTAATTCCAAGGTGTTAAACATCTAGAGAAGCTAATGTGATCTGTGAGCAACATAGATCTTTTGTGATACTACTTGTAGATACACCTGCTCTAGTACATGGGTTTCCCATAGTTGAGTAGGTAAATTACAAAATATTTTATTCTCTTCATAATTATCTGGAGTAGAGTCTATATTGTATTTTTGATTTTTTGCACATTCAATAGATTTTCTAGCTTGTTTATATTTCAAAGAAAAAAAACATTTATTCCACCACTTTTTCCAGCCCACTCATATTGAACGAACACTTGAAATTAATGAATTAATCATTAAATTCAATGAAAATGCATTATAAAAGTTCCACTAAACATAGATTTCACATTAAAAATAAAAGTATATATTATTCCATTTTTTTTACATTTCACATACAATAAATTATAGCACAATTTTCACACAGAGCTCCATAATGTGTCGAATTATTTTCATATTCTGCTTTGACTCAGATCAAATAAAAAAGCCAAAAAATAATAATCTTCTCCACTTTGTTCCATAACAAGCCTATGATTAAGGGAAGTATTAGTAGACAAATCTGAATACATCATATGAAGTGGTAACTTAGATTAACAAATTCATTGAATTTGGAATGATTTTCTGTCAAATCAGATATTTTTCAAATAGAATATGGCTGTTTACGATAACTGTACGAATCAGTGAATCATCACCATCGACTGTCTATTGATAAGTTGGAAAAAATAATTAGCAGACAGCTCCAGGTGTATGGAAACGTTGAAAATACTAAATTATAAATAAATGGTTAGCCATAGTGAACAATACAGAAATCCATCAACCTATTATTACTATATGACTAATTGATGAACTTTAATCAATAAATCAAAAAAGCATTATTATCCGCACATAAAACAATCAGCTATCTTCAGACGGCCTCCACCAAATTCAATCAGATTTAATCACTACCCTGAAATAGAAAAGGAGGGGGCGCGTATCAAGGATCTTCATAGTAAGAGAGAGATAAACATGTAAGAGAGTGTACGAGAGAGGGAAGGAGAGAGTGAAAAGACTAGTAGACGCAATTTTTCAAAGCGCAGAGGGCCATGTGGTATGTTTTTGCCAGAGCTAAACAGGATGTGAACAAACTCTCCCTTTAGTAGTAGCTGACGGGCACAGCTGATGGGGTGTAAAAGAAGATAGAGTGGTACAGATTAGAAGCTTTTAAATGAGGTGGTAGAGGGTGGAGCGGGTGGTGGGAAGGGGTAAGGGGCAAGTGAGGTGTCTGGGTAATGATAGGTCGGTCATCAATCATAACCGTGAGGACTTTTTGCTTGCAGTGACAGAGCCTGGAGTGGTCCGGTTGGAACATTCCCTCCCTCCTTCTTCATGCTTCCTCCCTCAGCGCCCTATCATCATCATCATCATCCCTTACGACGGCAGTGGCACTAGGTGGCCTGTCTTTTTTAATAAATACTAATGGGCGTACTCCGATAACAAGCCGATCCCTATCCTTCAAGTGAGCCCACTACAACAATACGCGCCGACTGATTGTCATTGTACTTTGAGTGCCAGCTGCTGCTCATGCTGAATATCAAGCGCAGCTGTAATGATTCATTGTCGCTCAACTTCTTTGCGTAATGATAACGCATTTTATTATTAGACAAACATTCCAATTATTTCTAAAAGCCATTAAAATCCTAGCATGAAGTTTTGATATTAAGACTTTTTCAAAGCCAGACTATTTGACTGAAATTGAACGATTTTACAGGATTGGAAAACAGGAGCTTACTCAACTTCATCTCTTGTGAAGTCACTCTATATTTGAAATGAGAGACGACTATTGTGTGGTGCATGATCATTTTTCGTAGCTTTTTTAGAAATGTGACAAGAAAAGAGAAATAATTTTTTTCTATATTGGCTTGATTTTGTTTTGAATTGATGCTCTCACTCAGCGGACAGAATTTTTACTTTGCTGGGTGATGCCAATAATGTATTTGGATTGTTTTGTTTTTAAATTTCCTTTTGTTTTGAATTTTATTTCCATTATCGAATTATCTCTAAGGTAATAGAATGGTTTTATACCTTATCTATTATGAAATGTTAACATGTATTAATTTTGGCAAAAAAAAATTATTAATATTTTGGCAATTAGTGGATCTCCCAAATTATCCAAAAGTTGATAATTTCCTGAATCTATAAATCAATCCGTTCCACACTTTTAATCTCTCAAATAATGTAATCTCACTTCTCAACTTCCAGTACCAACGCTCATAATATTATTTCATTTTTTCCGGATTTGTTCAGTTTTGTAAACAGTTCTGTGAAGACATGAGGGATGTATACAAATGCACACATGAGTTATGCAACCCTCTTTTGCGAAAACGACTTTACTTACAGGACTCCTTGATGATCATTTGCAACCAACAAGCGTCTACATCTCTTCCGTAGGGACTGAAACGGTCCACTTATAATTAGCATGTCTCCTGTCTTCATTTCTCAAAGAAAGAAACGAAACAAAAAATGTAAGTCATTAGTCGTCACTTTACGAGGTCTTTCCAGTAAGTAAGCGCTTTTGAGACGAGCGCTTCTTTTTATTGCTAAGCCCAACGGCCCGAGCACAAGCTTAGGATTTTAAAGTTGAGCTGAAACAGCGAATGAGAAGACGACCATGAAAAGATGGAGAAAGAAGGCTTATAATCTTTGAGCATCGTTATTTCGGCCACTTTCAGAACTAATATATTTTCTTTGCAGAAGATAAAGAAGGAAGTTGCAAAAAGGAAAAGCGGCTTAAAAAGTTTTCAAGCGTGAGTTTTTCTAGTATCTCTTTCCCCCCCTCACTAACTCACTAACTATCTCTTCTCCTTCATCATTTGTCTTTCTCTCCCATCACCAATCGGTTAAAACGCGGCAAAATGGGGGACGTGTCGCATTTTACGAGGCTTTCTCACTGATTTAGAACTTTTTCTTCCTTCTGGCCACTTTCGGGAGTTCATTCTAATTTCATCCATCCCGTTTTACGAAGACTTTCAAAACAGGGTTTGGATTCATACGGAATACCACTTCAAAGCACATTCATATTCCAATACGTAATAGTGATGGTGAGTCCCACCCTCTCCCATACTAGAATAGAGACACAATAATATGGAAAAACAATCACGAATAGTATTAATTATTTTTATTAATGATGACTCCGCATTTTGATTCATTTTGCATCATTACGCTAATCGCACTTGCATTCACTTGATTCACTCCATTTTAAATGAGAACGCGGATGAAATGAAAGACATTAATTTCAGGGAAGTCACTGATATTCCCCTACTAATGAGAGATTGAGTCTATTGATTGAACACAAATGAAAATGGAAAAACTATTGGAATCATTTTTATTGATTCCTCATTAATAGTTGAGGAGCCTAACGAATGTGATTATCAGGATGTATGTATACAGATTTTTTTCGGGCAGGTACTTCACACAAGTTCATTGACAGATCTTCACTGACTAATGAAAACGACAGAATCATTTCAGTTGAATAAGTCTGATAGCTATTAATATCACGGTTATACAACTTCTGCAACTGTCCAAGCCAAATAGCAGTAGATAGCCGGAAATTTATCACAGCCAGTAACAGGCGTGCAATTTTGCGAGAGACAAGATTAGAACAATGGCTGAGACAATTAGGGAAGGGACATTTGATGCATCACTGTCTTCTGTGGTAATGCACGTTGCCAGAGCAGGAAGAAGGATCTGGGAAGGACCAAAGGATGGTCCAAAAAGGAGGAGGGACAGGATCCATCAATCAACGCGAATGTCTTGAAGCGACACCGCAAACTGTCATTTTCCGTCTACGATTCTCTCGCATTCTCTCTCGTCTACTCTCTTTCTCGGTCACACAACATCAGACTCTCTCAACCTACGACTATCGTTCTTTCTCTCCTCAATTCCCCCTCGTCCCCGAAATCGTTTATCCCCGTTCTCATCCCGTGAGCGTTTACGGGTGGGTCGCTGCCACAGCCTGTTTTTATTAACTTTCTCGTGTGCGAGCATCTGACATTCAGATAAAGACGTCTATCTGTCTTTACTATTATTATTTCTGCCCGTATTATTCTGCTCGAGTTATGAGATAGAACTGATGACAGGTTTATATATTAATAAAGACTAATAGTTTGATGTCTCTAATCATTGATAATTAGTTAATTAATTCAAATTCAATAATTGTTGATTATCTCTTATTGGAAGATATGCCTATTAGTATTTTTAGGTAGTATTATGGAGCATAGCATGAATCGCTACTTATAAAAAAGTTGAAATTTAAGTTATGAGACGCAATTGTCAAATAATATATTTGCTGCAATAAATAGACTTGGAGAAACAAAATTCAAAACAGTCGGATTTCAAAAAAAGTTATATTTTCAATTCCATCGGTCGAGGAAAAAAACATAGAACATTAAAAAGTACACGATTGAAACTGTGTTAAAGAAGGAGTATAGGTGGAGAGGAGTGAATTGGATAGAGTATATTTTGAAAACAATAATCCTTCCATAATTATTTTACATTTCCAAAATAAGAAGTATTCTATTATAACTGGAGCCGATTTTAGGTTCCGTTTCACTGAGAGAATCAATAGAAATTATGGGGAAGTCTGAGTTGTAAATGGAGGAATTGTCTTCATCGGTTGCAGTAAAAATTCAATTGAAATTTTCCGACCATCGCAACTGAAGCAAATCTCACCGGCTCAGACCAAGGGACCAAGCGAAGCATTAAGACGTTGCCGTCAGAGCAGAGTCGACTCGAATCCCTTCTTCAATCCATTATAATTGCCCAGATTGCTCTCGGAACCATCTAAAACAGTGCAGACCCTCCATTCATTTGCATAAGATTCCACACCCAATCCCCTATTCAGGTTACTCCGAGCCCAGTTCCAATTCCCCCTACAATCCTCCATTCTTTCCCGGAATCTTGATACTTCCTTCCCTTCAACTCAGCTTCAGCTCCAGCAAAGCCATTCCCCTCCATCCCATCATTCCCACTCCAGCATCAATAGAAGATGCTACAAAAGGAACGATAGCGGATAACACTAACTTTCCTGCAGCTATCAAACAAGTTTATTCCCTCTACAGTAAAACATAAATTCTATAATGGTGGTACTTGACTGCAGATCATGGGTACATGAGGGGGGGGGGATAAAGCGAATTATATGGAAAATTGCTTGTACAGAGTTCGTCTCTGCAACAAATTAATGAAACTTACCGTTTTCTGATAGCAAGTAGCGAACACTTGATTCCCTACAAAAAGTTAGGTTTGCTCGATTCAAAATCTGTAAAGACTTAGATCAAGATTTAGAAGCCTTTCTTGTATCTGTACCCTTCCTACACCAAAATAATGATATGAGAATGAAAAGTAATACCGTCAATGACTTGTGCAAATGACCTGCAACATTAGAAGGATACCATAGAAAATGATATAAAAGTAGATGAGATACGGGATAAATAACATTCTATTTTATTATTAGAAATAAAGAACCTACATTTTTCTGGCCTTTTTGCTCTTTTCTGGATTCGAGGATTCGATAAATTGTCAAATATCTAGTCTGGAACAAGGGGACGAAGAACTCAATTTGTCAATTACAGAGTTAATCTGCGCCACAACGAATCAGATACAAATTGTACACCTCGCACGATAATTGGATGGCGGCTCTAGTTGACTCTATACTTGTCCAACGTGACAGCTCACTGAATAAACCGGCACAATTAAAGTGATCGTCGCCTCCCCCCCCCTCTCACCACTGCTCTGCGTTGCGAATCGTTATTAATTGAGATAATTGAAAACCCCAGGCGACCGACGTGTCCTTTTGTTTGGTCAAGTGATTTGCCAGACAGCTAGTATGGAGGATCGATAACATTAATTATTCGACTGCATGTCAGTATCATTCCTATCTACAAACTTTTATTTCATTTGAACACAAGACCTAATAAGCCAAAATACAAAAAGCTCCACAGTATCTTGATAACCAAGCCCTGACCTTTTTTTTCTTTGAATCATAATTGTAAGGCAGTTTGTACTCTCCGATCCTTCATAAAGAAATGACGAGTGCGATGTTATAAACAAGTATCCTCTCCAAAACTCAGGTTATTTAAATTTCTAATGTATTATTACATACTTTTCTTATGTGCTTGAACACGACATGCATTATTAAGTAAATCGATTATTAAGTAAATATTAAAAACTTTTACTTACTGACTGGAGTACTTTCAATCGTCTGGCGATCGTTTCCAACAGTGTGGACCGGAAATGTTTTGATGGTTAGGAAGATTTGTGGTGTTTATTATGTGATCAAAAAGTTTGTTGTGTTAAGATATGTCAAAAAATATTATATGTTTTGCATTGTTGATTGTTTTCTTTATGGTTACGTGGTATTCGTTTGTTGGGTCTGATTTGAGATTCCCATCCGACCCATAGTAAACTACCGCGAAGTACCAGCCTACAAACTTGCAAAACACCTAGACCATACACTTAGAAACCTAGCACAGAGTAATGGATATGACCCAAACATAATAGATAAAATAAACAAAAAAACAAAAGCAAAATCATATAAGCAAGAAACCAATCCAACAAATGAGAGAAAACACTTCATAGCACTAACATATATCAATAGTCAATCTAATAAAATTGCCAGAATTTTTAAAAAAGCAGGCTACAAGCTGGCTTTCAAAACCAAAAATAAGCTAATGGCCACCCTCACCCCTAAAACCACCGACAACACCGACAAACACAACCTCCCTGGGGTATATAAGATAAAATGTAGCGATTGTGAAAATTCTATATTGGCAGAAGTGGACGATCATTCAAGCTTAGATTCAAAGAACATATCAACGAACTTAAAACCAAAACAGAATCAGCTTTTGCAACACATTTAAATGAAACCGGGCACACCTACACAAACATAGATACCAACCTTACAATATTGAAAGTAAAAAGAAATGGACATGAATTAAATACAACAGAACAGTTTGAAATTTATAAAGCCACCATCCTAGACAGTAACAACATACTAAATGAACAGCTGAATTTCAAATCCAACAAACTTTTTGATCACATAATAAACACCACAAATCTTCCTAACCATCAAAACATTTCCGGTTCACACTGTTGGAAATAATCGCCAGACGATTGAAAGTACTCCAGTCAGTAAGTAAAAGTTTTTAATATTTACTTAATAATCGACTGCATGTCGTGTTCAAGCACATGAAAAAAGTGTGTTTATACAAAGCAGCTCGGAATGGATCAAGAAATCATCACCTATTATTACATTTTGTATTTTGATTTTTCTCCAGAATTGAGATTGATACAGTATATCGATTGGTTATGATATTGATTATATTATGAATTGTTTCTATATTGAGGGTATGACAAGTATTATCAGAATCAATGGGAACGGTTAATTCGGATATAATTTCAAATTTCCATGAAATAATTTCGTCAGCTTTCAATTAATTGATGGTAAGAAGTAGAACTGCTATTTTTGACAAGTAATTGATATTCGATTCGAAGGAACTCCACATCAAATCGAGAATTCAATATTATATTCATATAAAGATTTGTCCAAGTTGAGCATGAATAATAAATATTACTTGAATTTAAAAAACACTTATGGAGTGAAAATGCACTTACTATTAGTAATGAGCGACGATCGTGAGTGCATTTTCACTTTTATAAGTGTTTTTAAAATTCAAGTTTGATTTCATTAGTGAAAAAGTATAGATATGCAATAAATAATAATGAGAAACGTTGTAGAATACTTGATAATAATGATTATGTGTTGATTTCAATACTTGATTCAACTTCTTTCTGTACACTTTCTTCACATCTAACTATATTCTTAATTTTAGTTCAGTGAAATCTTCTAAGCAAAATAATTCGTGGGACTTTGTTCTAAATGAACGATCTGCAGATTGAAATGAAATACTGATTGATTCGCATTTGAATGCGCATTAATTCTTTCAAATCTAGAGATACAAATAACTTGCTACATACCTACAAACCCAATGTGAACCGCATTTAAACATAATATAATGGTTGTATTTCTTTGTCTGAACAAGAATGGAAGAGAGTTCCACTCCACTTCAAGATCATAAAAATGGATTTGAAGAGCAGCATTGATGATCGTGTTGATCTTTTTACGCTGGATTTTACGGGTTCTGAGGGTGGAAAATAGTTTAAAATTGCTTTGAAAGCTGCATTTTTTATTGCCAGCGTAAATTCGTGACTACGATTGAATTTTGTTTGTCAAGAAGACAGGGTGAGGAGATGAAGGCGTAGATTTGTGATGTTAATCCTGGAATATAGACAACAGCAAACGCATTAACACAGAGTCACGCTTCTCAAGAGATCTCTCAACAGCCGTGATGACAGCTCATGTGCCGAATATGGGGTGCAACATTCTTTACGAAGAGTGCACTCACTCTTCACATCAATGCATCTGTTTCTACTTCTCAACATTAACCACTCGAACTAGACGTTGAGAAATCTCACAAGCAGCATTTTATAACAACCACAAAAAAGAAGCCTAAACGTTTGTAGAATTTTCATGAAAACAAGGGGTTTCAGTAGACATTAGATGATACCAGAATAATACGAGAGAAATTCGAATATTCTTTATTCCAGAAAATGCATACATACAATAATAAATACAATTACAATAATTGTAATAGAAATGTATGGAGTACCCCTACAAAGACTATACATCTGTGAGTAGGGGTGAGTTCCAGTCAGCCAGTCGAGGCCTGAATAAGCAATAAAGAAACAAAATGAGAAACAAAAATTTTGAAAATGCTACTAACTATAATAGTTAGTAGCATTTTGAAAATTTTTGTTTCTCATTTTGTTTCTTTATTGCTTATTCAGGCCTCGACTGGCTGACTGGAACTCTAGTTAGTAGCATTTTGAAAATTTTTGTTTCTCATTTTGTTTCTTTATTGCTTATTCAGGCCTCGACTGGCTGACTGGAACTCACCCCTACTCACAGATGTATAGTCTTTGTAGGGGTACTCCATACATTTCTATTACAATTATTGTAATTGTATTTATTATTGTATGTATGCATTTTCTGGAATAAAGAATATTCGAATTTCTCTCGTATTATTCTGGTATCATCTAATGTCTACTGAAACCCCTTGTTTTCATGAAAATTCTACAAACGTTTAGGCTTCTTTTTTGTGGTTGTTATAAAATGCTGCTTGTGAGATTTCTCACAAGATTTCTTGTGAGATTTCTCACAATACTCTTAGATAAATAACTAAAAATTACATATTGAAATAATAACTAAAAATGAAGCAACTTCTGGGAGAATATCAAACTAGTGTACATTATACTCCTGTATCTATGATACCAGGTAGTTGAATTACAGAATGTGTGAATCATTATAATAAGAGAGAGTAGGGTTGTGTTTGTTCGTGTGTTCGTTTGTTCGCATCAAAACATGTCAACTTGTGGATTGCATACCGGAAAAACGAGAATGATTTAGATCTCCAAATTTTGCACATAGATTCTAAAAATATCAATCTCGTGCACCTGGAAGCCCAAATTTCATTTTCCTTCTAGATTTTCCAGAATAATTAATGTTTCCAGAATTAATCATTAAAAATTTCAACAGGCCATTCATGGGGAATCATGGATTCTGATTTTGAGGTTAGTTTTCGATCTTGTTCGTTTGCAGATAGCACAACATTGGCTTCAGACAAAAGATTTTTTATGGCACATGCGTAATGAATAGTCACGAATATTCAATAACATAACCTCACTTTTTGCCATTTGTTTAGAATAATAATTTTAATAACATCACTGTCGGATAAATTACAGTGTTGCCGCATTGTGAAACCGTTAAAATCTTGGTTTGTTAACCGGAAAACTTAATCGGAATTAAAAACTAACCGATCTTTGTGGAGCAGTAATGAATCCGTAAAACTAACGCTGATTTCTTAATCGGCGTTAATGTCCATATTTAACAGACGTACGTGCCACTGGCCCATAGTTTTGAAACTTTGTTTTCCTGATGCAATGTTTAGGCCTACACGTCGTATGCATTATTAATTTTTCAGCTAGAACAGGTTTTTGAGACAAAGTGCTAAATAAACGTCTACAGTTTCATCAATGCCGTATTGACAATATGAAAACGTATGCAGTTAAAATGACTTTGAATAAAGATGTTGATATTCACATAAAGAAATTATTCTCTTCCATTTTTATTTAATCAAAATTTCAAAATTATTCGAGCCCTGATAGAATGACTGACTCACTGTACAGTCAGTCGAGAATTTTAATATTGGAATGAGGGGTATTTGGGCAAGCTGAGCAAAAAAATAAGGTCATATGCACCTTTTCGTTATATTTTCAAATGAAAAATGAGTTTTGTGGGTTGTCAAAATTCCCTCTGAAAGGGAAACTATTCAACTTATTCTATCATTTAGTAAAATAAAAATGATCATCCATCCAACTACTATCTTCTATACTCTAATAAAGGAAAGAACTGGATTATACACGTATACAGGTTTAAAGTATAGGAAAATTATGTTTGACGCATCATCACGTTTGAACTACTGGACTGATTAACTTGAAATTTTGCATATAGATTCTTGCTAACCGAGGATGGTTATAAACCTTTTATAAATTCTTCAATATTTGGTTACATCAATTTTTCAGTTTGTCAAGTTTTTAATTATTTATCATGCTTTCAGTTGTTGTAAGGAAGCAGCAGAACATTTCTCTTAAAAGGGAAATTAGAAGATAGGTATGATTGGGGATCTTTTTCGAATGATAAATCAGGTTTTCCGTCGCACCCAAATTTTTTCCGCCATTTTGAATCCAGCTTCTTTATTTTAATTGAAAGTTTTGTCATTATGATACATGATTCCGATTCAGGATTTCCAGAGAAAAGGTATGGTGAAAACCGCACATCGATATCTCAAACCTTTCAAAATTTATTCTCATCCACATTTCCTTTATTATAGTATAGAATATGATAGATAGATGAATGATATATCTATCTATCATATTCTATACTATAATAAAGGAAAGAACTGGCTTAAACACGTATACACGTGTAGAGGATAGGAAAATTATGTTTGACGCATCATTCACTACTGGACTGATTTACTTGAAATGCTGCTTATAAATTCTTAATCAACCGAGGATTCTTAAAGGCCTATTTTCAATTCTTCTAGATTTCAATACGTCAGGTTTTAAAATAGACCCTTGCGAAGCAGGGGTTACCTTCTAGTAAATAATAAATGCAACTCAGTAGTCAAATCGAGAATTCAATATTATATTCATATAAAGATTCGTCCAAGTTGAGCATGAATAATAAATAATACTTGAATTTAAAAAACACTTATGGAGTGAAAATGCACTTACTATTAGTAATGAGCGACGATCGTGAGTGCATTTTCACTTTATAAGTGTTTTTAAAATTCAAGTTTGATTTCATTAGTGAAAAAGTATAGATATGCAATAAATAATAATGAGAAACGTTGTAGAATACTTGATAATAATGATTATGTGTTGATTTCAATACTTGATTCAACTTCTTTCTGTACACTTTCTTCACATCTAACAATATTCTTAATTTTAGTTCAGTGAAATCTTCTAAGCAAAATAATTCTTGGGACTTTGTTCTAAATGAACGATCTGCAGATTGAAATGAAATACTGATTGATTCGCATTTGAATGCGCATTAATTCTTTCAAATCTAGAGATACAAATAACTTGCTACATACCTGTGAACCCAATGTGAACCGCATTTAAACATAATATAATGGTTGTATTTCTGTGTCTGAACAAGAATGGAAGAGAGTTCCACTCCACTTCAAGATCATAAAAATGGATTTGAAGAGCAGCATTGATGATCGTGTTGATCTTTTTACGCTGGATTTTACGGGTTCTGAGGGTGGAAAATAGTTTAAAATTGCTTTGAAAGCTGCATTTTTTATTGCCAGCGTAAATTCGTGACTACGATTGAATTTTGTTTGTCAAGAAGACAGGGTGAGGAGATGTAGACGTAGATTTGTGATGTTAATCCTGGAATATAGACAACAGCAAACGCATTAACACAGAGTCACGCTTCTCAAGAGATCTCTCAACAGCCGTGATGACAGCTCATGTGCCGAATATGGGGTGCAACATTCTTTACGAAGAGTGCACTCACTCTTCACATCAATGCATCTGTTTCTACTTCTCAACATTAACCACTCGAACTAGACGTTGAGAAATCTCACAAGCAGCATTTTATAACAACCACAAAAAAGAAGCCTAAACGTTTGTAGAATTTTCATGAAAACAAGGGGTTTCAGTAGACATTGGATGATACCAGAATAATACGAGAGAATTCGAATATTCTTTATTCCAGAAAATGCATACATACAATAATAAATACAATTACAATAATTGTAATAGAAATGTATGGAGTACCCCTACAAAGACTATACATCTGTGAGTAGGGGTGAGTTCCAGTCAGCCAGTCGAGGCCTGAATAAGCAATAAAGAAACAAAATGAGAAACAAAAATTTTCAAAATGCTACTAACTATACTATAAGATAAATAACTAAAAATTACAAATTGAAATAATAACTAAAAATGAAGCAACTTCTGGTAGAATATCAAACTAGTGTACATTATACTCCTGTATCTATGATACCAGGTAGTTGAATTACAGAATGTGTAAATCTATGTAATAAAAGAGAGTAGGGTTGTGTTTGTTCGCATCAAAACATGTCAACTTGTGGATTGCATACCGGAAAAACGGGAATGATTTAGATCTCCAAATTTTGCACATAAATTCTAAAAATATCAATATCGTGCACCTGGAAGCCTAAATTTTAATTTTCCTTCTAGATTTTCCAGAATTAATGTTTCCTACTGATACCTGTCTTCCAAAATTAGTTTTTGGTAAAAAAACTACAGAATTCAAAGAATGAGCTTCATCCATATGAATGAATTTCATCCGTTTATGAAATAGAAAAGAGTATTCAGCTGATATTAGCATTCAAAATTAGATTCTGATTTTTGAGGTTAGTTTTCAATCTTGTTCGTTTGCAGATAGCACAACACTGGCCACAGACAGAAGATTTTTTATGGCACATGCGTAATGAATAGCCACGGCTTCAATAACATAACCTCACTTATTGCCAATTGTTTAGAATAATAATTTTAATAACATCACTGTCGGATAAATTACAATGTTGCCGCATTGTGAAACCGTTAAAATCTTAGTTAACCGGAAAACTTAATCGGAATTAACAACTAACCGATCTTTGTGGAGCTGTAATGAATCCGTAAAACTAACGCTGATTTCTTAATCGGCGTTAATGTCCATATTGAACAGACGTACATGCCACTGGTCCATAGTTTTGAAACTTTGTTTTCCTGATGCAATGTTTAGGCCTACACGTGGCATGGATTATTAATTTTTCAGCTAGAACAGCTTTTTGAGACAAAGTGCTAAATAAACGTCTACAGTTTCATCAATGCTGTATTGGCAATATGAAAACGCATGCAGTTAAAATGACTTTGAATAAAGGTGTTGATATTCACAAGAAATTATTCCCTTCAATTTTTGTTTAATTAAAATTTCAAAATTATTCGAGCCCTGATAGAATGACTGACTCACTGTACAGTCAGTCGAGAATTTTAATATTGGAATGAGGGGTATTTGGGCAAGCTGAGCAAAAAAATAAGGTCATATGCACCTTTTCGTTATATTTTCAAATGAAAAATGAGTTTTGTGGGTTGTCAAAACTCCCTCTGAAAGGGAAACTATTCAACTTATTCTATCATTTAGTAAAATAAAAATGATCATCCATCCAACTACTATCTTCTATACTCTAATAAAGGAAAGAACTGGATTATACACGTATACAGGTTTAAAGTATAGGAAAATTATGTTTGACGCATCATCACGTTTGAACTACTGGACTGATTAACTTGAAATTTTGCATATAGATTCTTGCTTAACCGAGGATGGTTATAAACCTTTTATAAATTCTTCAATATTTGGTTACATCAATTTTTCAGTTTGTCAAGTTTTCAATTATTTATCATGCTTTCAGTTGTTGTAAGGAAGCAGCAGAACATTTCTCTTAAAAGGGAAATTAGAAGATAGGTATGATTGGGGATCTTTTTCGAATGATAAAACAGGTTTTCCGTCGCACCCAAATTTTTTCCGCCATTTTGAATCCAACTTCCTTTTTTAATTGAAAGTTTTGTCATTATGATACATGATTCCGATTCAGGATTTCCAGAGAAAAGGTATGTTGAAAACCGCACATCGATATCTCAAACCTTTCAAAATTTATTCTCATTCACATTTCCTTTATTATAGTATAGAATATGATAGATAGATGAATGATATATCTATCTATCATATTCTATACTATAATAAAGGAAAGAACTGGCTTAAACACGTATACACGTGTAGAGGATAGGAAAATTATGTTTGACGCATCATTCACTACTGGACTGATTTACTTGAAATGCTGCTTATAAATTCTTAATCAACCGAGGATTCTTAAAGGCCTATTTTCAATTCTTCTAGATTTCAATACGTCAGGTTTTAAAATAGACCCTTGCGAAGCAGGGGTTACCTTCTAGTAAATAATAAATGCAACTCAGTAGTAAAATGAAAAATGAGTTTTGTGGGTTGTCAAAATTCCCTCTGAAAGGGAAACTATTCAACTTATTCTATCATTTAGTAAAATAAAAATGATCATCCATCCAACTACTATCTTCTATACTCTAATAAAGGAAAGAACTGGATTATACACGTATACAGGTTTAAAGTATAGGGAAATTATGTTTGACGCATCATCACGTCTGAACTACTGGACTGATTAACTTGAAATTTTGCATATAGATTCTTGCTTAACCGAGGATGGTTATAAACCTTTTATAAATTCTTCAATATTTGGTTACATCAATTTTTCAGTTTGTCAAGTTTTTAATTATTTATCATGCTTTCAGTTGTTGTAAGGAAGCAGCAGAACATTTCTCTTAAAAGGGAAATTAGAAGATAGGTATGATTGGGGATCTTTTTCGAATGATAAATACAGGTTTTCCGTCGCACCCAAATTTTTTCCGCCATTTTGAATCCAACTTCCTTTTTTAATTGAAAGTTTTGTCATTATGATACATGATTCCGATTCAGGATTTCCAGAGAAAAGGTTTGGTGGAAACCGCACATCGATATCTCAAACCTTTCAAAATTTATTCTCATCCACATTTCCTTTATTATAGTATAGAATATGATAGATAGATGAATGATATATCTATCTATCATATTCTATACTATAATAAAGGAAAGAACTGGCTTAAACACGTATACACGTGTAGAGGATAGGAAAATTATGTTTGACGCATCATTCACTACTGGACTGATTTACTTGAAATGCTGCTTATAAATTCTTAATCAACCGAGGATTCTTAAAGGCCTATTTTCAATTCTTCTAGATTTCAATACGTCAGGTTTTAAAATAGACCCTTGCGAAGCAGGGGTTACCTTCTAGTAAATAATAAATGCAACTCAGTAGTAAAATCCAAAATTAAAGTTAGGGAATATCCTAATAATAAAGACCAGCGGTTGTCCGGTGATTTCTCATTGAAGAAAAGAGAAAAATGAAACTAAGAGATAAAAGAGAAAAACTCTACAAGAAGCTGAAATGCGGGAGAAAAAGGGAATGAAAAACACTTGTTAAGACTGATGTTAGTGCCAATATATCGACCGAACTACTGATTTTAGTAGGTATTTGTTATTCAGGTGCATGATTATAACTTAAGTACAGCTAATCGAACTCAATTTTAACATACTACAGTAAAATGTTTGTACTGAAAAACAAAGAAATCAAGTTAGGACTACCAGGTACCAGTTACAAGGTACAAGAAGAGCCGTTTCGGGAATAAAACTCAAACTGTTTTTTGTGTTATGATTCTGGACATTTTCACAACTCGGATTAGATATCTTGACCTAAGCTTGGAAATTTCCATAGAGTACCTACCACAAAAACCTTGAAATGTAGTTTACTCTTTCAATTGTCAGCAATAGTTTAGAAATTATTGCAGACACACAGAATCCAAACTTAGGGCAGAAAAATTCATACTCACCTTTTTTGTAACTTCTGAAATAGAATTCTGAAACTCTACAACCATCAAAATATTAAAGCTTATAACTTTTGAAACAATGAACTGATGACAATGACAAAAAATGAAAAATTTATTACATACTCCAGAATCATTTCACTAAAAATTTAGATAATTCGAATTTTTCCCCATGACATAAACCAATCTTTTGATTACAAAATCAATGAAAGTTTTGATGGTTACTTCTTTAACAATTTGAAATGCTATAAAAGTTGTGTCATCAACCTCCATTAACCTACTTTACAGTCATATAGCCTAGCTTATGATAAAATGCAAACAATTACAATCACTGAAGAAATTGTTGTGTAATTACTGTATCTTGAATGTATAATATGACCTCTATTACCTCAACACGTGATATTGTGGGCCAAAAATATGAGAATTCATTCAAAGAAAATCAAAACTGAATGAACACGTTTAGTTTGTATCGAGGTTCCATGGTGTAATGGTTAGCACTCTGGACTCTGAATCCAGCGATCCGAGTTCAAATCTCGGTGGGACCTTTATTTTTTTGAACTATGTAGAAGTCGTTTCTTATTTTTATCTATAATAAGAACTATTCTAGTAGAAAATTGATTAATTTATTTTTGTCAACAAGGTTCCATGGTGTAATGGTTAGCACTTTGGACTCTGAATCCAACGATCCGAGTTCAAATCTCGGTGGGACCTTAATTTTTGCTTTCAGGAAATGAAATTATCCATTAATATCAACAAATTTCTAAATCGAGTTTGCACAATACAAAAATTTATCTATGTCACTCATCTATTAAATAGCTATTAGTTTATTATCTAATAGCACAATTGTGGGTTGCAACAAATTTACTAATATTCAATATTGATTCACGGTTTCTTATTTTCTGGAATCTCGTCCTTATTACAGATCAGATCTTTTAAAGATTACATCTTTCTCATTACAGATTAACGACATTGCATATTTTAGAACCCGTGGCTTATTTTTCCATTCACGCCGAAAACTATTGTAATTAAATTATTATTTTATTTGTAAAAATATTTCTTGTATTTAGCAATAAATAAATTATTCATTCATCATATTAGTCAATACTATGATATTCAAAATATTTGAATATTCCAATCGGAGTGAATCAATTCCAGTAAAATGACCAAGATCCTGTGTCCAGTCCAGCTACATGAATATTAGCCTATCCACGAAACCATTGAACTAGCTCTAATCAACAGCTTATATTCATGGTTATTCACACAGGTCTCCGTAGATGTGTTGATATGGTATAAATTGAAATTGCACATGATTGATGATTTAAATTCACATACCTGATTCACGTACTTATAGTCCAATATATATACATAAAAAGGGGGCGTGCTTGCAATTTATATTGTACTTCTGATTTTTTAATATATTACTGTATTTGGATACATGAGAGAAGTCTAGAACCGAATTCTTCATGCAAAATGTACTTGTGCTAGATACAGAATAGCCCAAAAACCTCTTATATTTGGTTCATTTTCCAGTTTTCAGCTAGTCGTATTTCTGCCAAAACCAGTAATCGAACAGAAAAATTTGCTCACGCCTTTTTTCAAGATTATAAAATTCTGAATGAAATAAGATCATTCGTAACTCTTCATCTTCAATGAGTACTGAGTTAAAATGTTTTCAAGAATGAGTAAAATTTGAAGAAAAAATAAATTTTGATGATATTTTGTTTTTGATCAACAATATCTTCCGATAGTTGCCATTCAGATGTATAATTTAAAATCCCTGTGGGCGTAATTTTGTGCTGTACAATCTGAGACCAGGTAGAGCGCTCTATCTCATATAGATTTCCAGGTACACCTAACAACAATGCTCTCCTTGTATTGTGAAAAACACCTCATTTTTAGCTTCAACCATCATCACCATCTATATTCTCCTCACAGTGATATTTTGCACATCAATATAAGTTCATGAGATTATGTTCTATGAGAATCACCCGTTAGATGCACTTCATTTCAGTAATCCCTAGTGGAGAGGCGCGCTTAAGGGCACCTCAAAGATCAAAACCTGGTGAGGATGTGGGAGTGTTAAAATTTTACTCATTTTTGAAAAACCATAACTCAGTACTCATTGGAGATACAGTGATCCGAATGATCTCATTTTATTCAGAATGATATAATCTTGAAAAATGTTATGAGCAAATTTTTCTGCCCGATAACTGGATTTGGCGGAAATAGCTGAAAATTGGAAAATGAACCGAAAATACGAGATTTTTGGGCCAGTCTGTATCTAGCACAAGGATATTATGCATGAAGAATTTGGTTCTGAACTTCTCTCATGTATACAAATAATATAAAAATTAAAAAAATCTAAACTACAATATAAATTGCAAGCACCAATGTATATATAGTGACTGGAGTATTACCCAAAGCCGATCACCCTTCATTTTTGTTCTTAGTAAATGAAACAAGATCTATTCAAATTAACAATGTCCTCATTCTAGAAACTAAATCGAATTCACAGCGTAATAAACTTCCATTATTTATAGATTATATCACATAAGTCAACGTAGTATCTTATAATAAGTAATAGTTCAGTAATATTCACTATCCTTATAAAAAAACAGTCAATTCCAGTCTGAAAAGTATTAGATTAATTATGTCCGTCAAATTAACAGTAATAGAAGGGATCCATAAACCTAGAATATTGTAATAGGATCTACAGGGGCCCAATATAAAGGGCACATAAGGTTTAAACATTTCTTTGTCCAACGCTTCAAGCAAAGCTAAAGCCAGCAACTTTTTCAACTCCACTTTTCCAAACACACATGCTTGCAGATCCATGGCCAACAGGCCACTTTATGGCAACAATGGCCAACAGGGGTGCCATAAAGTGCTATTTCACGCAATCAAGTCCAATGTCGAGATTCAACAAACGGCACAGCAGAGAGCAGTTCTGTGGTCTCAGTTTTTATATCGTTATTCAATTCTCATCTTTAGTCTGTTGAGGAGCACAATCACTGTTATTCCATGAATTAACCTCCCACTTAAATAAATCCTCACAAAAGCTCTGGTTAGTTTTGGAAGGCTTCTGCTCAAACTGGCTTGACTGAAACTGTAACTTGAACAGAACTGTAGGCCGTATTTATGAACTACTGTTCCCAGGGATAAAAACAGGACTCTGGACACAAGTTAGTTTGATTGCCAGTTGACCAATAAAAAAGTCATCTTAAAAATAGTAGTGTTGTAGTGCCTAGCTTGGTATGAGCCCTGAAGAATATTTTTAAAGGTACCTACATCCGAGAGACTGGTTCATATTCGTAAATGAATTAGCCTTGAGCTATCTTTTAAGACTACAGTGATTCAAATAATAGTTATTTCAAGTACAGCTACTCTTAGAATTAATATAACTCACCAAATGATTGACTTATTATATAGTAAGCTATTATGAGCTATCCGATTATAATTGTTCAAGCTTCATTCTCGGATTGATTGAATTTAATGTCATGAATGAGATTCAACTAGAGACATTTCTATATTGAACAGATTAACCCCTTTCAACAGAGAATAGAGCTTCAATTGATGAGGTCATATTTATAATATAATTGACATTTTTGTCATATATTTTTACTGATGGATAAAAACAATCATAATAATTATAAAGATTACTATTTTTAATTCCTGCTATTTGATGGTCAAAACAATTAGTTTGGAATTATTACAGTCTAAGAAACTTCTCAAGTCATCATTATGCATAACAAATCACAATCAAGCTCTGGTTGCCGGGATAGCGATTCCAATCAATGGTTTCTCGTTCAAGCATCCTTCAATATGAAATAAAGAATAGATTCTTCCAATTAAAATTCCCCATTCCTAACTGAAACCAAAAACTTACCCGCACTTACCAATTTTTATCAAAAATGATTATAGCCAATGAGACTGTTTCAAATTCCACTTCTCGCCATGTGTTATTATCTGTGGACACCTATTTCAGCTCTCAATGGAGATCATTCTGATCATTCACTTCCTTGTTGCTTTCTATAAAAATGGCACTCGTAGAGGCAGCGTTTCCGCTAACGGCCAGGCAGAGCCGTGACAGTCATTGTTAGTCGAACAGTTGAGCGGGAAAATTTCACGCTTTTCCGAGGGGAAAAAATAAACAAGAAACGACGGAGGGTGGGCGAGAATAGTAGGCCCATAGCACGTGAAAACCCCAACCTCTTTTTGCCATGGCGATAAACCACTTCCTGGGAAAACTCGGAAAAGGGCTTGATGGATATTTTCCGGTGCCATTGATACTGGACAGCGGAGAAAAACGTCCGTTTCGTAACCAACCAAAATAAATTGCTGATAAGACGACTCCCAGTGGCAAAGCTGAGTCTGGTCTGCGTCCGAGAGAACTATTCGCTGTCTGAATGACTCGGGCGAGTTTTGTCATTTCACAAAACATATGGTAATGCTCACTCAGTATATTTCAATGCTGTTTTATGTTATATTACTCTTTCTAAATATCCAAGAGAATATGACTTTGAAAAAAAAATCGAACCCTCACTCTCATCGATTAATTGATAACAATAAAAAATATTAGAAAAAATTCTGGAGAAATTAGAACAGTATCTGGAGAATAAATTGAATTGGAAAAATACAGTATGAAACAAATGTCACAGAAACTTGAAATTTGTGTATGAGAAGACAGTTTTGATGGGAACTACATAGTTCAGAAATTTTCAGGATGTAATTTTGAAACAATACTTCCCAATACGAATCGTGTTATTTTTGGTTCAAGAATTTATAAGTTGATTGGAATCTTAGTGTGTATTTTCACTTATCTATTAAAACATTACTCCGGACAAATACTATTCTCTAATTATCTCATATTAGTCTTGTCTCATTTAATACACGATATTGAATGTGTACTTGCCTGCTGTAAGGATGGCAGATTTTATAAGATTATCTGTTACTGTGAATTTATTTTTGCAAAGAAGCTGTTTTGACTCAGAGGCTGTTAAATATGCTAGAGTTCGGTATTCTAAATATTTGTTGTTGATTTTCAATATTTTAATGCATTGTATGAGAATTTTTAAAATGGTATGAGACCATAGACAATTTTCACCATAGAGAAAAGATAGCATATCTTTATTTACTACCAAATATCACATATATAATAACAAAACAAGGTGAACTATCAGTCTGTAGAAACCACACAACATGGCAAAACACGTGTAACTATGAGCATATTATAATTTCTACATACAAATTAAAACCAGTACATCATAAACAAGGTTTAATAGACTATCGTAGGCCCAACGTTAGTAGACAAAAGGTTGATCACTCAAAGGTGTATGATTCAAAGTGGTGGGGGGAACGCCAGCGTGACGTCACGTGTAGTAAAAATGTTCTAGAGTAACCACACTGAGCATACAGTTTATTCACTGTATCTTCAAATATATTTTCGTTTAATCTCCTCAAGATTGACCTAGAACTTTAAAATTCTCCATACTTATAGCGAATGAATCACCGATTCTAATGATGTTGTTAAATATTTCAAGTTCATTCAACTTTTATGAATAAAATGAAGTTGAAAGTTTTTCATGAATCTAAAAACGTGACACGAAAAGTTAATAAGCTGAAAAAGCGTTAGTAGACAATGTTATACTATTATAGTTTCAGATTAACCCTTAAAAAATCTTGATAAACCAATGCATCGCAATAAACCGATTCCGATAAATCCGATGAATTTCATTCATTGTAAATGCACTGAACACATGCTGGTATCGAGCACATCTTCTACGAGAATCAAAATATCTCACCTCCGAAATTCACAAGCTGATGTATAGCCAAACTACAAAATATAAACACGACCTAGAAGATGAAGAGAACTTAAGGGTTTGAAAGGGAAGGTTAGGAGGTGGGGTTTTTGCTTTTATATGGCAAAATGCTTGTATTATTCAAATGTTTGAATAATTATTGTAAAGCAGAAACAGAAAGCTTGCATGTCAGAAAATGTTTGTGTTATATAATTTGACTATACGACACCATATGATTTTCAAGAATGCGATATTCTGCCTACTCTGTACTACAGCCTTCGTCACGGCTGCAGTTCCCCCACTCCAATTGCATTTCAACGAAAATACTATAGATGAGTGACAAACCTTCTGTCTACTAACTTTGTCGTAGGCCTACTTTTCTCGAAAACAATGTATTCTCTCCACAAAGAAATACAAATAACCAGTCTGTTTAGTATATGATTAAGACTACATCAATGAACAAATTGTACCGGTACATGATGATAAGGAGTAAGAATGCAATGTTTCCAACTGGTTTTATGACTAGGAGTAACAACAATCTAATGGAAAAAAACTATACAAGATACAGAAACTTATTCATGAATGCAATTCCCATAATACGATCACAATAAATTGAACATTAATTGAACATATTGAGTGGGCGGGCGGGCCTACCTGCAACTTGTAGCGTAGCATTGCGGCTGGAAGCGGCGCCGACGAGGTTGCGGGCGACGCACCAGTAGACGCCATCGTCATGCTCCTTCTTGCCGTGCAGCGCCCGCAGGAAGAAGAGCGACCCGTCAGGCAGCAGGACCCGGTGTGACGTCGCCGACACGTCGACACGTTGCCCGTCCTTCCACCACTCCATGTCGGGCTTCGGCTGACCCTCGGCCTTGCAGTTCAGCGTCACCGGCTCGTTCTTCGCCACTACCGCGTCGGCCGGGTGCTCTGTGATACGCGGGGATCGCCACTGCCCTGCAAACAATGCAAAAAACACCATTTTAAATGTACAATTCCAATTCAATAAAAATTTGAGGCGAAATAAAAACGATAATTTTAATTCCACATAATTCATGTAGAGTATAATTATGTCAATTAATTTATGATTTAAAATTCATTTCAAATTATGTGGAATTGACAACTCCAACATTCCATTATGTGGAATTGACAATTTCAACAACATCTCTCTTCATCTCTGTTCTCTCTTTATTCATTCGAATCGATAACAAAAAAACCTGACTCCTGTCCAATAGAATCAATCATGGAGAAGAATTAGTTCTAAGAAAAAATTTGCCATACTGTTTCATTCTTATTCTCTTCATTTGAATGATTTTCTCCCATTAGTATTATAAAAGTTTTTTATGTTATTTTTTTATAAAATTTCTACATCTTAGGTTATCAATTTTCTTTTTTAAATTTGTGTATATAAAAGTGGTTTTCATGAACTTCTAATGATCCGCAAGATGTATCTTTATTCGATTTTTTTACTTTTGGCATAAAATCTTAAACAATAGCAAAATTAGTGGCATCCCGACACATATTCATTTATAGTGGGGGCCACATTTTCTTAGATCAGCAAATAATCAACCAATTGTATTAATACTTTGTAAATAATTGTAGCGTATATGCTTTTTGTAATCATGTCTATAATTTGAATAAACTCCTCTGGTCGTGTTGTACCCTCGACCGGAGACATTTTTATTATTATAGTGTAAATCCTGCCACAAAATGCAGCCTGGGCCTTATGATAAGAACAATCCTGTGTTTTTTCGAGCCTTACTTCTTTACTTAATCGAACATCATTATTTAGAAAGATACCAGAATACGAACAGTATAGAGAGATATCAAGGAGAGATTGAAAGCAGGGGTGCCCACAGCATGATTATTGATGTCGCAAGTTGCGACATGAGGCTGAATTTTGGGGGGGGGGGATTTAAAAAAAAAAAACAAGGAAAAGTGGGGGAATTTTTCAATATAAAGTTTTCAACTGACCATTCAGAAATTCAAGTACCTAAATGGATGCCAAATTTTGGGGGGATTTTGCGACACGGACCATGGGGAGGTTGGGTACCCCTGATTGAAAGAGAACTCCGGAAATTATAAGTAGTAAATCAATTGAGTAATTTGCAACCTATAGTAAAAATTACAATCAAATATTCCCTAGGATTACGATTATCCAAAAACACGGCAAATTTTAGCGAGTTCCATTTATCATATGTTTCCTAATCGAACAATATTATTCAGGAAAATATATAACAGTAAGAATACAACCAGTATTAAGAGGTATCGAGAAGAGATTGAAGTAGAACGCCGAAAAGAATGTATGAGCATATCAAATGATTAATTTCCAACCTACAGTGAAGATATTAAATATTCCTTAGGATAAAAAATGGAGATATACGCGAAAACCGACTTTATTTTAAAAGAAATTTGACAAGAATCACTATCATAACCTGAAAATGCCCATGGATAAGTCCCTATAATAATAATATGAACATTCAGCCATGTCATTAGCATGATAACATTACATATAACGTGAATCGTTCTGAATATATTTTTTGAATTCAATATTCATTTGAAATTTGGGGATGGATGATGTAACGGTGGTTTAAAGTAATTATTTTGACGAGTGGAGTGGTGAATCAAACCGCCGATGGGGATTTCACTTTGGTATTTGAAACTGAGGAATAACAGGGAGGATGATCACTGTCAATGATAATTCAACAATTGAGGGCTGAGGAATATTGCGGCAAGGTAGTGCAATTTAAAATGAGAGCTAGCAATGTATGGTGGCTTAATTCTGGAGCATTGGGGCCGAGTTAATCTTGAAAGGTAATCCGGGAAGGACCGCTTCATCAAGCCAGTCATCGCACTAATTGGCCCCTGCTACTTTATTCATGCCCCTGAGTCGCAACTCCCCCAACAATTTACGCCCCTGCCGCCATTTGCAATACGATCCACCACCGCCTTGTCTACTCATCATCATTCTCAATCCAGCCACACTGGCGGATCTGATGCAATGACGTGCCCTCCTATTTTCCCCAAACAACCGCACTTATTCTCATTAGTAGGCTACTCTGATCGTTGTAAACAAATTAACGCAACCCTTCTCGAAGAAAAAAAAAGTGGGGAACATAAGGATATTAAGTAGAGTGAATCTGTCTAAGATGTTATCAATATAAGGAATAAAATTGAGATCAGTAGTGGGTGAATTTGAATAGATAACATAGAAACCATTAAAAATCATAAATCACAACGAGGAATAGAGTGTATCAATTATTCAAGATGAACAAGGGCTTAATTCTGAGAAGCGAAATAATTATTTGATTATAAAAAATGTAATCGTCCCCGGGTGGATTTGAACCACCAACCTTTCGGTTAACAGCCGAACGCGCTAACCGATTGCGCCACGGAGACTTCATATGTATTGTAAATTAATTGTTCATATTGAATTTGATTGTTCATATTTGTGAATTTTTAAAGAGATTTTCAAAAAATTAATTCGTCCCCGGGTGGATTTGAACCACCACCTTTCGGTTAACAGCCGAACGCGCTAACGATTGCGCCACGGAGACTTCATATGTATTGTAAATAATTGTTCATATTGAATTTGATTGTTCATATTTGTGAATTTTTAAAGAGATTTTCAAAAAATGAATTCGTCCCCGGGTGGATTGAACCACCAACCTTTCGGTTAACAGCCGAACGCGCTAACCGATTGCGCCACGGAGACTTCATATGTATTGTAAATTAATTGTTCATATTGAATTTGATTGTTCATATTTGTGAATTTTTAAAGAGATTTTCAAAAAATTAATTCGTCCCCGGGTGGATTTGAACCACCAACCTTTCGGTTAACAGCCGAACGCGCTAACCGATTGCGCCACGGAGACTAATCTTCATATGTATTGTAAATTAATTGTTCATATTGAATTTGATTGTTCATATTTGTGAATTTTTAAAGAGATTTTCAAAAAATTAATTCGTCCCCGGGTGGATTTGAACCACCAACCTTTCGGTTAACAGCCGAACGCGCTAACCGATTGCGCCACGGAGACTTGATAGCAATGAAATTGTTCTTTTTCTTGAAATTCAGTAACAAATGATAAGAATTCTCAATGTCAAGTCGAAATGAACTAATTTTAACCCAACATTATCTGGATTTGAACCACCAACCTTTCGGTTAACAGCCGAACGCGCTAACCGATTGCGCCACGGAGACTTGATAGCAATGAAATTGTTCTTTTTCTTGAAATTCAGTAACAAATGATAAGAATTCTCAATGTCAAGTCGAAATGAACTAATTTTAACCCAACATTATCATCATTATATCACGAGATTAATTTTTTTTCTGGGAACTACTATCGACAAATTCAAGTTGTTATTGTTTGATGCTCGTGATTTTAAAGTTTGCAGTTTGCACATGAATTCTGAAAATTATGTTCAAGCAAATAATGTTATTCAGGTCTACTGAATTTTCCTTGATTGTCAACATTATTGGATGATGTTGATGAATTTATAATGTACAGTTTTATAACGATCATCATCAAGACTATACTGTATAGAAGAGGTGGCCCTGTCCTCACACCTCACACCTTAAAGTCCATGTCTAAACTATCATTTTTCCTCTTAATGCTCAATGCTGAAACTCCATTTCAATGCAAGGGTCCATATAATCTATGAAAAAATGTTATAGGAAAAAAGTGATCAATCAAGATGACTTATCTTCATAAGTTTTATGTTGTCTTGATGATTTGGACAAATTCGAAACTTATCCCCTGAGCTAATTCGTCTTCACGTAAGTGTTATACCTCCATCATCCAGTTATCAAGTGGAATGTCAAATGAATTCTGTCAAGTATCATAAGATCGTTTCAGAGTTGACTAGTCATAGGATGAATAGAGTCTTTTCATTTATTCGTGAAATGAAATGGTTAGATGTCGGATGAACTGTGGACCGAGTTATTTCTAAGCGGGGCGTCCAAGAGGTTAATGCCTAGGTGGTCTAGGCGTCTCCATTCTAATGAAATTCATCTAGTAATCTGATAGGCCTTTATTCTCAGCATCATTAATATTTCAGTCTTCTTCATATGACACAAAAATTTCAATTTATTTTCATACTTTGAGACACGTTCCAGACTCGAATGGTTCTTGATTCTCCGTTTAATATCTGTTGCATATGAATGAATTTACCAACGGAACTGACAAATGGATAGTATAAGGATTGTATGACATACTTGGAAGTGTAACTGAGGCGTCAAAATGTTGGAATGTGACATGTTTATCCTCCTTCTTTTCCGTTACTATTTACTACTGTCGATTGAGAAAGACATTGTACCTGCACTCCTGGAGCTTCAATAGGAGTATTACGATACGACAGCACTGAAACATCATTAGTCAATTCATTTTTTGATCAGCTCATTAATTGTTTTGTAACAATGAAATATTCTACTGTCTGATTTGATAATGGTTGTCGGACTTTATTTTATTTTCTAATTTTAGAAGATAAACAATAAGTACTGTAAAATACTGAACATATCTTTTGCATAATGATATAAACTTGAGTATTTCGCATTCAAAGCCTTGTGTACAGCACTGCGATTTATATGACGGCGACAGCAGGGACAGAATCTTCAAACCGCGGTTCCAAACAACGATATATATACTAACTATACTGTTAGTATATATAGATCGTTGGTTCCAAATGGTTGAAATATTCGCTGTCCTTGTAATGTGAATTGCAAAAACAGAAGAAAAAATCAAATAACGAATAATTATTGGAACAATCTAATCTCACTAGTTTGTTTGGAAATTTTTATTCTCTGTTCTGTTTCGTGGTCAAAATAATTAACTCTATTATGTCATAATGAATGAATACTATTTGATCTCCATCTATGGAATAACGATCGATGAAGGTGCATATCAGTAAAATGCTCTGATTCCACCTGACATAATATAAATGAAGAGAATCCTAACAAAACAACAACGAATATTATCCTAACGAGTTGATAAAAACTATAGAACTTCATTTCTTTAACTATCAAACTATATACTTTGGGTTATGATATCACAATATTCAGATCTAAAATCATTATTATATAGACATCATATTTTTTTATTGTGTTCCAATCATTCCCTCTTCGTTCATTTATCCAAAACATCCTGCTTGTCGACTCATGGAATAAGCGTCTTTCTGATATTAATCACTTTTTAAACCACTTCAATAAAAATCCGACTCCAATCAACCAACGTATCCAATTATCAACGATTTTTTGGTTTGTTAAAAATGCCAAAAAACGAAATTGAAAAATCGCGAACAGCGTGAGTGTGCGATACGCACAGTGATTAATAATTATTCGCACCGGGATTGATGGAAAAATGATGAGATATCAGAAGGTGCACGTGTTTGTGAGTGGCATCGATTAAATTCGCATGAATTACGTTTGATTTACAAGCGACGAGGGCCCTCGCACAGTACAACGGGTTTAGCAAAATCAATACCAACAAACAAAACGGGGAAACTTCAGCAGCAGCCCACATGAGCAAGAATGAAAAGGTTTGTATTTTTGTTCAGTAGCGATGTGCTACGAGACTTACTCACATTATAAGCATAGAGAAGGCATAGAGAGGTACTTTGTTTGCTTCTGATATGAGTGACAATAGACTTAATGTCACGAAACAACATGATGGATTTTTGATTTAATTCAATCAATAATATTGGATGTATCATACTAAAAATGTAAGTGGACAATTTTTAAGATTGAAAACCAGTGATGAAAAATACTTTAAAGATTAACACTATATTCTTATTGCTTCTTAATTTGTGTCTATGTGAAAAACTATTGGTCGATTTCCCATGAATCAACTCGTATACATGAATGATTCTATATTGGGGAGAGGACAGTATCTAATGACATCTAAGAAGGTTCCATAGTGTAATGGTTCACGAGCACTTTGGACTCTGAATCGAACGATCCGAGTTCAAATCTCGGTGGGACCTCGTAATTTTCTACAGTTCACGTGTGTAGGCTAGTTTTTTGTTAAACAAGGAATCATCGGTTCATGCTTAAATTTGGTATCGGTACTTGGATCTCTGTTCACTTCAAGTAGACTGAGAAGTTTTATCTATAACTCACATAATCATTTCTTATACTTATTATCATTTCTGTACCGGTATTGGAGATTTTTTTGAGTGCCAAAACAGAAAATTATCTTTTTGAATTTGAATCTCTTCCATGCACTATTTCCATCCCACTAATCTCATTCAATCACATCATCCTTTTACTTCTTAATTGGTTGGAAAAAATGTTTTGGAAACCATTCAAAATAATCTATTTCTTGTTGAAAACTCTCCAGTTCAACTAATTTTCAATTTCCCACAAGACTTGAGATGCAAATTGAAGGATCCCATTCATATTCACAGTTACAGGTCAGTTGAAAAAGAAATTGTCCAATTTGAATACGGGAAATGAGCTTTTAGTGCAGGTTATATCTCCCATGAATTGATTGAAATATTGATAAGAGCTGAAAAAAAACTTTGTTGAAGAGTATCAATCAAATTTGATGATGAAGTTGTAATAAGAAACAGTAATTTGAACTTTTTGAGAAAACAGCACAGCATTTTAGAAATCATTATTCTACAAAATATAAATCGAAAAACTCCAAATGGTATGGTGGAGTATATTTTCTACTAAAATATTCATATTTACTTCACTTTACTTTTCTTGACAATTATTAAACTATATTAAGGGAGCAACGCTCCCGCAGTATATGACACGTCAAAGTGTATTATATTAGGCTAGTATAATACGAGTATATTATTAAAAATATGAAGAGAATCTCTGTTTAAATAAACTTCGTGGACAAGCTTAAGTAGTAGGTTAGGCCAATTGCCAAATGATATAATGTTCTAATTCCAGTCAGGATATTTTTCAATAACCTGCTGATATTGAAAACAATATAAAAATATATAAATATCTGGCTGAATGGGTGAAAATTCTTGTACCATGCTGGAAGCTCATCACCTCTGTGCTGGACTTTATCATTAATTCGTCATCACAATCTAGCACCCACAAGGTAATTTATTGTAGGAGCCCACAATGTTGCAAAGTTTCGTTCTACACTACGGCGCGTCTAAAAAGCCACCTGCCTTGCACGTTGCCACAACGGAGCGCACCGCGCGTCTGTCCCGAAAACAACATTTTCCAACAAAGTTGGGCGCTTGAAAGCAGAGCGAGCAGCGCTAAACACGGGGACAGGTCTCGACTTGCGAGATTAATGACATTATAAACAGCAGCGCCAAATCATTTATTACGATGAATATGATTGATGGATGTGTTTGTTTTCTAATGGGAAGAAACAATGCGTTCCAACTCGCGGCGGTCTGTCGCTTCCAAAACTCAATATCACACTGATAAATAGCATTAGTACAACCAATGAGACAAGCTAGACGGTGCCACCACAACCCCATTTCCCCCTTCCACCACACAACCACCCACATAACCTGTAAATCATTTTTCAACTGCAACTTACCAAATCGATCACCCGAACACGGCGTGTAGTCACAACACTCATAGTGCTTCTATTGAAGCAGCATGATACCATTAAAAAAATATCACGGAGCCAACCGTGCTCATTTGTCGTACCAATCACTCACCCTCATTTCTTCTCTCTCTATCCCCTTCCAACTCATATCCACTTTCTCTTCAATTCTCCATCTTCTACTCTCAAATCTCTCCGAGTGCTCCAGACTGGATCGGCTCCAAACAGAAGGCGGCCTGCACAATCAATCTTCTCAAAAGTTGTGTTTTTTATTTCTTGTTATTCTTCACTCATGCTGTATGCCATGTTCCCCTTGCAAATTGATATGACCAACTTCTCATTGTTTATCACCAACGTTTCATGAATGTCAACTAGTGGAAATAAAACATGATATTGTATTAAGAATGCATGAACCGAGAAATAATTGCTGAAAAGGTACTGTCTTGCTACCTAAATTTTCAAAACAAAGTTATGGAATGATTTATGCGAGATAACATCCTCTTTATAACCAATCATTCTAATTGAATTTGTAACACAAGCCTATTAACAAAGCGAACGCACGGTTCACGGCTCAAAAGAAGTTGCGGTGAACGAAGACTTATTTTTTGAGGGGCGTCTTCTTATTGGTCACTTATCTTCTTCTTCTTCTTCTTCTTCTTCTTCTTCTTCTTCTTCTTCTTCTTCTTCTTCTTCTTCTTCTTCTTCTTCTTCTTCTTCTATACTTATGAAGAAGTATGAATATAAATATAAGTATCTTCTATACTTATGAGAACTGACTGACTCAATCACTCAATCACTCACTGACTCACTGATCACGATTTCTGAAAATCTACTGGATGGATTGCTACAAAACTTGGAATATAGCTTCCTTATAGGTCCTAGGTGCTCACTAAGAAATCTTTTGCACTGACTTAAGGATTTACGATATTTCAACTTTAAGGGTGGTTTTCAAAGGGTTGAAGTTTGTCTTTCAGCATGTATATTCTTTTTATTTCAATCTCTTAATTATATTGTACTTGTAATGTCCATACCATTAGAACTGTGATCTGGGGAGAGTACCTTTTTAGAACAGTTGCTAAGGTCAAAATTGATAACTCCAATTAACAGTATAATTCTGCCAGGCTAGCAGCAAGTTCAGGATGGTTTCTAAACAAGATTTGAGTTCTGTCACTTTATTAGTTATCACTAGGTTGAAGAACTTATTTAAAATACATTTATTGCGAAACAATTTGATCGGGCACTGCTGCTTCAATCAGAGCTAAACTAGGGAGTACATATAATTTATGAAATCTCAATGTTTCATAAAAAAAATTATGAAGAGGTTGTTTATATCAATCTAAAATAATGAAAACTATTATGATCGAAATTGGATCATAAATATCTCTCAAAAATAATCTAGCTTTTAATTCCCGTAGCAAAGCTCGGGTGCCCTGCTAGTGAAATCATAAAATTTGAATAATAATTCCATGTTTTAGGGAAATTGAAGAAAAATAAATCGTCCCCGGGTGGATTTGAACCACCAACCTTTCGGTTAACAGCCGAACGCGCTAACCGATTGCGCCACGGAGACTTGATAACAATTGAAAATGATTTTCATGATTTGAATATAATTCAAAATAAACTATGAAGTTGTTGGGGAATAATCAAAAATTAATTCGTCCCCGGGGGATTTGAACCACCAACCTTTCGGTTAACAGCCGAACGCGCTAACCGATTGCGCCACGGAGACTTGATAACAATTGAAAATGATTTTCATGATTTAAATATAATTCAAAATAAACTATGAAGTTGTTGGGGAATTATCAAAAAATTAATTCGTCCCCGGGTGGATTTGAACCACCAACCTTTCGGTTAACAGCCGAACGCGCTAACCGATTGCGCCACAGAGACTTGATAACAATTGAAAATGATTTTCATGATTTAATATAATTCGAAAGAAACTATGAAGTTGTTGGGGAATAATCAAAAAATTAATTCGTCCCCGGGTGGATTTGAACCACCAACCTTTCGGTTAACAGCCGAACGCGCTAACCGATTGCGCCACGGAGACTTGATAACAATTGAAAATGATTTTCATGATTTAAATATAATTCAAAATAAACTATGAAGTTGTTGGGGAATATCAAAAAATTAATCGTCCCCGGGTGGATTTGAACCACCAACCTTTCGGTTAACAGCCGAACGCGCTAACCGATTGCGCCACGGAGACTTGATAACAATTGAAAATGATTTTCATGATTTAAATATAATTCGAAAGAAACTATGAAGTTATTGGGGAATAATCAAAAAATTAATTCGTCCCCGGGTGGATTTGAACCACCAACCTTTCGGTTAACAGCCGAACGCGCTAACCGATTGCGCCACGGAGACTTGATAACAATTGAAAATGATTTTCATGATTTGAATATAATTCAAAATAAACTATGAAGTTTTTGGGGAATTATCAAAAAATTAATTCGTCCCCGGGTGGATTTGAACCACCAACCTTTCGGTTAACAGCCGAACGCGCTAACCGATTGCGCCACGGAGACTTGATATCTGTATCTGTATTAATAGAAATTCACGTTGACAAATCAATTTTCCCAATTTTGAATCTATTTCGCACGATTACCGATAAGTTCATGATGACCTTTGAACCGTGATCTTCCACCGAGACATTTTGTTCAGTATTTATTATCTCGAGCTTGTGTGTAAATATTATGTCATGAGAAATCTGAGCTACTTTCAATAATCTCCATGATATGTCTTGTCATGTGAGTTCTCCATCATCTGGGATGTGGAGAGACAATAAAACTTTTCAAAAACAACTTGTATTGCTATACTCGTTTATCAAATTGTATGTATGACTATTGAGAGGAAGACTCATGAGAGATCCTAGGTAGAAACAGTTCAATCTTCAAGGAAAACTGTTCAACTTTCCACCTATCGATTAGTACCTAATTACCTATCGATTAGTACCAGAGTTTTCAAGATTGTGCCAATATTAACTGAGATATGGCTGCCTTTAGGGATAGGTGACCACTGAAAGTTGGTTGCAGTGCAAACCAAGGCATGCTAATAGAGTCGCCTCAATGATGCAACAATCTCTATTTGCATTGCATGTTAATAGTAAGCAATTTTAGGTCATTTCAAACAATAAAATAACGTTACATAACCCTCGAAAGGTCAGTCACCAACCACTAAAGCTGCCATATCTCAGTTAATATTGGTCCAATCTTGATAACTATGTTATAAATTGATAGGTAATTCAATTTACTAAAAAAATTATTGTTGTCAAGTTTTTGTAAAACCATCTGTTTTTGAGTTATTTGAGAAACAATATTTTAAATGGCCGTCATTCTGTTTTATGAATTTGGAAAATTATCATAATTTATTTGTAGCTTTGTCTAGTTGTGATAAATAATTGTGCAAAATTTCAATTTTGTATGTTCAACCATTGTTTAGAAAAAAATAATAAGTGAAAAAAGCAAAATGGCCGCTGTGTGAGTAACTGAAGACTTCTGGACAATTTAAATATGATATTTAGATATGTTTTTACCCAGGAACAATGCCCTAGAGTATTGGTAGGGAGTTCGTAAACACCCAAGAATGCACCCCCACCCCACAAATAGGTTCACGAAAAAGGGTATCAGTTGCTATTCTAAACACTGCTGACTGACCGTTTTTTGGGGAACGCCAAAAAATGTTTCTAACTCCCATTAAGAATTTATGTGGGTATTCCTGGCATACACAGTACCATAGAGTAAAGCGTAATCATCTACTCCAATCCAACAACGTATATAATTATCGGCGATTTTTTTGTTGTAATATTGAATTTATCAAATGAGTGTTATTTGATCTCTGGCAGTCTCTGAAAGTAACGTACGTACAACACTCACCAAAAATAACCTACCATTCGCTTTATTATAATGTAGAACAAAATTTAATTTTGCATGAACAATGTAAATATAGCATGTTCACAGACAGGATAGCGTGGGGACAAAATAGCTTTAGAGCAGCAAATTGGTTCAGAGATGAGTTTACAAAGGTAATTGTCTTGGCAGAAAGCAGCAACACATCTGACTGCACAGCGGGGAAGCTTGGGCTCGGAGCCGTGCTGTAAGCGGCACACTGTCATAACAGCCAACAGACTAGCAACCGACAGACAGTATGTTGAACACGCGAACACGTCAGGCCATCTCTCATTATGGCTCAGACATTAAATTAAGCGAACGAGACAGCTCACATCACAGCACACATTAGGTGCGGCAGGTTGACAGATCAACGAACATGCTGCAGATGCATGTAGGAGCAAGTAGTGGAGTTGAGATAAAGTATGTGAAGAAGATGGTGGATGAAAATAGTGATTTAGGAAATGTTGTATACAAAAAAATCAATATTCGACTACATTACGTATTTTATTTCATTTACGTATGTACCGATTCAGATTTCCTGGATTGAAAAGGAAAATCTCTCAAAAAGAGAAGGTCCCACCGAGATTTGAACTCGGATCGTTGGATTCAGAGTCCAAAGTGCTAACCATTACACCATGGAACCTTGATGAAGAATATTTAATTCATGTAATCCAACAATAAATTATATCTCCTTATTGTGAAAAATTGAAAATAAGAAAACTCTTTCAAACTCAAAAAAGAGAAGGTCCCACCGAGATTTGAACTCGGATCGTTGGATTCAGAGTCCAAAGTGCTAACCATTACACCATGGAACCTTGATGAAGAATATTTAATTTATGTAATCCAACAATAAATTATATCTCCTTATTGTGAAAAATTGAAAATAAGAAAACTCTTTCAAACTCAAAAAAGAGAAGGTCCCACCGAGATTTGAACTCGGATCGTTGGATTCAGAGTCCAAAGTGCTAACCATTACACCATGGAACCTTGATGAAGAATATTTGATTTATGTAATCCAACAATAAATTTTATCTCCTTATTGTGAAAAATCGAAAATAAGAAAACTCTTTCAAACTCAAAAAAGAGAAGGTCCCACCGAGATTTGAACTCGGATCGTTGGATTCAGAGTCCAAAGTGCTAACCATTACACCATGGAACCTCTATGAAAGTTCAAGAATTCAATTTAAAAATCACATTAAAAAAATGAATGATGAAGTGAGTTTATTGGATCAATCTAGTCGTTGAATAATCAAACCTAATTGGATTGTAGGCATTGCAACAAGAAATAAGGTCATTCATAATAGATGTTTCAGGTCAAACGAGATAATTTACGAATCATCAAAACAATCAAGCATCCAAATTTCTATCTACAACACCAAACTTTCTGATTAACAATTCAAGAAACAGATAAATAAATCATTTGCTAATAAACTTTAATTTTTGTGGATTTATTAATGGTTGAACATGAGAGAATGAAGCGAGAGGAAAACAATCAAATGAGAGGATTATCATTGAAGTAATCAGATTTTAGATTACAATATTATTCGTACAATTACTACCGTCTTTCTTGTAATAATAAAAGCTTTAAAAATGATAACCTGACGGTTTTCTTCATTCTCTCAGGCATTCTCCAAGTCTCAAAAATCAAGAAATACTGAAATCATTTCTTAGGCTAGCACTGAAATTTGTCTTGACATTCTAGAACATTATTCAGTAGTGATTTTAGCAAAACAAACTGCAACGCAATCAAGTTATCTTGCATTTTGCATACAAATTTATAGTCTACAGAATCTCTGTATGGCATTATGTAGCCTACAAGACTCCGTTTATCGCAAAAATATCAATTTTATATTGATTCTATCAATATTCGATTGAAGCAACCAATGAGAAATACCACCAGGGTCAATGAAACATGGCGAACAAAGTGTCCAAAATAATTTGTTCAGTGCTCGGCTCATGTTCTATTGGATTAGAGACCAAGAGAAGCACGCAAACATCGGCACTTCAGGAGAAGAAGACGAAGTGTGTCGGATCAGGCAGGCGCTACCTTCCCACCCACCTCACAGAAATAAATGCGTCGAGCCTCGCAAAAGAATTGCGGAAGCTAAGTAATTTATGAAAGCACACGCTAGCAAACAGCTACCTTCAGCCGATAAGAATTGCTTTGAAAAGTGGGAAGCTTCGTCCAGTTCAGCTGCCGACAAGAAATATGAAGTCAACCAGAACACCATCTGATCAACTCATTAATCAGTCTGCGTCTGCGACTACTTCCATTTATAAAAGAATGAGAAACAAAGTAGTGAAGAGAAGAAAGACAAAAGAAACATAATTTCTGTCACTTGCCAAGATAGATCAACGGATTTCGCTCAGGAAACATTTTTCAGACTGATGAAAAACTGCTTCGTGCAAGTTTATTTTCGTTCAAGAAAACAAACAATATTTGTTTGAAAATAACTTCAATCGGGAACAGAAATTGTGAATTATGGGAAACCTCTACAATATATCATAGTCAAATAATAATGGAAGCATGCAATGATCTGTGTACTGTACATGAATAAGTGTAACAACCAAAAGGAGCGGATCTGGAAACATGTTCTAAGTGTCTAAAAACAACTCGATTGTACCAGTTCGGTTTAAACGGAGAAAGATCAGCTGTTCGAAATTCGGAAAGAAACACATCGGAATGAATGCGACATTATCAATAAGTGATCGTGGTTGAGCGTTGGTGCGTAGTTGGTCAGTGTAGTTGGTGCATATGGCTCTAAGGAAAGAATACTAGATGACTAGTGATAGAAGTTAAGGACAATTAGACTATTAGAGCGTCAGAATACAGCAGTACTTCGTGAATTAATTTAGACTTATAACTTAGCCTTCCCAGAAAAAAATAAACCTGTATCGATCTGTGCTTGAGTGTAGCCTACATGTACGTAATGCATGCAATTGGGAAAAAATTGCAAATACAACCTCCAAACAAATAATTTTAATGTAATTATGAGATAATTTGAAAAAAATATTCGTCCCCGGGTGGATTTGAACCACCAACCTTTCGGTTAACAGCCGAACGCGCTAACCGATTGCGCCACGGAGACTAGATGATAAATCTTATTGCTTTTTATTCATAATTAGCTAGTCGGATCTCGGTTTTTCATTTTTCATACAAAAACTTTCTATCAAGGATCATTTGAATCAATAGATGAGATAAGAAATAGAAGAATTTACAGGGGAAAGTACTCCATCAATATTTGTTTGTGAAGTTCAACATGAATTATGAAAATATTCAATATTCAATAATGACAATGTGTACAGTTCCTGATTGTGAAATTAAAATTTATAGAGAAACTTACGTTTACATTTGGACAATTGGAAGGAGAAGATTCTCATTTGTTTGTTTCTTTTTATTCTCATGATCCACATGAATTGCCACATAAATTAGAGTAAATGGTATTGAAGATAGATGAACGAGTGAAACTACTGTAATCGAATAAGGAATAAAAAGTTCATTAGCAAATACAATCTTGAATCTCTCATCTTCTAGCTGGATGACAGAAAAAACCAATCATGCCCCTGGCGGAATGAGTCTGCAACACTCTTGACTCACTTGACCAATGGTTATGATAATGATAATGTCAATTTCTATTTGAAATGATTAATTATCCTTGAATTTAGCGAGTTTTCAAAGTCAACTGTAATTGAGCGTGTATTGGAAATCTTGCACCTGGAGGAAAACTACGGAATTTTCTTGGCAGCCGTCATTGTGAGGGTGGCTTATCCAGTGAGGGTTGTTGTGCACCCTCGTCGAGGGCGTCGGTTACTGAAGCAGAAGCGAATAATTGAAACGGGCGGACCACCCTTCTTCCTTCTGTGGCTTTCAATTTTTCACCGGTCGCAGACGACAAAACCGTACTAGTCGATTCTTTGAACCAGATTGGCTTGGGGTGTCACTCTACTCCAATGCACTCGCACTCGCCTGATTCACTTCTGCTTATGAATGGGGGAATTCTAGTCAATATTTGTCACTGCGTGGAAAAGCATGTAGCCTAACATACTCTATTTGATTATTGTACTCTTCCATATTCCAAACGAAGACAAGGAAGAACGATTAGCGTGATAGAGAGATGAAGACGATTTGAAGACAAATCAATAGGAAATTCCTCACCAGAATGTAACTGAACATTGATTGGTGTTTCTATAATTTGAAAACCAATAAATATAGTTACTAGTTCGAAACCAATAATTCAATACCAATTGAAAAACTCTTCTTCAACAATAAGAAACATTTCAAAAATTATAAGGTCCCACCGAGATTTGAACTCGGATCGTTGGATTCAGAGTCCAAAGTGCTAACCATTACACCATGGAACCTTGTTGAAGAATATTCAATTTATGTAATCCAACAATGATGGATTGTTCTTAATATCATTAAAATGTGAAGTTGATAAACATATCAACTCCAAAAAGAGAAGGTCCCACCGAGATTTGAACTTGGATCGTTGGATTCAGAGTCCAAAGTGCTAACCATTACACCATGGAACCTTGTTGAAGAATGTTTGATTGAGTCAATCCAACGATATAACAATTCTTTTTATTGTGAAAAATCGAAAATAAGAATACTCTCACAAACTCAAAAAAGAGAAGGTCCCACCGAGATTTGAACTCGGATCGTTGGATTCAGAGTCCAAAGTGCTAACCATTACACCATGGAACCTTGTTGAAGAATGTTTGATTGAGTCAATCCAACGATATAACAATTCTTTTTATTGTGAAAAATCGAAAATAAGAATACTCCCACAAACTCAAAAAAGAGAAGGTCCCACCGAGATTTGAACTCGGATCGTTGGATTCAGAGTCCAAAGTGCTAACCATTACACCATGGAACCTTGTTGAAGAATCATTGATCGAATTAAACTCTCCTCTCCACGTAAATCGATTCGAAAGCACCAAAAGCTTTTTTGTTCCCTTATCTTATCTCATTTTCATGAAAAATAATTATGTCAATCTAAAATACTCTGAATCTAGTTTTGGAAAATTTCCAAAAAGCTCTATGATTTGAGTATTATAAGGAGTTATATTCTTATATTACAAGCTCTCACCGAAACATTCCCTGCCCAATAAAAAAATAAAGAATAAACATTGAATTTCACCTGGAAGTGTATAAAAGAAGTAATAAGGAACACTATTCAGCTTCTTTAAAACTATGATTCTTAGGAACGTTTTGACCCAATATATTTAATTACTCGAACAGGAGTGAACAACTTGTCAATGTGAGTTGTAAGTCTGTAATATGAGATTATATAACTCAAATTCTAACTTCTTGTTATTCAGTTATGAGAATTTCCCCTTTGCTACCGTTCGCCGCTAGTACCAAACATATCTCTCTCTCGAAACAACATATAAATCTACATCACTTCTTAGTTGTAAAGTGTCAATCATATCAGCCACCCCAGGCAATGCAATGAGATACGATACCAACCTGTATCACAAATTGGTGTTGTAGGTGCAGTCCTGATGACCGGGGTCTTGTGGGCAATGTAGCAGGTATCATAGCGGAGCCTGACACTGGAGAACACGTATTTACACTGGATAAATTAGTTCGATAGGGGCCCCCCATGTGCCTCCAACCCAGGGGGCCCCTCTCCCCTGCCATCATATTGATCGTAACTACCTTTGGGTGTTAGAAAACCCAGTTCCTGTTCTGAGGACTATTAATATTCAATAGTCATAAGCCCAGCTCATCAGTATATCGCGTGTTGGTCTTGCCGCTATCCAATTGCTGGGATCCACTTTGGTTACTTAGCTGCGAAGGGTATCACTTTACCTGATTACACACCCACTCGGCATCTCACCCTGTTTAATGAAAGGTTATTACATCGAATGGTTTTGATGCTCTTGGGAGTGGCTCAACTGCTAACACAGAGCAGAAGGAAGCACCTAAGCAGCTCGAATATCTTGACAGATGATACTGAACTTGAAACAATCACCTCTGGAAATCATCCTGCCATACTCGTATTATGTTGGAATTTGAAGCCTCACGGAACGGAATTCATCAGAAGATTATCTCTGAAGTATTAACAACAGTTGGAAAATAGAAAAATATCTCATTTTGCCTGGGCTACATACAGACTATGTTGGAATTTTAAATTTTACAAAACTGAATTCTTCACACAAACTAGACAAGGATCTAATGTTTCTTAGGCTACAAAAATATTCATTTAATATAAAATAAAAGTAACCTTTCAAGAGATCCTTTCAAGGATCTAATGTTTCTTAGGCTACAGAAACATTCATTTAATATAAAATAGAAGTAACCTTTAAAGAACTATTAATTAGAAGTTGAAGGAATATGAACATATAGGCCTATTTGAATATATTCGAATATCGAGTGATAATCACAAAATATCAAATATCACTCGAATGATTCTAACACACACTTGAGAATCATAATACTGTCTATTTCTGAATAAGTATGAGGGGTGTGTACAGTGTGTCTGATAAGTCACTCCCTATTTTATACAGCTATAATTTCTTTATTCATAAACCAATTTTGTTAGAACTACATTTGCTAGATAGAGCACTCCTTGAGGATGTATTTAACACCAATTTTCATTGGTTTCAGTTTAGAAATGCCCCCTCTCTTGACTGTGGAAGAACGAGCCTATTTATGTATATCACACAGGTACCAATGAATTGATTCCATAAAGCAACAGTTGAATAGATTCGGCTTTACAATGATTATTAGATTGGTGATGAGATTAGGAAAATCAGGCATGAAAAGTATCAGCGAGAAATTTAAACAGAATGAAATCTCCACACCTATTATCACCAGAATCTTCACAAATATTTGTTGCTGGAAGCCTGTTGTCTAAACATCAATACGTGAAACTTGAATACCGTCACTTGTCACTGGATGTTGTCCTCGGGTTCGGTTCGGAAGCAAGTTCCATCAAAGTTTGGCCTATAACCGACAATTTGGGTGTAGATTGTGCAGGCTGAGCCCATATGTCCGGAACAAGATTACCAGGTCGCTGAATCTGTCGTCCGCCCCACAATTAATGTTGCTCTAAAACAACGTGGCAAATTTCGAACGCGCTTTCTGGAACCATTAATCACCAGCAAGCTGGCAGCGCCTGCAGCTCGAGAAGGATCCACTCTCTTCTGCCTCTTTCATCTCCTCACTCCTCTTCACTCTCAACTCATCTCTCGTTCACTCTGCCGCCACTTGCATCGTGCTCCAAATAGATACCATTTTTATCGTTCCGAAAAAGAACATCTTAAACGTCTATTCATCACTCAACTCCATCTCAAATCGTGATAGAGGTATGAGACACGATGGAACGAAAATGTTACACCGAATGAATACTAAAGTAGCGCTTTGAGCTTCGTCAACGCAATTTTATAAAATTACACTGCATTAGATTTCGGATTCAAAGCTTTTGAGCTACAGCGAGGATTATTTAGATTCTAGAACATTGGATAATAATTCATTTTCACATGAGTATGTTAAATGTTAATCACAAGTCACTACATTGTTGTTATCGACACTTAATTTGTTGACATTATTTTCATTGATTATGTGCTGGTGATGAAGTGATGAGATTAGGCCTAGACAGGCAATCGAAAAAATTAAGGAGCACCAGTATTGGGGGTTTCGTTTATCGTTCACGACTCCAATCACCAGATTTGAGACTCATTGGATTAGGTGCCAAGGTAACAGTATAATCGGAATGCTGATCGAAATAAGAGTAATTTTCCAGGCTTCTTAACAGCTTATGGAGTAAGTCTAGGAGGAGTCTAGGACCTTATGGAGGAGTCTAGGATAGGACCACATGAATTCTAGATTCCTTGGTAGCTCACATATCATTGTAGCTCCAGCAATCAAAATTTGAACAATCAAAATATGCACAAAATTGCAAATGGTAGCAAAAACTAGATGAGATAACCACTCATCATGAAAGTTTTCTCACCAGTTTCTAGAGATTGGAAAAACATTTCCAATCATACCAAAATCTCATCGAGGTAAAAATTGAAATGAGTCGTTTCACACTCAGCAGATGTGACATAATGATCAGAACAGACCTGAAAAGTTTCTGACAAGGTTATTTTCTTGTGAACTATTGATCTTGATTCGAGAGATAGTGGCTCAATGAAACAGAATCTTGAACTGAACATGAATGCAGATTTTACTAGGTAATAAGCTTCATCGTAATAAAAAATCGTGGAACAGAAAAATCAATAAAATCTATATTCATTGAATGACAGATCATTGAAATCTCGTAGCAGAGCAGCAATCCTTCTTGCCGTTTTATTTCAAAGATGTATTTCTTTGCATACGATTACACCGATTTCTTCACTTCAACTCCTTCTTATCTTTATTGATATCTCCATTTTTCCACATATTGTAATTCGATATTGGAAACATTATGCTTTGCATGACTTGTAAGGGTTTATTGTTCGCATGCCGCAGACAACTGCAAACGGTGGGTTGACTTTTATTGCGCCGCTTATTTCTTTTTGTCAGATGAGGAAAGGGTCGGTCAGCACAATCGCAATAATACTTTGAAAGAATCGAGTTGTGGAGGTGTTTCTTATGATGGAGTACTTGTCCATTTTGTTGAATTGGTGTTTTGTAACCGCGGATGGTGTTAAACGTGCCGAGTTGGTGATGGAATTGTCTGGGGGTCGAATACCAAGATGGTGCTTCGAAAGAGACGGTCTTTGTGCCCGGTGAAGATCAGATCGCTCAGTGTCCCTGGAAATTGCATTTGAGTGATTTATTGTGATCGAAGGAAGGCCAGGCCTCTGCCCTATGAACAGATCACTCCCTTTATCTCACTCTTACCAATTCTCTCCTCTCTCTCACACTGCCTCATTCTCTCAGACAAACTCACACTCACTCTCTCTATCTGACATCTCCTCTCTCCTTTACTCCTCTATCCTGTCCAGGATATCAGGTTGAACGTCATAGCCAGCCAGCTATCCACCTTGCATTATGAATCTCGAGCACATCTATCTTCCTTTGTGGCTTGGACAGCTCGGCTGGACGCTGCTGGTCGAATATAAAGGGTTGCTTCCAGGCGCTTAGCTGGCACCTGTACTGTTTACGTGCCTACCTCACTTCGGCATGTTCAGTTTTGATAATATTCTAGAATATTTAGGAATATAGTGAAAGTTCTTGCAACGCAACTCACGTATATGTGTGCATTCATGTGAGAGTAATTCTTGAAGGACTTCTGTAGAAAATCATGAGAAGTCTAGACTTTTTACTGACCAATCTATTTTATATATTCAAGAATTGCTCAGCATCAGATGTAGAAGAAAATCAATATCTCATGGATATGACTTGTACAATCTTTATGTCTTCATAGAAATGTTAAGATAAATTCTCCTTGATTTTATCATGTTCAATCAGGATGATAATTTGGTTTCTTGAATTAAAAAAACAAATGAACGAAATATTGATTTGTAACATGGGAAGAGGAAGTCAAGGGAAGAAAACTTAGAAGAACCCATTTACCAAGCAACAATCTGCTATTCTTGCATATTATCTGAATCATACTCCATTCAACAATAGTTCAGTACTTGAAGAAATGGAAGCGTATGAGTTAGGTGCCAGTGTACTTGAAGCGTTCAGCTAAGGAATTGCGTGAGCTGGCAGCCTGCTTGAGGGGAGAAATGCGTGGTCATAGGCTGTTAGCAGGTAAGACCGGCTCGCCCCTTGTAACTATCAAGCTCTCTCACTCTTTTCCACTTGTTCTCTCTCACTCACTCTTTGTATTTTTCTCTACCTTACTGTCCCTCTGTGATTATAATACCCTAATAAATTCACTTTGGTACCGATATAGAAGGGCACAGAAAATGACTGAGCTACTGCGCTTAAAAACACATAAACATGGAGACTGAGACATGCTGAACAAACATTCTGGCTCGAGTAGGACCGAGCCAACATTAGTGTACGTTTATTCCATCTATAAATTTGAAGTACGACCGTCTGTGAAAACAGATAGGGAACCTGTGTGTTAAATCTGTTTATACAATAATGTGAGCGTTTTATGTGTAATTACTGTGGTACTTTCGAGCAATTATTTTTACCATCGACGTGATTCACTGAGCCTCAAGAGGTGTTATGGACAGTACTAAAATGCCCTATAGTCATAATTTTTTTTAATGATTTATTGAATAGTGAATACACATGATTATATGAAGGAGATGAAGGGCTTTAAGAGAGGATTCTAATATTTTTCTTCACAACTATCCTAATCCAGGCCACTTCAAGTATTTCGTTAGTATGGACTCGAAAGATATTTTAATGGCTTGGAAACGTCCAAAATATGAATAAGCTTATGAACTATATAGCCGTGAATTTTGATGAATAATAATTTTTTATACATGGTACTTTAATAGCCTTGGAATTTATCTCATAATACCACAACCATTGTTACAAAGTAATGATTGAATCCATACATACTATCCATTATAGTCCAGCATGTTGAACTGAGAGCATGACATGGCCAGTAGGCATATTTACAAACAATCATAAATCTGAACTGTTCTCCATATCGTTCTGATTGATTGAACGTTGTCAATCGCGAGTCTGCAAATCACTCTGAATGTCCTCAAAAATAGAACCACTGGCGTATTGTCGAGGCTGTAAATTGTGCTGCAACTGGCGATTTCAGTGGAATGTGCGAAATAGGTCGATGCGAACATGGAGTGGAGTCAGTGTCAGTGGATTAACGTTTCAGAGAGTGAGTGGAGCGTGGAGCGCAGCGCAGAGCAGCGCGTCTCGAACGATTCGAGCGAATGAGTGACTGCATTGAAAATTGCTGGAGCAGCCAGAGAAGACTGCAACATCTGGCTGTCGTCACAACTGACAAATACAACGAGCGTGCTCAGCTCAATATTTTCAGCTCGCTTCATGCGCTCAACAGCCGAGCAGACAGACATCTATTTTCTGTTCAGTTGTCGATTGATACAGTCTATATGGATCGAGAAGGCGGGCAGAGGAAAGAGACAGATACGCTGAGAGAGGAATGGATATGGGAGACAAAAACACTGAGAGAGAACGGATATGGAGGACAAAGTGTGGTGGAGAGAACAACTGGATGAGAAGAGCGGTGAATAGTGAGTGAAATAGGCTAATAGGCATTTGGGTCCAAACACTGTAATAGAGTCCTCATCGACAACTTTGAATTGCAATTGCACGATATGTCCGATTGAATGACAATCAAAAGCCAGTACTACGTACTCATGGAAGTTGAAAGTTAAAAATAAAAGAACCATTTATCTGTTGCGTTCTTTGTATATTGACAAATAATCATATACATTTGAATTTAGGATGTTTTTTTTTTAATTACGTGGATACTTATACTGGTGGCAGTCCAAAGCGTGGTTCTGAAAGACTGATGACAGCGATACATTTTGAATAAACTAGGAATCAGCTATTTAAAATATACCAACATCTCATCCTATAATCAAAAATTCAGTAGTAAAATTGCCCTCACGGACGAGCAAGTAAATTATAACTTTTACAGGTAATTGAACCATTCTAGGATAAAGAATGACATAACTGTCATTTTCAGGGATGATGTCTCAATCAATTCCGGAATTCATCATCATCATACCACAACATTTAGATCATATGACCAGTCTGTGGTTGGTCATATAATCAGCGTGAAATCAGAGTACCCAAACAACGAGTGTAATTTCCAGCACGTTATCAGTCTTAATTTATGATCGGTGTAAGAAACCTGAGTTGGAATAAACCGGACCCACTTGGTCTCAATCATGCGTGCCTGAATATATTGTTGATAATTTCCATTTCCAGGAAGATGGCGACTTGATACACTAGAGACCACTCATAAAACAGCTTCATGAATAAATTATGAATTGAGTATCTCAAGTTTAGTTTGCATGGTGAATAAAAATTTTATACCCGGCCGTAAAGCGGATGACTAGCAATTTTTATTTACGACTTGTTTCTCCAGTGATAGAAGATATTACCGGTGAATTGGCGCCTGGCTGAATAACTATATAGGGTGGAGCAGGAAGAAAACATCCATGGATCAACACTTGAGCAGTTCCTAATCAAGAGGATCTTTTAATAAGAACGGGTCCAGCGTTAAAGCTGAAGTTCATTAACACTTTCAACAAGCTATTTGGATGGGTAACATCAATTTAAACGGTAATCGGTTGTTGTGATTTTATGGCCAGTGTTTATCCACAATGTCAGACCTGTATTCCTTCCCTGATGTTTCTCAACTATAGATACAAGATTCTCTTCATACATTGTTTCCTAGTACATTTTGAAAACTCAATTGAAAAACAGTTGTTTTCAAAATCAATTTGAATTTATAATTCTCTACTAATTAATTTTGTAGTATTATCTCCTTATTCGTTCCCAATTCTAACTAATCATCTTGAACTTACTGTTATTGAACAAGTTCCACTTCTCAAGATAGAGTTGAGTTCAATTGATTTCCAGAATCTACAATGTTTATATTGTCTTGTTTTGGTATTTTGAATTATGACCTTTCATTCAATCACCATTTTCCTTCATAATATCGTTTGTATAATGATCAATCTCTGCAACTTTCAAAATGCACAACTCCACTACAAAATAAGTGGCGAATATCGATTAGTGATGTTACTATATTAAATGCATAAGAGGAGAAACTTGAGTTTCATAATAATTCTTGTTATGAATTGGATCTAACAATCACCATGGAATGGTAGGCCTACTCCTCTCGTTACACATGCTTCTCTGAAACTTAAGAATACCATCATTGCCATCATCTTCCAAAAATATTAACAGACTCCCCCGCATGAACCAACATACTTCTCTTAAGAAATAAACGATCCAACAATGACTCCCAACAGTGGCAATAAAAGCAACCATTCCACTTCGCGAAAGAGTTACCAGGGGCGTATTGCAGTAAATAATCAATCTCTCCACTTTCCCAAACAACACAAAATAGATTCATTATAGCAAAAACAGAATGTTCAACCCTGGGTCGTTGCGAGCAGATCGTTTCACCCCCTCCCTGCTGACCGATGTATTCCACCCCCTTCGTCGAAAAGCCTAACGCGTTTACTGGCCTACAATCGCCCCCAGAAGTAACGCCAATGCCAAGATGACTGGGCGTTTTGCCCGGTAGGCATCGTTATCGCGTAAATATTGTCGGTGTAGCAACTTTCCAACCCCCTCCTACCACAGCGAACCCACTACGCCTTTGTCAGGATGAGCCGCATCCATTAGCTTTGTATGACATGTGCAAGACCCCCGCATAGCGTAGCATAGCCTAATTCGCCGCTGCCAACAGAAACATATGAATGAACTTGTGCATTAAAACGATAACAGAGGGATGCTTTCTAGCAAGTCTTCCGGCCCAACTTACCCCCATTCAGTTTCAACTTCCGAGAAAATACATTACAACTACATCCCCTAACATTATCTCTACGATGCCACATCATAAATAGAATGGCTTTTATATGCTAGGCCAATGTTTGTTAGTGTTGAAGTACATGCAAACTGATAACAATGAGTTGGCGAGTTTATGTATGAGTTTGATATTGACCTTGGCATGGTAGGCGTAGGCTGTTGTGTGGTCTTGCAGATAATGTCTTGTGGTCGACGGTATCCGATGATAATACGCATAATCTTCATGGAATAGGGTAATCTCAGAGAGTGTAGAATGTAATTCAATAGCAATTCTATAATATAGAATGTACATTCTATAGTCTTTGTTTATTCTATGTAGATAGTTTCTGGATGAATCTTTTGCTTACTCATATCAAGCATTCTCAAAATAAATTCAAGCAAAATTAATAAAGGAATTTCGCATGTACATCTTTCTCGTTCATTTATGTAATGATTAAGTAAAGGTTTGACAACTGAAGCTGTATCTTGATACGATTTGCCACTGGTCATGATGCTAGTTTGTAACTACAAAATGCTAGCCAATAATACATACAGTAATGACTGAAAATTATATTTTTGAATTTGTTCGCAAAAGCGATCGGAAGTGAGATCTCTATAAAAAGTTGATACTAAGTATAAAAAGTGGGATGATGTCAAACTCAGCAGTAAAACAACAATCATATCAGATATTCCACGATTATCCAAACTCCAAAGCACTGTGATCGAGATCGCGGAATGAAGCGAATGAAAAGTCACCTATGATAAAAATATCACCCATCTACACTCTTCAATGCTGATTTTGTCACTTTTCGAAGACCCCATATCTATATTGCTTGTTAAGAGTTTACTGTTATCTTCTTCCCACCCCCTTCCATCTATAACTTCCTCTTAGTAAAATGTGGTTCACCCAGAAACAGAACCACACTATACAAAATACACCCCAATCTGCTCTGAAGAGGCTATTAAGAAACGTTTCCCCTGCCGGAAATGTCAGTTACTGTGAAAACGTGGATTTAAGTCTTCCAAGTCAGAAGATCAACAACAAAATGTGGTTGCTTTCTGCGGATTATTTCAGGGAGCAATTTCCCTGATTACCCATAAAATGTTTCATCATCAATTTCACTTCAGAATTTAATGTTTCATACACTAAACAAATTAATCGCTGTGGAATAGTTAGTTTTTCAAGACAACTATGCATACATCATCCACTATTGTCACTGATCAGGAGAGATAAAAAAATGATTCGTCCCCGGGTGGATTTGAACCACCAACCTTTCGGTTAACAGCCGAACGCGCTAACCGATTGCGCCACGGAGACTTGATATCGGAGTTTGAAAAATTCACCTTGTCAAATCAATTTTTCCAAATTTGATTCAATTATGACCATTCCGCACGAATACCGATAAGTGTATGACGACTTTTGAGCCGCCATCTTCCACCGAAACATTTTGTTCAAGCGATTAGAATTTATTATATCAAGCTTCTGTGTAGAGAGTAGTCATGAGAAATCTGAGCTATCCTATTATTATTCATATTAAAGCAAGCAATCTTTGTATTTTCATATCTATCTGGTTATTTATATTTATTTATGTTCAACGGATCTCGAAAACGGCTCTAACGATTTCCACGAAATTTGGAACATAGTAGGTTTATGATATAAAAATTCGATTGCACTAGGTATCATCCTTGGAAAAACTCGCAGAACGACATTAAAAGGATAATTCATCCTTGGCTGAAACAGCTATGGATAGTAAAAAAGTGAGTGAGTATCTATGTGAAAAATCAAAATAACGCATCCCCGAAATTCATGAGATGGCATATAGCTGTGAAATATAAACACGATCATTTTAGAGAATTGTGTTCTGTTTATCAATAAATTAAAATAACGAGCGAAGCTCGGTGCCCCGATATTTTCCATCAATATGCATTATATGTCTTGTCATGTGATTTTTCCATCATCTAGGATGTGAAGAGACTTTTCAAAAACAACTCGTATTGCAATCCTCGTTGATTAACCGATTGCGTCACGGAGACTTTATAACCAAGAAACAAATGCTCACAATGCTCATAATGCAGTTTGAGCTCGTAATGTATGATGGAGAAAATAGACTAACTTGTTACTGAGAGGTGTAGTTGATTGTCATCACCGTGATGAGCTAATCTGCGTTAGTAGTGAAACTCGAAAAAGAGGAAAGGGACTGCTTTTTGCCTAGAAAAATGAGTACTGAACAAATTAATCCAAGTAAACGGTAAACGGAAAATGGATGAATAAAATATAAATAATTAATGGTTATTACTCTAGATAGGTTGATTCTATGCATGAGACTAACCTGATCCAAGTCTAAAGCCATTTTTAAGAGAAAAATGGTTTTATCAAAATATTAATAACTAGATGAGGCTTCTGGATTTAAATAAGCATTATGAATATACCAAGTTTTCACTCGGACAATAAAAATGTTACTAATGAGTTATGTTGCAGTGTTCCAATAGAAAAACAAAAATGGAGATGAGAAAGGTGATTCAAAATGTTCAATAGCACTTCCTCATTATTTCGGTTGATGATACGGTACTGAATATCGAAAGAAGAATAGCCTACAAAGTGAACAAGTAGAGTGAGTAGAAGAGGGAGCAGAAATAATTTAGTGTGTCATACATAATACATCCACGACAGGGCGATATAATTTGTATTTCCTTGTGACTTCCAAGACCGCTTCGCCTCCGTACTGAAGATAAAGCCGGAGCAATAATTTACGTACGAGAGCGTTGAAAGATTGTAACGAGAGGGTTGAGGAGGTGCGAGAAAGAGGAGTCAAGTAATAATAAAAAAGGAGCACAAGAATATATAGGGAATGCCGTCAACGCTACTTGGCAACAATACTCTAAACCGTATGTTATCATTATTACTATGTTGTGCTATGACGTGAATTTATTATTGCTGTGAAAAGAGGAATAAAACAGTGAACTGGTACAGAATGAACGAAAAATAATTCAAATTGAATTCAGTATGTGCTCCTGTTCAAGGTGTGTTTTTAATCAAATTCTGATGAACAATTCTTTCTAATTTGAATTTATTGTTACGGTTTTACCCACAAACAAATTCTTCATTAATAATCGATACTTTTTCAAGAAGCAGACCTGATAATAATTTTCAAGAGTACGGCTAGCTACACACACATCGATTTTTGTTCGAACGATATTTTTCCGTCCTATTGGATTAAACAGATTATTTCAAACAGATGATGTTTGACATATTCCGTTTTATCTTATATAATTCATAAGAACGGCAAAATACCGTACGAACAAAAATCGAGATGTGTGTGTAGGGATTTAGAGTAGAAGTTTGCACTAAACTTACCAGTTGGATAAGAATGAGAGAAGTACAAGTTGGTATTACTTGTATCGTGATAGCAGATGAAGGAATTGAGTGACTCATGAATGTGAATGAATGAAATAATAACTACAGGTAGGAAATTATTCGTATAATCAGTAATTACTCAATAACTACCGCTTAGGCTAGTTACACACTAATCGATTTTTGGACGTACGATTTTTTGCCGTCCTTATAATTCCAATAAGATTAAACAGATGATGTCAAACAGATAATGTTTGTCAAGTTTCGTTTAATCTGGTAGAATTATGAGGACAGCAAAAAATTGAACGTCCAAAAATCTATGTGACTTTAAACACCGCACACACACATCGATTTTTGTTCGTACGATATTTTGCCGTCCTTATGAATTCTATTAGATTGAACAGTTGATTTCAAACAGATTATGTTAGTCAAGTTCCGTGTGTCTGCGCGGGGCTTTAGTGTTAGCCAGTTCAGTTTTACCACTGATTGAACTTCTGATAGTAATCCTACGGCGTTATTTAACTAGAACCGATATTGGAATTGATAATCATAGCTCTGACATTGAAACCTATTATAAATTAGATTAGAAAAATCTCTTTGTACTTATCGCAATGATCTTTCCTTCATCAGAACCACGAGCGACATCAAAATCTCACCTGCAACAGAATAATTAATGAGTTTCTTGAATGAGTTCGACATAATTTGAACAGCGAATTCATCAGGAAGAGTAGATATAAGAAAGAGATACAAGAGTAGCAAATTAGATATTAGAGAAGTGTACATGTTTAAGAATATATTGACTGGTATCATCATTCTATTATCGAATAACTCAACTACTGAAGAACGTTGGGAGAAGAATCAGAAAATCAATATTGTCACAAAACAAAAATTCATTATTGGATGATCAAATCACTAGCCAAACCTACCATTGCCAAACCAATCATGTAGACATTCATGACTACACTACTCATAACTATGTTCTATGCTCATACACTCTCACTCTTACAGAAACATAAAACCAATGAAGTTTGTTGGAAATAATCATAACATTTTCAAACGTATTCCAAAAACAAGGCATTCACTTCGTTTGGTCCAGATATTCATATCTACACAATACAACACTTCCGCTCATATACACTAATCAAACAATTCCCCCAAAACATGATTAATTTATTTTGTTCAAACTTGATATTCAGGTCTATTGATGAACAATCACGTTCAAGTTTAAACAAACTTGAAAAACAACATTATTTTATTGATGAGTTTGTTTGCATAGTTGATCTGTACTTGATATCATATTGCGATAACAGTTCAGCCAATGTCAACAGTGACGGAATATTGATTTGGAGAATGCTGGGTGATGCACAATGCCTGCATGGGGGAAACAGACGCAAGGACAGCACCATTGCACGCCGGGTCCTCTGGGATGGGATGGAGAACGCGCACATTAAAAGAGCAGGCGGGGAGAGTGTTTTCGCGATAATGGTCTGCTTCGGGAGGGGTGCAAAGTGAAAGAGAGAGCATGCCAGAAAGTGAGAGTGGATAATGGCAACAGTAAGTAATTCGGCACTAAATGTCATTGGCAAAGCGACATTCGATACGCGCGGTTTGTGGGTTCAGGCGCAACTCCAGTGTCTTCTTACCACTTAATGATCCATTATCGGCCACCCTCTGATTATTATCATCGTCTGACGCCTCTCTCGCTTCCCCATCACTCTTAGTTTTCTTCATCCCATCATCTTCCATCAGCTTCATGCTTTCTTCTATTAGATGTCTTAATTCATCTCTTCTGTTATCATTTTTTCTTATAAATTATTTATTTTCATAATACAGTACTATGCCATACATCACGTACAATTCACATACTTTCATCCTATGTTACAAACTCTAGTATGTTCTTCTGTTACAAACTCTAGTATGTTCTTCTCTTCCATTTAAACCACCATTCCACCAACATCTTCATTATTTCCATTATACTGTTTTTACATAAAACTAGGATTCCCTAGAAACTTCCATTCGTACTTTAGTTTTTCTTGCATCACCCAAGTGATATTGCTATTCCCTCTCTCTTGCTTTATCCCTTACAGCTGATTCTCTCTCTTCTATCTCTATTCTGAATATTCTCCTCAACCATTCTCCCAATCTTCATACGTCGGTTCTTACTCCTATCCTTCCTATGCTATTTGAGATCCAACAATCAATTTCTATTTGAATGCTCTGTTTTCTACTCTTCTTGTTATTCTATTCATCATTAGTTTTTTGTTATCTTTTATCTCATCTATTTACCTATTCCTCCTCCATTTTCATGCTCCTTCTACTCCATCCAACCCTTTATTCAAGGGTAAGGCATACATGTCAAGGCATACTGAATGCACTCGAATCAAGAGACTTTTTCATTTAGGTTAAGTTTTATCAGTTTCATCCCCATTTCCCCCGTCATGTGTCGTTCTGAGGTCGGTTCACGATTGGTCTGCTGCTTCCATGATGCCTCTTACTGACACGTCAGCTCGCTCGCCCTCAAGTAGGTATGATTATTTCAATAATAGTAATAATGACGCAGGTATGTTTCTAGCAAATAAGCTCCACTCTTTCAAAAAACTTTTCAAGGCTGCTCACCTTAACGTACAATCCCTCAGTTGCCACATTGATGAACTCAGAGCAATCTTCCGTTTTCAGGACTTCAATATAATCGGAATTTCCGAGTCATTTTTGAAGCCTAGTATTTCATCAAATTTTGTTGCATTGCCTGGATACAATCTTTTCCGGAATGATAGATTAAATAAAGCTTGTGGGGGTGTAGCAATTTATGTGAAAGATGGTATCAAAACAAAAGTTTTAATCACATCTAAACAAGAGTATTGTTCCAGACCAGAGTTTATGCTACTTGAATTATCCTTATCTAGTAATGATAAATTACTCGTTGGTATCTGTTATCGCCCACCAAAAATAGGTCATTTCACAGATTTCGAAAATGCCTTGCTTTCTCTTATGCCTTGTTATAACCGTATACTAGTTATGGGGGATATGAACACCGACTTGAACATGACGAATCGTAACTTTGACTACTTTCAACTGACTACAATTTTCCAATGCCTAAACATGACTATTTTACCCCTCGATCCAACTCATCATACTAATGAATCAGACACACTCATTGACCTTCTCATTGTTAGTGATCCCAATGAGGTTGTTCAAGCAGGCCAAATCTCAGTCCCAGCTATTTCTAGACATGATTTGATCTACTGTGTACTTTCCCATAAGATACCCAAGCCAGAACAGAAAATTATCACTTATAGAGACTTCAAAAACTTTGATGAAGCCGCCTTCCTGACTGATGTGGCTCAGACTCCATGGCATCAAATTGAAGCATTACCCTCAGTTGATGACATGGTCAAGACTTTCGAAAATTGGACTTTGACTTTGTATGACAAACATGCACCTTATGTGACAAGGAGGATTAATAGAAAACGACGAGTACCGTGGATGACTGAAGACATACTTAAGATGATGGGACGTAGAGACAAAGCACATAGAAAATTTAAAAAGACATTTGACTTGGACAGTTTGATAGAGTACAGGAGCCTTAGAAATAGGGTTGAACAGGAATTACGGAACTCAAAGATTAGGTACTTGAATTCGTTTATGACAAACAATAGACAAGACTCTAAATTACTTTGGCAGGGAATAAAAGAATTCGGGCTTGGCAAACAGAAATCGAATCCACGAATTGACTTACCATTGAATAATATAAATGACCATTTCGTTTCACACTCTAACCAACGCGACGAAGTTGTCATTGCTAATCATATAGATGATCTTGAAGAGCAGGTTACAAACTTAGATTTACCAATCACTGATCAATTTCATTTCCATCCAATCTCAGAAGAAGACACTTTCAGAGCAATTCAACGTATTCATAGTAATGCTACGGGTGTAGACAAAATTCCTATTAAATTTATCAAGAAGATGTTATTTGCTGTTTTACCAACCATTACATACATTTTCAACAAGTCACTTGAAGAAGGCATTTTCCCTGAAAACTGGAAGTTTGCTCTGGTTCGCCCTCTAAATAAAGTTCCATCACCCAATAAAGTTGAGGATTTTAGACCAATCAGTATTTTACCTGCATTGTCCAAAGTGCTAGAAAGACTCATTCATGCTCAAGTTGTAAAATTTCTAGACAACAATAGTAAGCTTCATAACTTTCAATCAGGCTTTAGAAAATTCCATTCAACTGAGACAGCTCTGCTTCGTGTCACTGATGATATAAGGTTAGCTATGGACCAAAGAAAATGCACCATCCTCACCCTATTTGATTTTTCTAAAGCATTCGATACTGTTGATCATACAGTCCTTCTGAATAAGTTGGCTATTCTTGGTTTCAGTCGCAACTCGTTAGTTTGGTTTAAATCCTATCTATTAGGTAGGAAACAATGTGTATCTGTCGGTGACAAAAAGTCAACTTGGAAAAACGTTATGCATGGAGTACCACAAGGTTCAATTTTAGGCCCTCTCCTCTTCACTTTGTATGCTAATGACCTTTCTTCCATTATCAAATTCTCCAGTTTCCATACTTATGCAGACGACCTTCAAATCTATTTAAGCTGTCCCATAACAAAAATTAATGAAACAGTTGGAATAATGAATCAGGATATCAATTCGATAGTGGAATGGACAAAGAAAAATGGCCTTAAGCTTAATCCCATCAAAACACAACCCATTATAATTGGATATTCTCGTCTTATAAACAATATGACCTTGAATCGATTCACAAAATTAGTGTAGACGGTAATGACATTCCTTACTGTAGCTCAGTTAAAAATTTAGGCATTATTATGAATAATACTCTTGACTGGTCAGAACAAGTGAACAAAACTTGTAAAAAGGTATTCTCAGCCATGCATGCATTGAAGAAAATGCACGATATCCTCCCTAGAAACATTAAATTATTATTGGTTCAATCTCTCATCTTCCCACATTAATGTATTGTAATTCTGTTCTTAACGATATGCAAGTCACTCTGAATGATAAACTACAGCGTTGCCAAAATTATTGTCTACGTTTCGTCTACTCTCTCCAACGCCATGATCATATCACCCCAGCCCACATTGCTAGTTCAACATTGAAGCTTCCCGATCAGAGGCTTTTTCGAATAGTCAAGCTTGTTAGAGATATCTTGAAATACGGTAATCCGAACTATTTTAAAGATGATTTCAACCGGAGAAAGTACTTCAAGGATACCCAATCATCGAACTACTATTTTCACAAAATCCTTCTTAGTCAGTGCCTGTCGTGCATGGAATGCACTTCCTGTTTCTATCAGGTCCATCGAGAGCCGAGCGAGCTTCATCCTGACTTTAAAAAAACATCTTTTGGAAGAAATGACTGAAACTGTCCGGCCCTAGAACGATCACATGACAACCATCCCCCACCCATCCCACAAATACAAACCTTTAAACCTGTTATAGAACGAATTGTATATATATTATATAAGCTCATGTTATTTCACTTATCCACTGCATGCTGCTGTATATTACTGAAAGTTGATTACCCTGATCTACTTTCAGCCTACTTCATTTTATTAATCAATTATTTGATCTTATCTACCTATATAATTATTTTACTTTATAAATTTTCTGTTTTTTTCTCTTAAATATTCATATTGATTAAAACTTTTACAATATTTCCATTAATAAATAAATCCTTAGTTTAAATAATGAAATTAACGTTCTGGTAGAGAGTTAGTGGGGAGGATATTTTTAATATTCTTTCGAAGAATGGACATTGATATGTCCAAAGCTCCGCCAATTTATGTAGATGCATAACAATATAATTATTATCTATAGTTATTATATTACAAATTGCGTTTTCATATCATATACAGTTCAATAATTATTTTCTTAGTCTATATCATGTAAATTCATCTATAATTTTGCTGTATTGTAAGCTATTGTATATAAGTGTATAAGACAGTATATATTGTAATCTACATAAATAAAGTACTCAATCAATCAATCAATCAATCAATATTCCCTCAAAACGACTTTTTTTTGTCCATTTCTTATCCTCAATTTTTCCCTTCTCTCATTCTAACCTCCTTTTTCTTCCAACTCCCTCACTCTTGCTATTCCTTACGTTTTCTAGATATCTCTTTCACCTACTTCTCTTACTATTCCTCTCCCTCTCCAACAACTTCAACTACCCCTACTACAGAGAGCTGCACTAAAAAGTCACTCAGGTTCATTAGCAGAAGAGGGTCCATTTTTACCAGACATGATGACTGTGAACCCAAGGGACTTCGGGCTGGGGGTGGCGCATCCACTTTTGGTTGTAGGCTCTGTTCGTTGGCTGTCTAGACGAGCGTGTCCTGTGCCAGTTATGCTGGATGATGGCATTAAGTCATGAGTTCGACCCCAATTTCATTGACGTCTTATTCGGCTGCGTTGAGTGGAGGTGCTGTTTATGGGGTGGTATTCCCATGCTGATATTCGAGATGCAGCTTGTTTCTGTATCAAATTCTGCATCCTGAAAAAAAGAAATCCAACACAAGTCGAAAAACCCCTACAATTGGCAGGGTTTATGATCATTATCATTTTTCGGTTTGATTTAACATTACAGATTCTATCAAACATATTTGAAATTTGAAAATATTTTTGGCATGAATATGGGATGATTTTGGTCCTCTGTGGAGGATAATCCACCAACATGAATGTGTTTGTCACTATCATTTTTCGATTTGATTTATCATCTATGGATTCCACCAGGATGAAAATACATCATCTATCATCTTATATATATAAAAGCGAAATGGCACTCACTCACTGACTGACTGACTGACTCACTCACTCACTCACTCACTCACTCGCAGTACTAAAAATCTACCGGACCAGAAACGTTCAAATTTGGTAGGTATGTTCAGTTGGCCCTTTAGAGGCGCACTAAGAAATCTTTTGGCAATATTTTAACTCTAAGGGTTGTTTTTAAGGGTTTAAAGTTCGTCTTTTAGCATGTATATTCTTCTTCTCCCAATCTCTCAATTATAATTGAAATTTCCATATCATATGTTACTATAGAACTATAATCTAGATAGAGTACCTCTTCGAAACAGTTGTTAACTGGCAACTAAATTAATAATTTTGTCAGGTTGGCATTAAGTTGAGTTGACTTAGTTAGGTTGGCACCAAGTTGAGGATTTAAATGCATTTATCGCAGAAAAATTGATTGGGCACTGCTACTTCAATCCTGGGAATATTATATTACTAGCCGTCAGGCTCGCTTCGCTCGCCATATCCGTTTAGCCAGACGTAGTCTGGCTCCCGACTGGATTGTCCTAACATATGATGAAAATGCTCAAATGAAAAATGCAGGCGAGCGAAGCGAGCCTGCTGATTTCATTCTTGGATGATCCAGTCGGGGGTCCAGGGGGCGGAGCCCCCTGGCTAGACGGATATGGCGAGCGAAGCGAGCCTGACGGCTAGTTATTCATGTATTAAATCAGCATTAGAAGTAAAATGGTACAACAAACAATTTGATAAGTAAATTATATATCTGAGCAATGCATTTTTCAATACACATAAATGCTGTAATATAGTTTCATAAGGTACTACGGATGTAAGTGATCGAGAATATTTCAATTATTTAGGTGCAGTAACATTGTATACCTAAGGAAATGGAATAAGTATAGTCCTAATTTCAATACCAAATTTGCAGCTCAATTGGGTTTTTGATCATCTATGAACTGAACAAAACGATGTGATTGTTGCTTATGATAGGTTATAATTCATGTTTCATTTGCTTGGACTTAATTATTAATTGATCCTCTATTCTCATCCTTCTACTGGACTCGAGCTCCAATAATTATTTATTACAGTAAAATATTTCAACTGAGGATAGAATAGATTCCAAGCAAGTAAAATCGCAGCAATGGAATGATGATTTTCATAAGATTCAATTATTTGTAAATTCAAATAACTTCAAATTTTTACTAAGAATATGGTTTGAAATGGCCATTTTCATAAATTACAAAGACTGTTATGAATCATCCAGTTTCTTTTTAGAGTGATACTCACTTTAACTTCTAGCTAGAGCTTGGGAGATGAAAAGGATGATTATTGTGAAAGATACAGAGGCATTTCTAATTTACATGCACTCAGTCCCAGAGTATGAGAGTCTCTTTATTTTTATTCAATGACAAGTGTCAAGAAAGTAATCCACATCAGAAACATAATTTCATAGCTCAGACATCAGAGTAGGAAGAGTTCACTTTCCTTGCAAGCTGCAGATTTCCAATATTCAACAAGCTAAACTCAATTTGCTCACTCTAATGGAACTGGAATTGACATGGATCCAGAGAAGGATAGTTGGTTAATTCAACTGCTCGTTTTTTCTGGCTCCCCACAGGAATGCTTTCAATACGAATCCAACTTTCATTGCAGAAATAATCGTGAATATGAAAAATTCCATGTTTTGAATACGGTTAGAGGGCAGGGTTCGACTCGACTATCTCAATGGTGCAGGGCATAATATGTGGGAGCCTCGATCGTATTAAATTGTCATCTGCAGGCTGAAAATAATCGCCTATGACAACGAGAATTGGGGAGAGAGAAAGAGAAAAGGAGAATGTGGAAGAGTGATAGAGAAGGGAAGGAAGGGAGAGGGGAATTTGATTTAGAAAAAACTGGTCCCTTTTTTGAGTGCAGGGACAAAGATAATGCTGTGAACTGCGCCCTCAGCGAGGTTTGGTCGAACGCGATAACAGCTCTCCCCTAATTTATCAAATGCTATTCAAATACAGTTACATGATGACTGTATTTGCAGGTCCAGAAGTAGGCCTACCACTGTAGTAGATACAGAGCTCGCAGAGATTGGAGTTCACATCATTTTTCAATTAACCCAATCCTACTATAATACCATCCAATTATAAACTCTCATTTCCAATATGACGTCTTCAAGGTTGATTTTTTGCATGAGAGAAGTTACTAAAACTTCCTATTGAGATAAGAATAAGATCAGACTTTTGATAAACATGGTTCATGAACAAGTTACAAAGAGTGGAAATTAATTGAACTAATTCAAAATGAATTGAATGATGCATTAAGTGACAGAGTGAAGTTAGTGCTTGTTTTGTAACCAACCTCATTTGAGATTACTCAAATAAAGCTGCTTAGCACTATAGGAAGCTATGCTGGTCATGAGGGCCAGTGAATTTTGGCAATCTTCGTTGAAAGAAAAGGATATATAACCCAAGTCCAATATTGAATAGTATATATTTTTTATAATAAGCAAATAAAAAATACTTAAAATATTCATAACAGCTTTTGAAATAATTGAGTTACATAATATTGATATTCAAAAAAATTAAGTTACATCATTTTTGATATTAATAATAAATCTACAAAGTCTATATGAAAAACCCGGATATTGAAGATTCTGTTGAAGTGTAGAGAAACGCAGATATACGAGGTTTAATTCATTATAAAATTCGATGGGCTTGGCTGAATTGTTGACAAGATGTAAAATGAAATGTTCTGCTTACCGCACTGATTGTAGATTGAAATATAACTTGGTATAATTAATACTTATATTCTTTTGTTCCATGTCATGGTGTTTTTTCTTCAAGTCATATAGGCTATTATTTTGTTGGAGTAACATTGGTTTCAAATATTGTCTTCATCCATAATTCTTATTTTAGAAATTCATGTGGAGTATTTGAAGTAAATAAAAAAACCTGTTAGGAGCAAAATAAATAGGATATAACTCTAATTGATCCCAGTAATTATTCAGGTGTTAACCAGAGTGGTCGTCTAGCAAAATTAAACAGGTTAGTAATCAAGATATTCAGGTTGGAACATTACAGAAAGAACAGAATCAAAAAAGATGAATATATGACAAATCATAAATTAATAATTCAGAGTAATGAACATTAACAAATTTTGAAGATAAACAGTTCAAATCAACAAAATCAGAAATTTGAATAGATTTATCAGAAATAAATTAAATAGCATAAGTCTTAAATCAGTTCCACATGTGGTTGATACAAGATGATTTACATTACAACAGAATTATTATACTGGAATTGATGGAAATTTTACCAAGAGAAACAATAAAAGAGAACGGAAACTAATTAAAATAATTTTATAGATGATGAAATAAAGTTAATATTAGATTTTTAATTTAGTAAAGAAGCAGTTCTAACCTGTCGATGGAACAGTACAAGATCAGTAAAGACTTACCCAACTTGGTTATTACAAGATTCAATCAGACATTAGATAATAATATGCTTCCTTAGCATAGTTGAAGGAAATTAAAATATGAATAATAATGCCGAAAAATTATTAAAAGAATGAAAAATTAGTACGCAAAAGTTTGAGACGTTTCATCTTGACTCAGAACAAGAAGTGAAAGTGAGAGCTTCCTACAGCTGACGAGGGCTAGAGTTCAATCAGACAGTCGTACCACTCTAACAAACAGAATCAATAATTTGAGAAAATATAAAATGCAAAATGGAAATCTCAAAAGAATCGTCCAAAAAAAGAAGAAAAAAATAAAATGAGCAATTAAAAAATTGTTGGTACAGTTTGACTCGTTTGCCACTAAAAACCATTAAGAACATTAATCCCTTCTCTATCCCAGATGAGTCTCAAGAGTGTTCACGTAATCCAATTACAAGTTATAATCATATTATATCATTATATTGATACTGGATGATAACTGATTCTATCGGTACGATTTGTTAGATACAACAAAGCATACACAATCATTATAATCACAGGTATCCAAGCAGTCAATGGAGAGTGAAGCGAATTGAATTCTTTCATGAGCCACTATTTACGATCGCATTGTGGATGAATTTTCAAGTGAGCCAAACAATGACAATGAATCCTCATAGTGGATCTAACAGGAAGCAGGTACTACTTCTGCAGATTCAAGGATACTATCATGATTATGAGATGAATGCGTATTGAATACTTCAATTCGATCACACAAGAAGATATGAAATACTCACTTTCAACTATAGATGGATTTTGAATTCATAAATTATTACACTCGTTCTCTTGATGATCGTATCAATCAAAATCGTTATCAGGTAGTGTTGGAGTTATAGGGGAGGTAATAAAAGTAACAATTTATATGGTAGGCTACGCATCAGCATTAGTATTCGAAATAGCTACATCACTTTGTAGGATGCAAGTTTATTTATTATAGTTCTCATGAGACACGATCAATTCCAATAGAGGAAATAGCGTAGAGACAGACTCCAGCAACAATATGAATAAATTAGTTGGGATGTGACTATTTATTTCTAATCGATAGTCACGTTGTGAGTTGAGAACAATGGGGATGCCGGCCCGAGAGACCTTTTTCTCTGTGTTTTAATTATAATTTACGCCTCCTAATAGACCACTACTTTCTCTGAATTCTTTCCTCTTCCTTTTCATTCTATTTCCGTGTTTCCACTCCTTGTTCCATTCATCCTGGCTCTCTACACCCACTAGATACAACCTCCCTTCACCCTTCTTTCGAGAAACTTCGAGGGGAGTTGTCGTTCCGACAATAAATAATTGTAAGCACGAGGGTGGAATGTTTAATAAGGCGCCAACTGTAACATTAAAAGAATCGTAAAGGAATTGTGGCCGGCTAAATTAACACGCACTTAGCTCTCTTTCCAGCCAAGTCTCTGTTTACCAACTGGCTGATGACCGTTCTGTTTTCAGGTGTCGGCTATAAACACCTATAAACTTTAGTTTGCTTCGAGAGAATCAATAATCACGACTATAACAAGGCGTATAAGAATCATAGAAATTCAATGATGATAAAATAATGGCAAATTATTCCCAGCCCCGCTTGAAATATGACTGTGTTAGTACAGAATTGTTTAATTCAGATAAATAAACTAATTCAACATTCAATATCCTCGAATCAGTTTGAATCAAATTGTATATTTTCTCGAAAATGTATTTTGAATAGTATAGCGAGTTGTACTTTACAAGAAAGCGGGGAAAGATGAAATAATGAAATTTTCAATTTTTTTTAAGAGTATATAGTTATTACCTTCCCATAGATCACTCTCAATCTGGAATTGAAACAGTTTTCATCAAATAATATTGTCTATATTTTATCAATTCAATATTCAAACTCTTGAATAATATTTGGCAGATGAAATTGAAACTTTATTGATATTATGATTACAATATTAAGTTTTGCTCTGAACGATATTTCAAATATCAAGTTTGAAAAACGATAACTAGAATATTTTGTAGCTCAACGAACATTTAATTAATTTTTTTCTGCAGTAAGTCCAATGATTTTTGTCAAAAATCAATATTGTTTCAAGATTATTTTTCCTGAGATCTAGAGTCAACTGCAATAATTGCTGCCTTGCAAAATGTTGTGTTTTCCAATGTCATTCTCAATGCAAGCCAGAGACACTGATGTGGACTCCAGAGCTATTACTCTCGTGAGGCGTGTCATGTGTTGGCGGCGTCCGTTCTTTCTCAGCTGTCATGGCCTATTAAAATAACATGTCCATCTATTTTTCTTTCGTACAAGCCAAAACATTTTCACACACGCACAACTACTGATCCACGTCTGGTGTCCTCGTCGTCTGATTTTCTGACAGTTGAGCTACAGATTTGGATCGAAGCCATTTTTTAAAAGAATCGTTCTGCCGAATTCGAGGTACCACTGGTAGAAAATTTCAGGATTCATTTCAAGTTACCAAAATAAAAGGTTAATGCTCCGCTCAATCACATTGGCAGATGACGCTGGAACAACAAATCCTTCTATAAACAAGTTTGAAACTATTAAAGGATAAGGTTGAATGCGCAATTTTCAATAGTTTGAACTCGAGGGAATGTGTTTTTTTAGTGTTTTTTTTTCATTTATTTGATATTGATTGCCTTTTTGAAGATATATCAATTCAATAATTCGAATTTGAGCCATTGAAATTCAGTTATTATGATTTTCTGGCTTTTTAGTGAATGACCACTGATAAATATTACCATAAGTAAAATATTTTCTCGAAAAGGAGAATCTCAAAAGCACCCATATCGAAAAGGATAATATTGTACGGAACATGAAAACAAACGCTATTGGAGTAGAAGTATCAAATTGAAAATTCAATAAATTATACTCCTTCCTGGATGTGCTTCAGAAAGAAGAATATCATTCTTCATCAGACCTATTCAGAGATCACTTCATTGAAGTACTTTACATCATTTAATCAATAAATCTAATATGACCCACTACTTATTTATTTATTCGTTGATATAATTACAAATCATAATTTGACAGTATTAAACGTCTGGTTCTATCTTTTAATAGAAATATTGTTATTAGAGACTTTGTTTTGATCAATGAATGTCAATCAATCTCAAACTAAAAGTTAACATTATTGTTATTCTATCGTCCACAGTAGATATAATACGCTTCACGCTTCTCTTGCTTGTTGATAGTGTCATCCATTAATATAGGCCTACTAGCTACCAGGAAAGACATCAAGCGGGTAATTGAAAATGTCAATTAGAGAACTGATTATAGAGTTTATGATGAGTTATTGTAGAGAATAACGACTGAGAAGCTGTAATCTTTTTTACATTATTGCTTATAAACTGCCGAACTTCCACTCATCATCAACTACTATCATGAATGGATGACCTTTCAAGCTCGACTATTCTTGAAAACAATCAATACAAATTATTGAAAACCCATGTTATCAGAGGTCAGGTTGTTGATACTGTGAACCGGAATTGAATTACACTGTGTTACTATGTCATTATCCTCATCTTTTTTCTTTTAAATAATTTTCGACAATCAAACCAACTTGAGTGCGATCGTTTTCTCTCATTTCACGCACGAATCATAATTCCATTTAGATAAGTTTTTGTTCAATATTGTTCAAATAATGTTGTATTTTTAAAATAATAACAAATTATCATCCAAACTCACTTCAATAATTTCATGATCATTAACGAATCGCAAGTTTATTTTCTTTACAGTACCGATATTGAATCACTAAAATGAATTGTATTCTATTTGATTGATATTTCATTTGGAGACTGTGATCCTAAATTACTGCAATTGAATTTCCTTTTTATCAGTTGCAAACACTGTTTTCATTTTCATGTCAGAGATGAATGGTGAATGTAATCCAAATGACGTGAGCTTCCCCCCCCCCTGATGCTGATACTGTGAATGGCGTAGATCGAATACTCTTGTACCTGAGCTTAACTAGAACATCGAAATGCATTCAGTAGGCTACTCAGATGTACTTTGATTGGCGGTAACTTGACTGATATGTTAATACTGAACTTGGTATACACTACAAACTGGAATAGCTCTATAATTCTCTTGGGCTTGAGAACTTGACGTTTTGTCCGTTGAAACTTGGACGATTCATTGCATTAGCCCTGTCAAAATGACAAGTAGCATTGACCTAAACTTTGTCTCCACCGTAGTTTGTTCTTGTCGCAACTTTCTCCCCAATCTTATGGTTGACTTTTACAGACTTTTCAGTTATTCATCCTCATCACTCTATCAGACATCCTTGACCCTTCACAATTCAATCAAAATATTCCACTCTATAATGTTCACTGTAGATGGTCAAGAATACATATTTTTAATTAAAGATGAATTTATTCTATTTTGTATTTTGTATTGTATACTATTGAAATTTTTTCATTTATTTTAGATTTCAAGAATAAATTCGAATTTGGAACAGTATTCTATCACTTTTTCCAATTACTAGCATCCTTGTAACTGACAATTTGATAAAGCAGTTTCAGTGGTGATCAACTTTGTTTCTGACTGCTCTTCTAATTCATCCATTCATTCATTCCATTTCTATTTGCTATTTACATTTTTGAAAATATATGACAAATTTCTTTCCAATTCCATGTATTAGTTTATGGGTATTAACTGAAACTCATAATGCATCTTATCTTCCACAAAACACAAATATCTGTGGTTTTGCTTCAAACAATGTTCAATCAATGTAGTTAAAAGTACTGTATTATTTCATGTACTGAAATAGTCAAACCCAATATGATCGATCATCATCACATTTCCCGAGCACATTCCTTGAACATTCTGCTCATCTTATACCTAGATTTATTCTATTCTCTTCAACCAGTTACTGTAATTCATGACAACATTTCTAAATAATGCAAATAATTCTTCTGTTAATATTATTTTCAATATCAATTTTCAGCCGAGTAACCTTCACTACTGATTATGTCTGTATACACCATAATTGAAAAGCATCCAAGCAAATCGAAACGGACGGACGACTCAATCTACTAGACACAGCATCCCCTATCCCCCATCCGCCATCCTAGCGCCAGATCCCGTACTGTGTGCTAATAATCCCTGACAGTATTGAGCAGTACCCTGCTAGTGTCTGTAGGTGGATTGTGGTGCATCCATGCACAGTGGGGTGGTGAGTGTGGGTGATGGGGGTTGAGACAGGACTTGTCCAGTAGATGTGTTTGTTTTATCACTGTGTCTGAAGGATTAAGGCGAGCGATTTCTGGTGTAGATGCCCTCGTAGATCGAGTAGCCAGCCATTGACGGGTTGACTTGGACATGAGCATGAACCAGAGTAAAACAAGCATCATATATATGATGCCATGCTGGATTAAACAGTCTAATGAACTGCTTTTTATGAGGCATGAATATTTCGAGTTTTCAAAAATGGAAGAAATTCTGTAAAATCACTGCAAAATACTTATTTAGTATGGAAATGAAATGTCATAGACTTTTGAACCTCCACCCTACATAAATCAATCGCCTTATTAATTAAACCATAAAGTATTCAAAGCACTTTTTCAACTTTACTATTATGGATTAACAATTCAGTTTTTCATTGAAATTAATCTGTTTCAACTCTAACCAACTCGACCAACTGGAAAAAAATTATTTTATTCTTAATTTAAATATATAAAATAATTCTGAGATCAATTGAACATTAATGATTGATCAATTGAATTCTGCTGTATTTCAAAATAAAGGATGATTAACCATCCTATATTTAGAAATACAACGATAATCACGTGCAGTATATCATGCAAATAAATAAATGAATAAGAAGATTAAATATATTTTAAATTATCTCTTTACTATTGAAAACCATAGAGAGAACTGCTATGGAGCAGGAATGCCACTGAACTCTTATCATCACAAAGTGCTAGGTAATCCATTTTTTCAGTCACAAACACTGACAAATAGTTGCAGTCTCCCTCTCCATCGGATTCAGTAATGGAAGAGATAAGATGTCTGGCAAGTTAACAGCTCGTCACAAGGGAGGAAGACACACACTGATGCATCCAACAAACGAATCTCAGTGCTCTCAAGTCTGAACATGACTGGAGAGTATTGACAGAGCTGTCAAGAAGTGCGCTGTGCTGTCAGGGGGACCCCTTCAAGGGCCTCGGGGCGCGGGGCGAGGTCTGCGTCTACGACAAGGTCTCAACATGTATGTGGAGCCACATTAACATATCAATGGATACCTAATTACATATTCCTCATTTATTGGGCTCACATGCACCGTGTCGCTATGCTAATGCAGCTGCAGACGAGCCGCAATGAGTTAGATGACTTCATCTTGTCATCAAACTTGGATTACGCCTCCTCGAATGAAACGCACAAAACGCTGTCTGAGACCCGAGATAATTGCTTCAATTTGTTTCTCTTCATTTCTGATTCGTCTTGTTCCACTGCTTCTTCGTTGAACAAGTGGTAGAAGTAAAGCCAGGACAATGATTCCTACTGACAAGTATGTTGTACATTATTATTAATTCCAAACTAAACATCGACTTTGCCGTCCGGGTTGGTCTGCTAGAACAAGCCTGGTTCGAGGGTTTGAATCCCGTCGATGGCATGGACGTTTGATCATCTCATCAATTCACAAGGCACTTTCCATTACTCACGCACAAGCAAAAATCTCATTTGGGCATCATCCGCAATAAAAAATAACTTATTTTTAACCCGAATACCGGATAACAATACGTATTGAATAATAATTTACAAATTGTACTAATAACATTCTTGTAGAGAACAATCGGGAAGCTGACTGATCTCACATTGATTTTATTGAGACATCACAAAAACGTGATATTTATGCAAAGCAGTTCAGTTGGATGGAATTGATTACAAGGATGAACCTTCTGTTCATTATTTGGTGAATAGGAAATAAGCAAGATAACCGAAGCAATAACTGACTCGTAGACAATGAAGTGGAACAATAATTGAAAATGATAACTATGATGATATAATGAAAGATCAAATGTACAAGAAATATCTGAAAAATGAAATTATTATAATTATCTCTATAATTCCTTAATATGAATTCACTGCTTATGGTGATTATCAATTTATAAGTCCTATTATTATCAATTGCTTCAAATTAGATGTTTCAAAATAAAATAGAAAATTGGAACTTTCTCAAGTTTGATGAGTGGAATTTGTTGCAGCTTTTTCTCCTTCTGAGATAGACGTTTTCCATTCTGGAATTTTCTTTTCTTTGGTGCTTGTTCTCATAATCCCAACAGCTTATTTTCAAATAACTTGGTGACTTCAAGTCACTATGACAGCAGGAAAATGTCGGACGCAGGTTGCGTGCAAGAAACGTCGGTCGGATATTAAAATTATCATGACAGCCGCGATTGCTACGTCTACGTCTAGTTCACAGGACTGAAATTAATATGCACGCTATATTTCATTCCGTCCACAATTTTCTCGCTAGGAAAATAGTGTCAAGTCGGAAAATAGGATTTAGTTCGTGGTCACTCTATTTGGAAACAAGTTGGAAATTGAAAAAGGGGTTTCCATATACAAATTTCATAACAGATCAATATTATTGGATATGGGAGAATTCCGTGAAGATGTTATCCTATTGGTAACAATGAAGCTATTCTTTGAAAAATGGTGTAAGCTGTAAGGGACTAGAGTTTCCTCTACCAGTCAACATTGAGTAACCTCTCACACGAATTTTTATCGCCTATTACACATGACATGAAGGAAAGATTGTTTTTAAAAATTATTATCTTCAATAATGCTGAATTTAAAACACAATGGTGACAACGAAAACTTACCCAAAATTTTTGAAAAATTTACCTGCTATCTCTGGACAAGATAATCGAGTTTAGGTGATTCAAGTTAGTGTCTTGAACTATATACTGATTACGATGCTAAAACTTGAATCAGAGCGTGAATGAACAAAAAAATGCTAATATTTTACTCCGGATGTTTAAAGGTCAATTAAAAAGACATTAACAAAATTTAAACACGCGTACAAAGTTCTTGTGAACATTTATTTTTTTTATACAATTACAAATCATAAAAATATGATCGGGATTGAACAACAGGCATAGCCAAAACTATTCATGGGTGGAAATTTGAAACTACAAGATGCACATCCTGTTTTTGTTATGCTGCTGTAAGTATAATCTACCGGAAGTGTTCATGCAAATGAATTGCACAGAATATGTTTGCATGAAGAAGCGCTGACCGAGTTGAATACCAATACCAACTTCCATTATCAAGTATACGTCTTGGAGGAAACTTGAAAATTGAAATAAAAAAATTTAAAGGTAAGGTCTTACGGTAGAATCTTTCAAATGTAATTAAGAAACTCACATCCAAAGAGTAAAAGAATTTCCTTGTTGAAGCAGAGAATTGCTCTGTCTGAATTCAATCTCTACGATTCTCCACTTTTGTCATATTGAATCGAGAAATGTATTTATAATATTGAATGAAAAAGACTAAGAAATTGTCAAAAAACCACTGATTTATTGATAACTAGAAAGATCGGTTTCGGTTATTACACCAACTAAAACTAAATACAAGAGCAGCAGAAAAAAAAGTATTTATAATACCTTCCACGTTCATATTGTTCATTATTTACAACATTATATTGTCAGAAAAAACCTGTTTTGAACTACATTGTATTGGTTATTGATAAAATCTCATACCATTTTGAGATAATAACCTAAAAATGATATTTCTAGAGTTATTAGAGTTATAACTCTAAATTATTAGAGTTATTTTCAGTGTACTGACTATCGTATAAGTGATGTAAGATTGGAACCTGTTTCTCCTCTCAGATTGAACCAGCTCCAATACCTTTCGAAGAGGTTCATTTCTATGAAATCAATGTTTAAGGAAGAAGAGAGTTCTCCGATCATCAAATTTGAGGGAACTGGAGGCACGTGTAGTACGAAACGGATGAGAAAGTAATTTCATCTCAGGAACAGAAAGATGTTAATGTATCAGGATGATGCAGGCGAATTTTTACCTGTCAACAGGAAGGAAGAGAGAAGTAGGAGTGAACGTGAAGTAGTACGTGGAGCTGAAACAGTAAGAAGGAGATGAAGAAGAGGATGAGGAAGAAAAAAATGAGTGGAAGAAGGAAGAGGAGAAGGAATCAGATGGGGGAGAGGAGGAATAGAGAAAAGGAGGAGGGGAAAAGAGAAATATGATGGGGAAAGGTTAAGGAGTTTGTAGGAGGAGTAGAGTGGATGGTGGGGAATATGAGATGGTTTAGTATGATGGGAAGTGATCAGAGTGAAGAACGGAGAAATATTCAGATCAAATAATATTCTATCAAAGGAGAGAATGAAAAGAGAAGAAGTCGATTAAAAGTAAAGAAAAGAGCAAAGAATCTGGAAGGAAAAGGTCCTAGACGAAGAGGAAGAATAATGATGGAGAGCAGAAAATTCGGAAGGAACGAGTTGAATGGTGAAGCTTATTGGCAATCTGGAGCGAAAAATGAGAGAATTCGACCAGACATGTGTTTGGAGGCAACTCGTCTGTCCCAATTGTCCGTTCAAATGTCACGTGACCTTCCAGCAGCAGCTCTGTTATTCCCTCCATTACAAGTTCCAACGCTGTCACAAATAGAAGCAGTTCCTTTCAATCGCCGTTTTGCTGGAGCAAACGAGTCGAATATGTCAACAGATCACAGATCACGTCAAACACGTTGCTTTCGCTTTCGTCGTCAACGACTGTTTTCACTGAATAACTTTCGATGTGATTTTTCGTTCATTCTTTATAAGTGATGACTTTCAGATCGAGTAACAGGTTCCAATTTGATTACAAAATAGATATTTGATTTGCGAAGAGAGCTGCTACCACAAAAATGTTGAAAGCCGTTTTTGAACTAGTCATAGTTGGTATTTTATAGAATATGATTACTTTTCATGAGAGGTACTATAAGAGATAAAAAAGTATTTATTTTTGCAGCATCGTTGCTACATTATATTGCATTTTAAATAGAACAACATACGACGTAAAACATATTCGCTTCTAGAGCAATATTACTATTGTCGTGTTTTACGCATTTTTCCTCACCAGACCACATTAAATTCAAATCTAATCATTCGTGCACAGCTGCTCAGTTCCATGTCACATTTATCTCAAGAAGTACGCTTCCAGTAGTAGCAGCCAACTCACAGTCCATCCTATTTCATTTTTAAGCCCTTTCCTCTTCTCTCACTGGACTGTTATTTATTAGCACATTCCCACCTAATTCTAAGCCACCGAAATGGCTGCGCCCCATTTTTCCCACACCAGCCGTAAATAACGAGCGCACCTCGGAAAAATTATAATCGCGGTCGCACAAAGGAAAGCGAGCGCGAAAGAGTGCATGCAAGAGAGAGAGAGTGAGTGTCCGAAAAGCTGGCAGTTGATAAATTCTCGTTCAGAACCATAGCCATTGGTGGTTAGTGTTGCGTGTAACTGGAGGAGTTCATCTATCTTGGAGAACAGGTGGAGTAAGTGAGAAAATATTTCTTTTACAAACTGAAATACGAACTGGTCAACAAGGAAAGGAAAATTAGAAACAGTTGTTGGGGGTTGGGGGAATAAGTCCGAACAGAATTAATTAGTAAGGCAGAAAATGTCACTATTCCTAGTTTTCTATAGGTTTTGATGAGCGAGTGCGTTTGAGAATTGATTTGAAAAAGTCCTCACCAATCAGAACGGGAAAAATTATACTTGCGTTCAAAATCTCCCCTCCAGCCACAATTCAAATCTACAGTAACATTCACATTGTGCGTTGAAAATCTGTGAAGTTCTCGGAAAAATAAGTTTGAATGAGCCTGCATTGATAATACTGTGCAAATCAAACATATTCCTATGAATTTTCAAATTGTATAACATCAAACTGCGCAGATTGAAACATTTGGTTAGATGATTGATTGAGTACTTTATTTATTTAGACTACAATATATACTGGCAAAGACCAGTAAGTAAAACAGATTTTCTTATAATTTTATCCCTACAATATTACCGCGATCCAAAATTGTTCCACTATAAAGTAAGCATTATACCTACATTGTCCATTCTACTGCAAAATTCAGTTGGAGAAACACAAATCATTCTAAAATGTATGCAATCTATTGAACCGATAATAGGACATTGAATTATAAGAGCTGTATCCATGAATTAATTATGAATGCATCTGAGTCTGTATTTTTCTCTTAGGTACAATATATTATTCATTCACATAATGTGAATCCACTGTAAATAAGTGACCTGAGACCGCAAAAAAGATAAAGCGATTTTAAACTGTGCAACTGCTCTCACACATCCCTACACTGAATTGGAGATACATTGAAGTCAATAGTAGCGAATGATCGTTCATGGTTTATTATTGTATTTTCCTAGTTTGGACATTTCAATCTGAATCGAGCAATTTTGTAGCGGACCTTCATGGCTCATGAACGCGGATAACTGGACCGTGATAGCTCTGCTCTGCGATATTGTTACACCACCACTAAAGTCCATATTGGCTGTTGACTGAAATTTATTGTATTAAACTATAGTGTTTTCCTCTCGGCTATCAGATGCTTCATCAGTGCAGAACACACTTCCATAATGATGCTGGTGAAGTATTGACCATATGGCTAGGAGCTGTTAACGGAGGATGCATTATTCTTCAAGATTGGAAGAATGAAGATCTCGTGTTTATCTCAGTTAGATCGTTGTTGGATCATATTTAATTCTTGAATAAAAAAGTTCGAATAGGAGACTTCAGATTCAAAATAAAACCATGTTAGAGATAAACTGCACCTCTGTCTTTCTAAAAATAGATTGGATTTCCCACTGTATTTCCTACAGTATATTATATAACTTGAATACTTGATACACCTTGAATTATCATCATTGAATTAAATTACTAAATTTTAGTAATGAATGCAATCTTTTTTCTTGTTGTAAAGTTATGGGCTCGGTTATTATATAGTTACAATCACTCGGTCTCAAAGGGAAACACCCATCTTGAAATTTATTATATAACTCCATTCAGAGATCTGAAATCAGAGAGGAAATTATTGTTTATCTACAGACTTAAGGGTTATCATTTTTGATAAACTTTGAAAGACTGAACGGCAGTCTGGTGGACTCACAGCAGCGTTTGTTCATTGGCTTATCCAGCATTTTGACTAACACTTCATTTTGAAACTGAGATATGAGTTATAATGTAATTGATTAATCATTTTAAATAAATCTACATGAAGTCTCCGTGGCGCAATCGGTTAGCGCGTTCGGCTGTTAACCGAAAGGTTGGTGGTTCAAATCCACCCGGGGACGATTGCATTTTTTTGTAAATTCCTTCATGAATTCATAAATATGAAAAATGAAAAATATGATAATTATGAACAGTTGATTTACAATACATATGAAGTCTCCGTGGCGCAATCGGTTAGCGCGTTCGGCTGTTAACCGAAAGGTTGGTGGTTCAAATCCACCCGGGGACGAACAATCTTTTTTTTCAATATTTTTATTTATTTTTTCAACTATAAAATGTTTCATAATAATGCAATATCAATGAATGTCAGTTTTTCCATTCATCACTCGTAATGCTCTCTCATCACATCAGTGAAATCCGTCAAGGAAACAAATATGCAAGATGAAAATGGTAGAAATGTTATTATTGGGAATCAGTATGTTTTGTTCACTGTCAAGCAATGGTTATGGTTTCCATCTCGGATATACCATCTCGTGTAGGCGTAAAAAATGATACTATGCGAATTAATGAATTATCATCACAGATAATGGAAATGGAGAGGTTCAGAAATAGATGAAGATTGATAATAAGATTGTGAATGGAGGAATGCTCGAAGATGAATGACTATTTTCACAGAGAAGTTCTACGAGAATTAATGAAATAGAACATCTTCTACCAGTTGTTGAGTGGAGTATTTCGGTGGCAAATGGAGCATGGGTCATTTAATTCGGTGTCGCATCCGTTGAACATCAGTAGCAGTTTAAGGGAGAATCGCCCCATCAGGAAACAAGGGTGGCCGTTCCAAGTGTTGATTTTACTGCGCAATTACTGCTGCGGTTTCGCTAATTAGCGGCTTTGCATATTCTGGTTGACCTAGACCAGCAGCTTAATTCAGCGTTCAAATACCGCTCGGCAGACTGTCTCAAAGTGGACTACCGACCAACGGAATTGTCATAGGAAAAAATCAGGGTTCAACATAAAGGGCTGACCATGGAATCAGACTCCTAATACCAATTACCATGGAAATTGAACTATTATGGTATGGATATTATCATTCGAGAAAGTATGTTTTATAAAACATGATAATTTCAGAACTCAAACATGGGAGGAATTAGGAAATAATGTTAATCATAGAATATTCAATAATCAAACTGCTTGTGAGTTTATAATGTTGCCGAAATCAAAATAATGTTCGATGGCACTAGAAGGATCCTCGTTCACTCAACAACTATAAAATTCAGTTCAGTTCAGATCTAGATTATTTTTTATCCTGGAATTGAATATTCATCGGATATGCAGTTTAATCAATTCTGTAGCTCTGTATCCTCGGAAATTACAAGTTTTATCAACCATCAATTTCTATAAGCAACATAGATTTCCCGACGAATTCCCTCTATTATTATCGAATCAAATTGAAAGTGAAATCTTCAGTACCATGTAAATTAAGTTACTCTGTTGATCTTTATTCAATGAGTTACTGAGTAAATCTATCATAAATTAGATTTTATTTTATCATATTTTAGATTAGATTAGGGAACGACTTGGAGAAAATATATTTCAGAATCCAAATTCTCCAGAATAATCATGAGGTAAAAAAAGTTCTAGGAAATATTCTCAATGTCCGACCATTGATCCAGTAGTCCTATTTCCACATCAATCTTATTCTGAATAAAAGGAATATACTGTATGAAGATCATGCAAATACTGTACATATCTTTCTACTTGGGGATTATCTCAAGCCAAAGTGAGGGGTGGCTGCGTATCCCTTTGTAGAGTAGCATACATATTGTTGCATATACATCACGAGTTTTTTTTCAAAATATGACTGCATCATCCTTTTGTCTCCAACTTGGGGCTTTTTCCTGCTTCCCTCGTCTGGAGGAGAATCCGGCGGATTTTTATGGGAAAAGGTTGTACACCTCGGAATCCAAGATGGCGCTAAAACGGAAGGGCTCTTCTCTCTCTTGTGCATCAATATACTTTTCTCTCTCTTTTCCATCCCCTTGTAACAATGGATCCAACATCACTGGCATAGTTACGTATACTGCATGCCATACGCACCCCCTTACCCCTTGCCATAACCCTGAAATTTTGAATAATACACGCAGGGCGTAATGCAGTCAGCGCCTATGCATTTTCAATGAATTCAACGACGGCAAAGTTGAATTAAAACTTCCTTCTCACTACTTTCCCCTAACCCCCTTTCAAATTCACCACTCTCTACTCCTTGCATGTTCAAACCCATTTTTCCCCCACATCAAGCATGCAACGAATTACGCCCAGTTTTCATGCACAGGAAGCCAAAATATCCCTGCAACTGTACTGGGATTTCTTCTCAGAAATTCCTATTCCAATTTGAACGTGTCGTAACAGTGGAAACTTGACGCATGATTCAATGAACGAGAGTTTAATGATATTATTTTATTAATCTAACAATAATTTGTTTTATACGTTTATCTATGGCCGGACAATAGTGTTGATAGTATTGAACTCTATAGATTCGCAATGGTTTCATATTTTAAATTGGATGCATTCACTTCATTTCGAAGTAAATTCAATCTTCTCACGAACATTTTGGTCGAGTTCCTATCATTGCGAAAAGCAATTATCGATTCATTAAGCAGTTTGGTAGAGACTGATCTATTCTTATTCGTTCAGCCGTCTCCCAACCCAACTCATCACTGTCAATCTTTCAAACATGCGTTGGAATTTTGATGATATTCATGCTCCACCGCATTCATTATTCAATGATGGGTCGATAGAGGCTCCCCTCCAGGAGAAAGACCAAGAGAAATGAGCAATGATTTACGACAGTTCCTGGGGAACCACAATCTCTCTGTCGATTAGAAAAATGTCAAGAAGGAGGCAACCTTTTCCCCTTCCCTTGACATTTCCCCGACTTGATCCAATTACTGTACAATCAATTTATGGTTTCCTCTCCAAAGCTTGATTATATTCCTTGATCACCAACCGAGCGTTTCTTGATCTTGAATAGAGGAGTGAAATGAGTATAAAAGCGAATTTAATAATATGATTTTTGCTCATCAATTTATTGAAACATGAGTATAAGGTGGATATCCAACTAACTAAGACACCTACTGTGGACGTAGTAGGAGAAAAAGTAGCTTGTGTCGTAACAGTGGAAACTTGACGCATGATTCAATGGGCAACTTAGACTTTTTCCAATGATGACCTCCTCAGAAATACTGAATAAACATCCACTATTAAAAGTATTCAATCAAATCATCAGGTGATTCAGTAAGTGTGTTGTTTATTCAATATTTTCTACATTTTCAACTTATTACTAAAGTTTGATTGTTTGAATATTAGTTACCTGTATTTACATTCCAAATTTGAATTTTTTGTGATTATTTTGGGATCAAAATTCATGTTTTCGTATGAGCTGAAGAGCCATAACATCTTTTGGACTAATTTGCAATCAAAATTCGAGTATGGAATAGTAAGGGCTATGAGTCTTCTATCCATTTCCAATCATTTTATGGCTATGTGTTTTATCATAGTTGAATGATAATTAATAGATATATTCATAGTCCATGGATAAATCATAGAGTTGTTATTTAATTGCTTATTTGCTCGAATCATTTCATTTAACAATTCATCCTATCAAATCATCGCATGTGACTTTCTATCAGAGAATAAGAATTGATTCATCCATATATCAATCTTTTGCATCGATACATATAATTTCATGTTCTTCTCATATTTTATGCGATTTTCTTGTGTAGAATTGGTAAAAGAATTGGGACCCTCCTTTGGTTTCGCAAATTGTAGATTTTAATGAATAAATAAACAAAAAATAGACGGTCAATTTACTAAAGTAATAAGTAGTTCAATTACAGTAGGATTACAGTCATAAATAATTGAGACACGTATTCTATTTCGCTCAAAAAAGTTGAAATAGAATATCGGAAATTGATGGATGACATCTTTCAACTTGTTTCTCTTCACAGACCATTAAATTCCACGATATAGGATCCAGGTCACCAATGTAATCAAAGAGAACCCTTTCTTATTTGTTTACCGGTCATTGTATAAATTTGAACCAAGTAATTCTCTTGCTTCACAGCCTATCTCGCCAACAATGTGTTCCGATAAAATTCACAACAAAAGTTTCAACAACTAGATTTGGCGACTTGTGTATGACGTGCTTGGAGGAAATTCAGAGCGGCCTGGAAAAAATGTGGGTTGTTTTGGCGGCGATACCATTACAAGAACACGGCCAACTATTAATTATTTTGAGAGAGAATTCGTGTTGGGAGAGAGAGTGTGTGTGAGTGTGCTCTGCTGGGTGCGTGACTAGGATTATTACACAGCTCTATATTGCCTTATATAAAAGTCTTTTAAAATAATCAAGCGCTAAACCAACTGAACGGGACGATTTAGTCGAACAGTTGAAAACTCTCCGACTTTGCGTGCCGACCATTAATTATAATGAGTTTATCTATTCAATGATAATTGCTCATTTTGAATGGCCACCATTAATAACTTTCAACAAAGTAGGAACTAAATGCCAATTCAGATGTGGCATGAACGCAGTGTTATTGTTCTAGTAGAGATACTGAACATTTGTAGTTGAAAGTGAGCTCTACTTAATTTCTTCACACAATAGATTATAGAGCTGTTGGTGGATTATGCAGTTGAAACATGCGAAAAAGGTCCACTTAATTAGCAAACTCAATTCAAATCCTTTCTGATTTGGACTGTGACTTGGTCTATTTACCAAGAACCAGAACCAAGCTACCAGAACAACTGTGCATAAGAACAATATTCATGAATGAATTTTCAATCGAACATTGAAGATACAAAGGGATGTTTTCTTTCCATATGTTCATCAGCAAAAAAGGCATTCTCCACTTGGAGAAAAGATGGGGACCTTTTGAGAGACAAGAATAATTGTTGACAGACTAAAATATTAAGTTAATGTGAGATGATTATTGGAGGTTCAAAATCAGAAGTGATACGGGAAGGGGAGAATTGAGAAAAGTGAAGAAAATGAATAACTAGAGAATAGGAATGAGAGAAAGAAATATTCAAGGACACTTCGGGAGAAATAACTTCTAATAATTTAACTTCAACATTAAAATTTACATTTTTAATGTGCAAATTTGATCAATAATCGATAATTGGATTACATGGTAGTAAAAGACACCAAAGAATTCATTTTTCACATTGGTATTGGATAAAATGATGTATTGTGTGGACTGGGGGGATGGAATCGCATTACTAAAAGCTTATCAGTTTCAATAGTGACGGTTGGTTGACTAATGATAATAAAAAAAATTGAAAACGGATGCATCCATCAGTGGATAGATAAAACCAACGACTACAATTTATGTTTTCAGTGTGAAACAGAGGAATGAATTTGTCTGTTCTCACTGATCAAATGCTACTGATCATGATATGGGTTTTTTCAGAGCGAGCTTTGATCTTGTAATGGATCGAGCTCCAAAGAGAACAAGAGAAAAGTCGTATGATAATAAACAGGCAGCCTCAGTGCTAAATGATTACTGCTTTTTCCATTAGGTCTGGCTGACATCAAGTCCTGTCAATGTAACTGACTCTCCATATGTCTCACTCTCTTCTTTTTTATCATTCTCTTACACTATCTCCTACCATTCTCTTGCACTCTCTTTCTCCTTCACTCGTTCACGACCATTCTCTTTCTCACGTTCCTTCAAAATTCTCTCTCCTACAATATAATTCTCTCAAGCATTTGTCGCATTGAAAAAGTAGCCTACTTATTTATATTCAACCAGTTGTCAACAGAATTTACTCACAGACTTCTCAATCTTATCAAATATCATCCAAGCAAGCTGATACTGTCTCTTCCATGTCACTGGAGTTCATCTTGATTCATCAAGGAAGTGAGTATTTTTCCGCATAGATATAGCCTTCACCTACTGAGAAGTTATATTAGGGTTGCTCTCCGAAAAGTGAATTATCATCCATCAATAAGTTTCAGATTATAATCTGGTGTAGAATTATATCAATATCACTAAAGCTGTAATGCTCTTTAAAAACGTCTTATAACTTTTAGAAAAATGGGTTGATTGATTCTCTCATTAGAGCCAAAAATATGAATTTGCAGTAGCCTATGTATTTAAAGTTTTTATATATTCAGTTCATCTATAATAATTCTAGTCGAAAGAATCGTATCAACTTACATTGTTGTATGTACCCGATTCTTTAAAACTTGAAAGCAAAATTTGTAGTACATCAATTATTATAAAAAAGAATTGAGTTGTGTCATTGAATGAGGAGTATTAGAGGAGAAACTTATCAAATATCATTAATTTCCATCCAATATTTTTCATGAAGAGTCCATGACAGCATTAGTAGATACCATGACAAAAGTACAATTAGTTGACCAAAATACAAATGCAATCGTACAAATTCAAAGTACAATAAGTACAATAAGTACAAAAGTAGACCACAGCAAAAGTACAATTCTTCTTCGTAACTAAGTTGGCATGGAAAAGTAGCTCCAAGTATTGAAGTTTCTAGATAGCTCACTCAGCTAGAAACGTGAGACTTCCTTCTTTTCCAAAGGAAATTATCAATTCTAAGATTTTGTTGATTTCCATTCTGTGGAATGGAGAGAAACAAAATTTTCTGCATAGGCCTAATACCTAAATCCCGTAAGCAGCATCTTGGTTGAAACTGAGATCGATCAGCTGGGGAAGAAACACATTATAATGAATGCGATCTTATCATCAGATTAGCGTTGAACATAGTGATGGTGAATATGAACCTGAGACATTGATATAACTGGTGCTCATGCAGCAAATAACTCATTTGAGCTTAGATTCCTCCATATCTCTTCCATAATTGGAAGTCCCTATTCACTCAGCCATAAATCCACACCAATCACTCGACAACACACGTTATCTGTTCAGATTCCCTTCACCATACACATTACTTCTCACATGAATATCTATATTTGTATACAGAGTGTGACCATTAATCACGCCACGGCAAGAGAAGTTAATTAGGAAGTCCATTTATTTGTCAAGTTGATCGGTACAGCTGGCTAAGTCGGACAGCTTCTGGATAGCCGAAATGAAAAATTAAGGACAAAGTCGCTCCAAGTTCATAGAGAAAAAACGAGATTCTACAAACCCGATACTTGGTTGACAGTTCTCACTTCTATATTTCAAGTATTCTTATCGCTTAATCCGAATAAATTTCCGAGATTAAGTTGAGGGAGACGTCAACGCACAATGAAATAGCTTAAGCGACAAGCAGAAAGTTTTCTGATACGGGGAGTTTCTCGCATTATTCACTGTCTAGTAAACTGAAAGTTGTTCAAGATGGAAGAAATTATGTTTTTCGATTATTGAACTACACTGTTACTGTTCATCTTCCATGACAGATCATGGAATTGGCATATTATTTCTGATGCCAAAATTTTGTTTGTATCATTTATCGAGATTGAAGAAAAAATATGGGCATCCACTTACATGAGTTCAATCGTAATTACAGTTCACCGTAATTCCAGTCATTGTAACGTACCTGAAAAATAAAAACCGTTGAATAAGCATAGGAAAACGTAGGAGTCTAAAACATTATACTTTCTAATGAAGTAATAAACATAAATCTAAATGAGTCGTGTATGTTAAGGTGCGTACAGATATACGCGCCTCCAACACGCTCCGCGCACGCTCCTATCATGAACGTTACGGGAGATGTGAGCTGTTCTCGCGTTCCACTCTTGCTCCCCGGTCGATCATCAATCAATCTGCTCGAGTGACGTTCGATTGCGGAGCAGAGCGAAAGTCTGTACGCACCTTTAGATGAAGGAGTATTACCTGCTGGTATTTAACAGCATTATTTCAATTCATTCATATGGGTTGAGGGATTCATGAATTTTCTCCAAATCTAATGTGTGACAAATTAATTTATTTCAGTTTTTGAATAAATTCAAAACTAAATTCCAGATATATGAAAAAGTACAGCTGATGATGCGTTGGTAAACGTGAAACCATTGTAATGTTTCAAAGTTTTTAATAAATTGTTAGTGAAATTTGACAATATCTTTGTTTTCTTATTATGGAGACATAATAACATCACCATCAATTATACTAATTTTATTATATGAAAAAGGATTGAAATCTAATATTCCCACAGTCATAAGCTACTATTAATCTCACTTAATAATATTGTTGTAAATTGTGCTTTTGTAATTAGCAATTTATTCATTAAAAGTTTACAATATTGAACAAGATAAAACATCATCTTTGAAAAATCATCATTTCATAAAACTCTAACTAGTTATTTACTTGTAAACGTTTGTTGCTAAAACAGTCACCTTGGCAACCGTGCTCACATGATAAATCCACGTAGGACTAGCCTACATCACTATACCCCCCTTAGGGATATTGGTCTCCAATATCCAGATTTCCTTGATAAGTGATAGACGAATGTGTGGACAACCTTTGGTTTGGTTCTTCATTCAGTTTTCTTAATCCTGTACACAATTATTATTATCCTCTTCACAATGTAGTACGGGACTTCCCTTGCTCTATCTAATTTTGAGCAAACATTTCTTTTCTAAATGTCTCAAACCTCTAAATCGAACCTCTAAATAATCTGCTCAGCCAAACCTCAGGACAGACACACTTCCTCCCCGCCAGACAGCCATGCTTCTGCAGTTCCGGACAGATGTGCTGCCTCTCAGCTACATGCTGAGGACTGAGGAGTCCCATTCGAGCTAGTGACACCCTCACTTGCTCCTTATTTTCTCACTTATGCATACCCTAATGCATGTCGTAACCTGCACACCCTAGGCAGTTAGCTGTGTCACACCAGTCACCCTATGTGTGACAAGTCATAAATTCCCAGTTTGTCTATTTGATTGAAATCATTCTTCATTAATCAGACAAAGAAATTCAAATTGATAAAATCTTGTTTTAAGTCATAACATTTTTAAATCAGTCAGACCAGGTTACAAGAACATTGACTCCAAACTGATAGTAAGTTATACTCCAAATAACTATAGACGAATCAATTTGATAATTGATTCAATTTTCTGTTTTAAGCCTTCTTAAAACATCGTACAAAAATGAGGATATGAGAAACGCATGATAACCGAACAAAAAAATGCAATGCTTATTCAAAATTCAAAAGCTTAAATAATAAAGAAACATGATAAAAATTGTAGAAGTAACGAGTATGTATGCACATAATATCTGTCTTTTGATGATTGGGACATGTGATTACATCACAGATTTATGACAATCTTTTTATGACACAGAAAGATTTGTTTGTCGGAACATCTTGCCAGCAAGAGTCTCACCTGAAACGAAATGTTCAAGAGATACCATCTGGGCAAAAAACTTGAAATTGGTAAGAGGTGCTTGATTCTCTGCACAAGTTTCTCTTTCCAAAAGTGAGAGCACAAAGAGTGTCGACACAAAATACTCGTACAAGGTATCAAATGATGAAGAAAACGGCGGCGAATTTGGGAAGGAAGATTGCAAAAATGTGGGAAACAAGCATTCCACTATGTAGGAAGAGAATAGAGTCGAGAGACTCGAGCCTTGTAGCTGGAAAATCCCCAGCTAATCTGGAAACAGAGCCGGACACAAAGAAGTCTGCAAACCTCACGCTGCAAAACGCAACTTACAATATCCTAAGGGATAAGAGAAAAAGTAGGAATGGTTCCAGCATCGCGAATAAGGGTCAGCACAAATATCAGTGAGTTTTAAACGTGCAGAAAACCCAAAAAGGGGAAAATGCTCTCTCAGTGCACACTAGTGAACTCTGCTTTCTCTCTATAATATTGAGAGAGGTTTTCAAGCATTATTACTGGATCTGACTTGGCGGTCTTTTTGCCAAAGAATGTCTGTAATTTTGACAGTTCAGAAGGATATTTTATTCTTTCCATGTAATGCCAACATGATACCAACACTAACACGTAATACTCCTATCGTAATGATCATAAAATTAGCAACTTATTTACATAACCTTAAGACGAAATCATGCATATGAACGTGTAAAATATATTAAAACATTTATCACATATAAATAATGAATCTTATCCTAGATACTGATGAAAAATTATGTTGTATTTTTCCTCTTTAAGCAGAGTTTGTATTTCTGCTGACAATAAAATTGGTGATAATTTTATTGACGGGAAGTAGAAAAACTTACCCAGTCCAATCATACATTTAGATAAAATATAGTTGGCAATAGTAGATTTTCCATAGAATGCGTGTAATTTGGTTTCAATTTTATTCATCATGATTCAAAACAAGCCAAGCTGTAATAAATGAACAATACCTGATAACTAATTAAGCACTGATAGCACAAGGACTACCTTATAATCTAAATACCTATGTTATCACATCAGTGTCATTATTTGTGAGGTAGAATTGAATAAAATTACAGTAGTATGAAAAACGGAATGATGAGAACCAAAGGGATAATTAAGAGCAAAGAAGGAGGGATGTTTCATGAAACAAATCTCAACTGAAAATACCTTCAGTGTAGCACGGCCATTACAACAAAATTATAATAAGTAAAAATGTTCTAAAATAGAAAACAGCACGCCGATGTTAATAAGGAGATGACACAAGACGGGTCCGTCGACTTTCCACGTCTGAGGTGTTGACAGAAACTATTGTATGAGTACATAAGTGTAGAACAACATCAGAATAGAACCTGAGAACACAGATGCTAATTGCAAAAGATAACCTAGGAGATATTGAAGAAAGCCGACAGGGCCTAATTGGAAACGGTGGGCTCTGATGTTGACCCTGATGTAATAGGGCCTGAGTGCCGCGAGGCCCCTTGACCACTGGCAGGCTGGCGAGGTGTCCGTGTTCAACGTTTTACGAGACGTTAACCAGCGGGTGTTTACAATCCGAAAACTCGTAAAACCGTCGGCCCGAACGGTTTATGCCTGCTTCCACGCCGTGTCTGACATAAATATTAGTTTTATTACATATTTCATTTCTTTTTACGCCCGTTCGAACGCGTTTGATACAACGTAGACACACACACGCTTCGTTGAACAAAAATATCCCGCGCGCGTTTTGTCCATAGAGGCATTTCCGATAAATATCCTATCATGCTAACTTCTGTGACACTAACAAACTGAAAAAAGAGGATGCTATCAAAAAGTGGGAGATGTTGCGATGAACTGGTAGTAGAAGAGATAAACTGAGAAGAAATAGGACTGCAACCGAAACTATAAAATAATCTTGAAAGTTGATAACACTTCAGTGAACGTGCGGCCTTATTTGACACAACTATCCTATAAATTTGATGGCTACAAGCAGTAAACCTCTGAATTCTAATCAAAACATCACTTGTTAGTTTGAAAAAATCTGTTTGCTTATAAAAATCCGGTCTTTTACTGTTATGATAATGAGAAACACTTCCAATGAATATTTGATTCCAAATAATGAAAAAAATCTTTGTCAAAGAATAAGAAAGTATATGATCAGAAATACTTTATGAGTGAAGACATTTGAATCTTAAGTTATGGTAAATGACTTATTGGTAGCTATTTTACTTTCAATGCATCTATAGAACTACTGAGCTACTGAGAACAATACTATGTTCATGTTTGCTCCCTAATACTCAAATTGTAAAATTGATAAATCATCAAGACACAGGAACAAGTAATTCCATCTTAAGATAGAATCACTGCTTTTCAAGGATATTGAGGAATAGGATCACATTATTGTTAATATTAATATGGAATCGGGTGTAGATAAGAGATTACATACAAAAATCCAACCAAGGTGGTATTACCAAGTAACATGAGAGGATGGTCGAAAGTTACAGTCCAAATTGATAATCCTTACCTTATGAAACCTTGTTGGAATCATACAACAAAATTATAATAAGTAAAAATGTTCTAAAATAGAAAACAGCACGCCGATGTTAATAAGGAGATGACACAAGACGGGTCCGTCGACTTTCCACGTCTGAGGTGTTGACAGAAACTATTGTATGAGTACATAAGTGTAGAACAACATCAGAATAGAACCTGAGAACACAGATGCTAATTGCAAAAGATAACCTAGGAGATATTGAAGAAAGCCGACAGGGCCTAATTGGAAACGGTGGGCTCTGATGTTGACCCTGATGTAATAGGGCCTGAGTGCCGCGAGGCCCCTTGACCACTGGCAGGCTGGCGAGGTGTCCGTGTTCAACGTTTTACGAGACGTTAACCAGCGGGTGTTTACAATCCGAAAACTCGTAAAACCGTCGGCCCGAACGGTTTATGCCTGCTTCCACGCCGTGTCTGACATAAATATTAGTTTTATTACATATTTCATTTCTTTTTACGCCCGTTCGAACGCGTTTGATACAACGTAGACACACACACGCTTCGTTGAACAAAAATATCCCGCGCGCGTTTTGTCCATAGAGGCATTTCCGATAAATATCCTATCATGCTAACTTCTGTGACACTAACAAACTGAAAAAAGAGGATGCTATCAAAAAGTGGGAGATGTTGCGATGAACTGGTAGTAGAAGAGATAAACTGAGAAGAAATAGGACTGCAACCGAAACTATAAAATAATCTTGAAAGTTGATAACACTTCAGTGAACGTGCGGCCTTATTTGACACAACTATCCTATAAATTTGATGGCTACAAGCAGTAAACCTCTGAATTCTAATCAAAACATCACTTGTTAGTTTGAAAAAATCTGTTTGCTTATAAAAATCCGGTCTTTTACTGTTATGATAATGAGAAACACTTCCAATGAATATTTGATTCCAAATAATGAAAAAAATCTTTGTCAAAGAATAAGAAAGTATATGATCAGAAATACTTTATGAGTGAAGACATTTGAATCTTAAGTTATGGTAAATGACTTATTGGTAGCTATTTTACTTTCAATGCATCTATAGAACTACTGAGCTACTGAGAACAATACTATGTTCATGTTTGCTCCCTAATACTCAAATTGTAAAATTGATAAATCATCAAGACACAGGAACAAGTAATTCCATCTTAAGATAGAATCACTGCTTTTCAAGGATATTGAGGAATAGGATCACATTATTGTTAATATTAATATGGAATCGGGTGTAGATAAGAGATTACATACAAAAATCCAACCAAGGTGGTATTACCAAGTAACATGAGAGGATGGTCAAAAGTTACAGTCCAAATTGATAATCCTTACCTTATGAAACCTTGTTGGAATCATATAAGAAGATACTACGTGAATCTAGAAAGAATTCTTTTTTTATAACGATTTTGTAGTAGTCCTTCAAACTCAAAAATTGAAGGTCCCACCAAGATTTGCACTAGGATCGTTGGATTCAGAGTCCAAAGTGCTAACCATTACACCATGGAACATTGTTGGAGATTGAATTATTAATTCAATCCAACAATGAATCATTCTTTCCTATTGCGAAAATTTTCAAATGAGATTTTAGTATTTCAAACTCAAAAAAAAGGGAAGGTCCCACCGAGATTTGAACTCGGATCGTTGGATTCAGAGTCCAAAGTGCTAACCATTACACCAAGGAAGCTAGTTGGAGAATAGATTATTCATTCAATCCAACAATAGATCATTCTTTCATAATTTGAAAATTTTTCAAATGAGATTTTTTTATTTCAAACTCAAAAAAGAGAAGGTCCCACCGAGATTTGAACTCGGATCGTTGGATTCAGAGTCCAAAGTGCTAACCATTACACCATGGAACCTTGTTGGAGATTGAATTATTCATTCAATCCAACAATAGATCATTCTTTCATATTTTGAAAATTTTTCAAATGAGATTTTTGTATTTCAAACTCAAAAAAGAGAAGGTCCCACCGAGATTTGAACTCGGATCGTTGGATTCAGAGTCCAAAGTGCTAACCATTACACCATGGAACCTTGTTGGAGATTGAATTATTCATTCAATCCAACAATAGATCATTCTTTCATATTTTGAAAATTTTTCAAATGAGATTTATGTATTTCAAACTCAAAAAAGAGAAGGTCCCACCGAGATTTGAACTCGGATCGTTGGATTCAGAGTCCAAAGTGCTAACCATTACACCATGGAACCTTGTTGGAGATTGAATTATTCATTCAATCCAACAATAAATCATTCTTTCATATTTTGAAAATTTTTCAAATGAGATTTATGTATTTCAAACTCAAAAAAGAGAAGGTCCCACCGAGATTTGAACTCGGATCGTTGGATTCAGAGTCCAAAGTGCTAACCATTACACCATGGAACCTTGTTGGAGATTGAATTATTCATTCAATCCAACAATAAATCATTCTTCCCTATTGCGAAAATTTTCAAATCAGATTTTAGTATTTCAAACTCAAAAAAGAGAAGGTCCCACCGAGATTTGAACTCGGATCGTTGGATTCAGAGTCCAAAGTGCTAACCATTACACCATGGAACCTTGTTGAAGAAACGAAAGTATAGCTGTCTAATGACATCTATGATATCAACAAAATTCAAAGTTCAATTTATTGGACATCTACCAAGACTGTTGAGACGAAACTACATTAGCTTTTTCTTCTCACTTTATATTTCTGTTCATTCCTCTCCCACATTCTCTCTTGCATTCTTTCTTTGTTTTTCTTTTGATGCGTATCCGTTAACAATTTCAATCCTGGCAAAGAGCCAACAACCGGTATCTTCTATTGCGAGAAGATAAACATGAAGTTAACAGTTGAGTTTGATTGGCATTTTCCACCAATTCCGGCAATCAGTGGCTTTCATCTCGGAGATTACAAACCTCAAAATCAAGAATTTGAATCATACTCCAATTTTTTTCAAATCTGATTTTCAACACAAAATGATTGTCGTAATACACAAATACTATGTATCTGTATCTGTTGTAAGACAAAAGTTGACCTAAGTTGTAAGAGCTGATCGGAATGACCATCACCACCGTTTCAAATCATATACCAACTTCCACCAACCACCAAATTTCTATCCTCAACTACCCAATAGTGTAGAACGCTTATATTTTATGGATAAATAATAAAAGCGGAAGTGGCTTTTTTCTACGGAAATGACAATAAATCAGCTGTTGTATTTTGGTGTGGCGGCTACCCTATGTTGAATGGCTTATATATTATGTTCAATATTCTGTATATGAGGCAGAACTAGTCGTTAGGGGCTGGAATACCACACGCTATACTCCTAGCCCCAACATGCGTAGAAGTCGTCCATATGATGACAATGATACCACCATATCGTTGCATGTGTATAGTCAATGATGATGACGATATGCCAACTATATATCAGGCTGGCTCGATTCCTCAGACCCAAGTTCCTTCATCCTTGTAACACGCCATTCGCTTCTTCCTTGCTTTATTCGGTGCTTTGTCTCCTTCTATCTTGCCAGTCGGAATCGCTTTTGGAACGACGCCGTTCTTCTTATCTGCATTGCTATTGTCACCATTTATCCAGTCAAAGGCACGAATCTCATTTCAGTCTCTTACAACTCACTGTGCAGTGCATGCGAATGTGCGAATGATAAACGGCACAAATCACGCACCAAGCCTCCATATTTTTCGTGTAGTGATTCTTTCCCACAGATGCAATTTTTCTTTTAAATATTCCACTTCTACCATGAAATTTGGTTTTGGCAACAAACAAAAGTATGAAACATGTACATACATAATTGTGGTTCTCAATTTCAAATGTTCAATTTTTGGCTATTCCGATAATATGCTCATATATTTTTATGAATAATATTTTTATAAATTTTTTCAAGATTTCAAGTACTCTTTCAAAGTCCCAAATGAGAATCTTACTGTAGTGATTAACCAACTGTCAAGTAGTAAAGACCGTGTGCGGAATTAATACTTGAGGAGTAAGCTATAATGATTAAGGTATGGTCATTTTTATCAAGTCATTAAGTTGTTTTACTAATGAATCTATACTTGAGGAGATTAGGCCAAGCTCAGCTAATGAACTAACTCCTATTCCTCTCCAAATTCATAAACTCAGTAGATCAGATTTACTAATTTCACAAATACAAGCTTCACTCGATTCACTAATGACGACTCATATCCTATTTCATAGAATTATCGATAACCCAAAAATGAGCTAGAGCATACATAATAGAGTAATTACTTTCATCCTCAAAAAAGTGTATTTTCTTAGTTTCTTGACAGTGGGAAGCAGCTAATCAATAATATGATTTTGACATTGGGTCATCAATCACTCAGATAAGAAAACTCTCAACTCGTTTGATAGTTGAGTTTGCCCAAGTACACTGGATTATGATAGTAAATCCAATAAGACGAACTAGACTGAATTGAATATGTTTGAAAACTTCATGTGTCTCCGTGGCGCAATCGGTTAGCGCGTTCGGCTGTTAACCGAAAGGTTGGTGGTTCAAATCCACCCGGGGACGATACCTTTTTTTGAAATATAATTTACGAATTTTTTAAATTCAGTTATTCAATTAAGTTTATGATTTCCCATGAATATGTTAAGAATTAGTTTCAATCATTGGATGATTGGATTATTAGTGAATAGGCTTACATAGGAGATAATAAGATAAGACCAATATTCTACTTTCCCGTTCTCATAAAAGTAAAAGATAAAAAAAATGTCACTCCCAAAAAAATTATTGACCGAGATAAAATGTTTCTATTCACATAAGTACTAGTTTCCATACGGTTGGCAGAAGAAAAATAGACATAATTATAATAAAACAAACATAAAAATTATTGTTATCAACTATCCTGAAGACTTCTGCTATTTCAATTTCAATTTTATTAAAAACACACAAAACAAGACAAAACAAAATTACAAAGAATTACGAAACAAATAAAACACAATAAAATGTTACAAATATAAGTAAAAAGTGTAAACAGTGTGTAAGTGTAAGTGCTAGTGTAAATATTGACAACAGGCAGAACAGCAGGAAGGAATTTCGATGAGAACTACTCCCCAAAAATAATTTGTCCCTGCAGGAATCGAACCCAATACCTCCTGTTTGCCGGACAGATATGCAATCTACTCCGCAATATTCATTCCAAGCCACAGCGACCTAAATGTATACAGTTTTAGACAAATAAAACATACCAGAACATAATTCTATGTCATCCTAGGCAGTGATAATGATATAAGGATATTCAATTCTGGTATCAATGAGTGTAATAATGTGAATGTCATAAGGAGTAATAACAGTTTGATTGCAATACAAGTTCGTTGCGGAAATAATATGTGATGGAGTGATCATGCACAATTTGCAACAAATATTTACATTGGCAAAGACAGAATTAACTATGACTATTGACTATACGATGCCGATTAATAGTGTATGCGCTAGTACAATAATTACTCCTCAGTTCTTATCCAATCATCTAACAAATCTCAGCCGTTCAACTGTGGGTTGCTGATCGAAAACAATGAGTCTTGCACTAAATCAGTTGCTATTGATAGGGAATAACGATATTTATGAATTATTGAAGCGAGCGCCTTCGATAACAAAGGACAGCATACAAGAGCCAACTACTCAATAAATCCGAAACATACAATCGTGATTCAACAAGTCAGATTGATGATTGTGAGGCGCAACAACTGGTCTTCAACAATTACCTGAGAGAGAAGAGAGGTAGAAATAAAACGACATTGATAAAGATAGATAGAAAATAATAATGGTGGAGTGAGTGGAAGTAAGTGTGTGAGAAAAAGACAGGATGATTGCGAACTAGAATGACATACAAATAAGATTGTTGCTCACTTATTGGTACTAGCATAAAGTGAAATGGTCTATTAGGAGTATACGTGCCCCATCAAGTGTACCTCGACGATGGAAAGAGATGGAAAGTGCGAAGGATTATGAGAGAGGAAGTATGAAGAAGAGAGAAGATAGTGGAAAGAGGAATAGCAATCATCAACCTACACACGCTGTTGTAGTCCGCTATAATGTTCGCTAAATCTATGTGTACTTTTTGTCATTTCCATAACTTTCTGAAGAACTGACTGTAAAGTACCTATGAACAATCAGTCGATGCAATCTGAGTCCGGTTTTCTTAATGGTATTCTAATTTTTATGTGGCCTAATGCCTGAGAAATACTATAGATTGATAGTGATTGGTAGAAGAGAATAAGTGTATAAAGGAAAGGAATTGATAGGTAAGACTTGTAAGGCTTCGATAAAAGATCCTTATAACCCACATCCTTTTATGCGAGAAAGAAGATGAGAATGTCATGGATCTAGAAGAGAGTAGCTCTCTCTATATTGGTGGAATTTTCGATTAGAAAAGCAGAAAAAATTATTATTCAGAATATAAATAAATCTAACAATTTTTGAAACATCGATATTCAGTATTAAGAAGTATGCGATGAGAAATCATATGATGGAGGAGAGCAATCTGATTGAAACGCAAAGAAAGATGAAACTTCATGTGTAGGGTCAGAGAAAACTTATACTTGAGATTGTTTTATTCAATGGTAGGGTATAGTAGATTTCGGAACTAATTGTAAATTGCAGTTGAAAGCCTAGTGGACCAAGGAGATAATAATGCAATGAGTAAGATAAGGCAAACATAAGTGCAGATCATGAGCAATAGGTAAATTCTGATTCATTTGCACTATGATAATAGGTCTAATGATCATTTTTAGGTAAAAATATGAATGAATTGGTGTAATTAGGTATAATTATTAAACTGGTGAAATTATTTTTTAATTCAACTCCCTTTCAATAGATTATCATCTTTCCAAATTTAGATGGTGAGATTGTGTAGAAATCATGTTTGACAGAGTATGGAATGTACTCAGTGTCTCATCAACCAGGTGAAGTCAGCTATGAGATCGAGGCCATGATATACCCTTTTCATAACAAAAAAGTGGAGCAATCCATATAATACTATCTTTTCACTTTTCAAATGTGAAGAACATTAATTTGATGATAAGTTACTAGGAATCACCACCATAGGTAGGCTGGTGAGTGGGAGTCATAATTGAATCTACATAGACTCAAACGAGTAATAAGATCCATGAAACGGAAATGTCACCATTGTTTACGTTTCTATAAACTAGCAAATAAACCGCCATTCAAGAAACTGATACCATACGAATAAAACTAAGCACACAATAAGCGCGTATCAAGTCCTCCTAATTGGACGCATGCGACCCACTTATTCAATGTATTGGAGCGAGCGTGGGCATCCACACAACTTGATCTCCCTTTAATAAACAAGCTTCTTCGAAAATTATAAGCCATTCATGCAATTGTATGTGAAATTGGTCCCACATGCGATATGAGTAATAGCAACTGGAACAGCGAGCGCCAAGCTTCAAAAGGAAACATGTGTGAAGGTGAGAGAATAAATAAAATAATTTGCAACAAAAACAAGAAGTCTCGAAGAGTTATTTGATATATCAGTTATGATAGAGAAAACTGAATCGTGTAACCTATTTGTTTTATTTATTGTTCAAAATTATTCGCAGTGAGTATATGAAATATAGAGTGCATTCATGCAGATAAACATGCTGCACCTGTAGAGGATTCCAGTCTGGTTCATATATATCATGGAATAATTATTATGATAAGGAATTTCTGATTCAATCCTTTGAAAACCCTATTATTATTTATCCAATTCATCAGAAAAACTATTTGAATGATCGATAACTTTTCCTGTAATATCGATGAGAAATTCCAAGTTGTAAGCAGCATCGACTTATTGCTGTTTTTTCAAAGTTTATCCAATGTTTAATGTCCTTGAAATGCTACTTTGAATACATATTTTATATTTGAGTACCTATTTGAATAGAAATTTGCATACAGTAACAATGAAATTATACATCGTTTCAGGATTTTTTTTCAACACCTGCGAATTGAAGCATGTTCAAGTAACGACAAAATATAGCAGAAAATATACATAAATTAGGCTATCTTGATAATTATGAAATGTATCATTCCATGATACAACTTTTATGAACTACAAAGATCATTTCAGAGTAAAATTAATAGAGTATAATAGAAATAAAACTCAAATATCATCGCTTATGACAGGTTAAAATGTATTTATATTGATTATATCAGTTTCGCTACAACATTCTTTCAGATTTCGTCCACAAAATACAGTGAAAATGGATAATACGGAACAACTCGATGAGATAAATCTCTACCACACAGATTAACAGCATAGAGATAAAGTGGAAAAAGTAACTTGTTGACCTCTGACTTCCGGAAAAAATAAGTGGAGTGGAAAATAGCATTTGGTGAAGAGACAAAAAGCAAGAATACGTCGTTTCGAAGCAAAAACAACTTCGCCACTGGCGAATGTAAGTGAGCGTGGACTTATATGCTACTGCATTGTGCTGGAAAAAGATGGACAATTTAGGGGACGATATAATATCATACTAATATGGCGACCGAGATCGGTAAGGCGAAGTTAGGGCCTAGAAAGAAGGGAATATATGTGCTTGCCAAGTTTTTCACTCAGTTGTATCTCTCTTTCTCTCTATTTTGGGCTCTCTGTACCACCATCTCTCTTTTTAATCGTCTGTGCAGCGTGGAGGGCCCTCAGCCCTTGACAAAGCCCACGTTGCAGACAGGCCGAGCAAACAAAATGCTCTCGAGAGCCCACTGGACATAAAAACTATGCTCGCTATTTATTGCTTTGCGTCATGGCAGGATACTACCGGCATTCTCGCTTCCACAATTTGTAGAGGAAGCCAGATATGAAATACGCAATCTGAGCGGAAGAAGACTGTATTCATTCATGATAGGACGATGAATTAATAAGATAATATCACTCTGAGGATACAAGATAGAATAGCAGTTTCATTCCACTATGAAACCGTTGCAAGAACTGAATCTAGGTTTATTTATTACTAGCAGGAACCCGTGCTTCGCAAGGATCTACTTTCAAACTTGATAATTTTAAAACTTGACGTAATGAATTCTATCTTCTATATAATATATTTATAAAAATGAATGTCTGTTTGTGTGTTTGTTCCCTATGACTTGAAAAATATTTGACATAACGGCATGAAACTTTGGGAATATGTTGTGGGAATATTGGGGATGGTTTCTGACCAGAAATTTTAATAGGGTGGCTAATAATGATTATTTATTAATCCATTTTTCGCAGACCTATGTTTTCGAAATTGTGTGCCTAGCGGCTACCGAAAAACGGAAAGATGATCATGATTCAAGATCATATTGAGATAATATGTTTCAGCATCTAAAGTTACCAGCTGTAATAAAGACGTCACCCTATGATAAATTTTGTAGGCTACTGGTATTACAACGGTAGTTTGGAGTTGAAGTGTAGTTGATTGGTACCAGCTGTAGATAATGGTTCCTTAGAAGACCTATACAAATAATTTTATCACTCCCCTATCATTGAGTAAACGGGAAATGTTGGAAAAAAATTATTTACCTGAGAGAGTTGTTCATATTGCATTCATTAATGGCAGAATAATTTCCATTTTTTTAATTTAGCTTAGCTTATATTCATCCTAAAATGTAAGATGGAAAGAATATGTAATTCTGTGTGATTCATCGTACATCGCATATTTCCTGGACATCTATTGACAATCAACAACTATGAAAACATTGAATTCATCTTTGAAACACTGATTTATCCAATTTAATTTTTTTTAATTCAACACTTCACTGTTAGATATTACTACCAATTGATTGAGAAGAATATGTTTTGGGAATAATGAATGCTGCATGACTAAGCACATAGGAAGTCCGTATTCAGATGTAAATGAAAATATTGATTGTCAGATAAATTTCATGATTCACCAAATAAAGTAGAGTGTGACATGAGATACATTGACTTCTTGACGGTACGAAGTTCGCCAGGTAAGCTAGTTGTGAATAAAGCTTTATTATTAATAGTCAACGCTGAAAAAAAGACAGGCTAATTCTATGAAGGACCAGTAAGCCAATAATTTTGAGTAGTTCAATCACTTCCATTATGGACACTGGATACATTATGGACAATCAATACGTATGAAATTTATTAGCTACAAAATGAAAAACTTTGATTGAAGTGACCCAGACTACCACAATATGAATAACCATTTAGATCAAATATAAAAAATTACTCACATCTCTCATCAACTCGTACTTTTTGTTCACAAAATATCAACACAAAAATATAAGTTATATTGAATGAACTCTCGGCTAATAGTACTCAAGTTTGTCTTTTTCTGGCCGTGCAACAAATGAATGTAGGTTTATGTTTGACATCTTGTTTTTGTAATCTTGTTGTCGGCTAAAGTGCACGTCCAGTGCCAACATACCTGTCATCAAATTTTTGGTTGGGATCGATTTAGTATGTTATTTTGAGTACAAAATCACAAAAATTAAACGGCGCTCACTATTGTTTTTAAAATAAACTAAGTTCAAAGTAGCAGAACTTTACATGCATTTAACCTATAAGTAGCAACCATAAGTAGCTAAGGTTAGGAAAAGCTTTAGGTTAGGAAAAGCTTTATGTTAGGAAAGCTTAGGTTAGGAAAAGCTTTGGGTTGGGAAAACTCAGATTAGGAATATCATAATTTGATGATTCCAATAATCAAAATGGCTGCTACTCATAGGTTGAATGCATGTAAAATTGTGCTACTTTGAACTTAGTTTATTTAAAAAACAATAGTGAGCGCCGTTTAATTTTTGTGATTTTGTGCTCAAAATAACATACTAAATCGATCCCAACCAAAAATTTGATAATAGGTATGTTGGCACTGGACGTGCACTTACACCCTTGTTGTCTATCAAGAAATTTTTCAATGTTTTTTTTTTGTTTGCAATAAAATTTAAATTTGAAAAAAGAATTATCAACAAACTCCTAACCAAAGAAAAGCTCTGTGCTCAGTTCTAATCGGAATGTATGAGACTCCATATACAGCTGATAGAAGGCCAAGCATAAGCATACAACAACGGAACAAACACGTGGCAATAAGCTCGCGCTTTCGATCCACAGAAAATTAAATTCGATCAGCTGATTGATAAAATTATTTTAAGCTTTCCAATGATTACAACATATGTCATGTGTCAATTATATCAGTTCCATAGGGCATTCACCTTACCATGTTCATAACCTTACTAAATAGGATCCTTTTTCATCCTTTGAAACTCTTAGAGGCAAAATATCTCAAAATCCGTTCTTAGTGTGCGTCTAGCCACTACCTCCGTAAACAAAGCCTTAGTGCATTTGTGTGACGTCAGCACAGGTAGGGCTTCTACACCAATAAAAATTCGTTGATTTCAGCTGATGTATATCAGCTAGAGTTTCTATTGGTCTTGGAGCCCTACCTGTGCTGACGTCACACGAACGCACTACGGCTTTGCTTACGGAGGTAGTGGTCTAGCATGTTTGAAGAATGTTTGTGCAGAGTTTTAAGTCTGTCGGCCAATTACTTTGAGCTGTAGTGTGATTTTACATGAAATTTTTTTTTAAATCCCCTCTCCTGGACCCCTCTCAGCTCCTGGTCGGATTTTTTTAGCATAGATCTGATTTTTTCTCGTAGCTGAACAAAAAAGTTCCTCATTACTTTGCTGTGCAATGAACGGTTAAAAAGTACAAAATTTTTGGGGGGCCCCAGCTCCCTCAGGGGGGCAAATTTCTGAAAATCCTTTCTTAGTGGATGATTTGAGGCTATCATAAACAATTGTGCAAAATTTCAAGTTTGTAGGCTCAGTAGTTTGTGCTGTGGTGTGATTTCAGTCTGTCGGGGCTTAGCCTTTTATAGATATAGAAGGAAGAAGAAGATTACTCGTGATTGGACCCAGTATGACAAGACTTGACAAGGAAGGAAGAAGAAAACTAGGAAAAAGCATCCCAGATATTAGGTACTATCCCTTCTCTTGAAGAAGGGCTGTGAAGAAAATTTTATTACCATGTAGCTCTTTTGAGATTTGTAGCTATTTCCAAAACGATTTTTGTACAATATTTTGGACGTCGCCGTCTACTTTCAATAATTATAACATACTATTATTATTTTTACCATAAACATTGAATTTTCAATTGATGCTGATGAATGTTTTGGATAGAATTTTGAGAAGTAGCTTGCAGTATAAATTATCCAAATAATGTACAATTCCGGTATGGAAACTGTATCACAAGTAAGATAATCCCCTCGGAAAATGCGCGGCCTCATCGATATTGAAAAACATTTGAACAAAATTGAGAGTGTGTCCCTGAGGTTCAAGCTTCAGAATGTTGGAGGTTAACTATTTTCTCTCTTTCATTACACATCTTGAAGAATACTTATATTGAATGCTTTAGAGGGCAAAGAGTGATAGAATAAGTGGCAGAACAATCTATCACTTCAAGCTACCTGATTTTCAGGAAGAGCTTCTGAGAATTCCAATCACACACTATAAAAACCAGTTCCTCTGTTCTGAACCGCTTCGAATGATTGATTGATAAAAAGCCTCGAATAGAAAATAGCTAAATACAACAATTACCGAAGATTCTAGTCTGATAATTCTCTAACTTAAGACCAGAGGTTGGTTCTCCATGCCGGATGGCTGGAATCTATGATCCAGACCTCTTATTAGCATATCAGACTGGTTAACGCCCTATGACTGAGCAAACTGTACGAATCATTCACTCTCTCTCTCTTTCTCAATAGCCTTTCTCCTAGCACCTCATTCGCCCTCTCTATCCGCTTTATAGGCTCCAGACACCAGATTCCAAGTTCATTTAATGCTACTCGTTCACTGTCCAAGATAGCGTGAACCTGAAAGTTTGTTACAAGCTGAATAGGTACTTTTCTCTTCTAAGCACAGCATCATGGCTGCTGGGTTGAATACTATCATTCCATTATAACGCCAAAGGCAACAAGAATTTCAACGCGTGACAGTCGTCTTATCGTTGATGAAAGCATGTACAAAGCATTTAGTAATTCAGTTTCCAACGATAATATGCTAATTACTGAACGACTGAAATAATTGAAACACTCTAAAATGGATTATTATCTTATTGAGACATAGCTTTCCATTCGATGACATATCTTGGCTAAGTAGTGTACTAGTTGTTATTCACTTGAAAGTATCTTGATTAATGCACCTTTATAGTAGTGACCCTCCAACTACAAGTGGACAACTTGTTTACAGCTTAATTTGAATAAAGATAAATAATTAGGAACACGGAATTTATTGTCCTCAATACGTCTGAAGTATAATTTATTCTAGTAACAGTAATCTCTACAGTCACAGTAACACTAAAATAATGTAGTGATTATTCAAGGGTATTTCCACTTCGTCGTCTCCACTATTTTCTAGGGTTTTATATAGTTTTAAACAAAACGCTTGAATTGTCATCTCTAAATTGAATTTAATAATGGTTCTCTTTTGCTTTTGTATTCATCTTACTCACATCCTTCTCCAGCCAATACTTTGGATATTTCAATAAAATCTCACATACTTCAACTGCGTCCTGGAAATTATGAATTTTAATTCCATGTATTATTCATTGTGCGAACGGTACTGTCGGTAGATAATGGAAGATGAAAAAGGAGAGAGGCTGCCGTGTATGGGATGCATGCTCATTATTGCCCGGTTACCATGACAACCTGACAACAAGCGAATCTTTCGGCGGCGGCCCCATGTTATTGATAAACGCCGCCCCCGCCACCCCCGCTCACCCCACGGCCTCCAATTTTCTTTTTCTAATGGAATATTTTTGCGCTCCACTTGTGCTGCGGCCCTATCGAGTACAATACGTCAACAGCATATACACAACCTGAACGATCCTTCGCTTTCGAGTCCTCACCAGACAGACTGTGACAGAGATTTTGAGCCACTTTGCAAAAATCATCAACTCATTCTATTTATCTCACTGTGGAAGTGGAGAGTATATTGAAATCTTTACAGCCAGTTCATTTCATTAGAAATTAGTTCTCTTCAAAATCAGTTTATTACAGATTGATGAAAAAAAACGTTGTTTTAATAGATAATGGTCAAAGCAATCCCAAGATTTTTAATGTGTGATTTTTCATTAAAAGAGAATAACTTATCAAACAAATATCAAGGCTCAAAGATAATCTAAACAGCTTTGAAGTGAGGAGTTTTAACATCGAAGACTGTGATGGCTGGGCACCTCAAGATTCAAAACATTCGTTTTTATTCACAGGTATACACAATAATGAGCAGAAAACCCACTTGAAGCAATCATATGTCACTCTCTCATCTTCTATCTGTTTATAAGTTTGAAGTATGTAGTTCATCGTCACTTATTTATTTACTTTTTCTAAGACAAGACTTCTATTTCACTGATCTTATTGCCATTTTTGTTTAGCGATAATCGCATCACAAACACCTATAGAGACATGTTTTGCTTTGAGCAACTGAAACTATAGTGAACTGCAGTCATAGTCATACATCTAAGACATCGACCCCAGAGTTCAATTCCTCTTTTGCATTTACACACCTTGTTCAATTTATAGTTGATTTCGAATTTATTGCGTAGCTGTTGAAACTAGTAGAAAATGTTCACTTGTCACCAGCAAGCGAATAATTGTACAAAAGAGACAAGCCACGTCCTCTAGACTGTCACCGGTCTGTTTTTTAATTCTTCTTCGTCCCCATTCTCTGTATATCTTGTGTATTCATCCAGAACAGTGAAGGAGAAGAGAACACACCGATAGTAAATATTCAGATCCTGTTATCCCGCAACCGCCAAGATTCAACAGGATAAATTATCATACAAGGATATAAGAGAGGAGATAAAAGGATGAAAATCGATTTCAATAGATATTCTCAGACTTGTTTTATTTCCTACGTCTACTTTATGTCGCATGCTACCTGTTGCCCCTGTTTGGTTTCTTGCAGGACAGCGCTTTTATCCTTCGTCCTGCCGGGAGGACGCAGGAATAAAAAACGAGTACACCAGGATGAAGTGATAACCGAAGGATAATGTGTAATGGCCAAGGCACAATTACAAGGACCCTGGGTGCAAAAACTCAACTCGGAAACAATAACCCGATCTGCATACAAAGACCATGGCGAGCGAGTATCCTATGGATCGCTCTTGTTAACCTTTTTTTGTATCAGTCTTCAAGAAAGTTCATTGCTTATATTCTTCTCCATGGGCAAGCATACGAGTAAGTGTGTGTCTGTGTACTGAACATTTATCTAGAAAGGCCAAGCTTAAGAGATTCAGGCATCTAGGGGGTAATGACTTTTGAGAAAGCTTATAGGAAAGTGGACGGAATACGATTATCAACTTTATGTATTGTATAATATCTATCCCTGCTGATACCTATAAAGCGAGTTATTTAAACCTTGTATCAGTTATAAAATTCAAATTTCATATCAGTTATCAATAAAATTTCAAGTGAAATCTTCTTTCGAGCATTACCACATCTGTATCCATCCAGTTCTGTTTTTAATGCCACCGCATTGAATTCAAGCCTTTCCTATTCAAATTTCGAGCATCATAAAAGAAAATTGGATCCTATTACCCGTCCATTAACGAACTCCTCTCAAGAATTCTGCTTCGAACATAAAAAGGGCGCTAGAGAAAAATTATTCTCTTATTACGTTAAATTTTAGCTATTTACTTTTCTCTATTCCATACTTTAGCCCGAGCTGGAAGTTTACAATGTCATCTCCTCAATACATTAGATTTTACAGCCTCTATTTCCATTTCATTTTATTACTCTCAGGAATATAATTCTCTTTTTCTCTACAACAGAGACGCTCTAAAGAAAGAAATGGTCATTGTATTGTATCAGAGCTCTCAAAAGAGACAGAACCCTCTTTTCGAGTTCCTCCTTATGGTTGTCATAAATTTCACCATCATCTTGTGTGATGTGCTGCTTTGTTAACATGCATATCTGAACACAATGCATACATCTAGTCTTTTCACCAGGATTGTCTCTCTCTTCTGCTGAGCTTGGAAAGTCAAACCTTCCAACAGGTGCAAAGTGACTCACAACAATACTTTCAACATTGAATCAGGGTGCAGCATTATCGAGAGTGAATTATTATTCCCTCTATCATATTCTCTACCATCCTCCCGCGCAAACTAAGAAAGAGCTATGTGATCCAGGATGGGTTCTTATTATTCTTCCTGACAGGTATATTCAGAAAGCTGTAAATGCCACAGATAGTTGGGTTTCAGTTTATTATCAAATAGCATATATTTTGAAATTTTCTGGACGCTACATGTTTATCAAATTGACGGAGTCACCACAATTGATTCGATTACATGGATTACCATACTCAATTTGTCCGACAATTATACATTACGAAACTCAAACTCAATAGCCTCCAATAGATCTTGTAGCGTTTTTTATTTTATCAAGTGGTATTGTTCATTACTCCACTTGGTCTCTGAAAGGTGCTGCGAACGCTCATAATGAACGCTAATAATTAATACATTCAACAGTAGTGGAATCATAAATCTAACATTTAAATTCACATAGCTTCCCTCGTTTGAGGGTTAAGTGTAAGAGAGGGCCGACTGCGCCCTAACTTCGCCCTCCCAGGTATACAATAAAGAGTCATTCTATTCTATTCTATTCTATTGTCCACTACATAGTAGACTACGATTTCCAATTAACTGATAGAAGATTCGATACTTTGATTTTTTCCAACATTATTAAAGATTTAAATCAAGTTGTAAGATACTTGATCCTAAATTCTCCAATACTATTTCCAGATGATCCAAATACAAAATTTAAATGATTTGAATGATGTATTCTACTACTGAGAAGATTTTACAGAACATAGAGCGGAATTTGATTGAATGAAGAAGAGAACATGAAATGGGAACCGACTGTTCCAAATTTCATGAAATTCAGACATAGCAAGTGCTGAATGTTCTCAGTGTTGTTCGGCCAAAGTTTTCACTCAACTGTAGCTTAGTCCACCTAATATACATTCAATGGGTGGAACATTAAAAACAAATACCGCAATCGAATCGTGTTGAAGGCGAATGTTTTGTTCGCCTGACCAGAGTCGTTTTTGAAATGAACGTGCTACCTTCAATTACAGGATAAGATCGATTCCAATCGTCGATTCAGGCTAGAACTCACAAGCACTCATCCAGTCATCCAACAAGAGTGCAATCTCACTCCAGGTATTGTTTCCAAAAGTATACAACACAAATATAACTTCTAATTGGACAATGTTTCTCACTTCATCATACTGAAGCACCTGTTCCAATCCCGATTCAATTCAAATAGCATTGATTTCAAACATAAGAAATACGATATTGGACTTGAATTGGTGGAGTAATCTTATTTTTGACACATTTTATTGATCACAATAATATTCTGGTGAGTGCAGTTTTGGGTGGAGCCTATTCTCTCCCGTATAATGTATGATTTTGTTGCCATTAATTAATAAATGAGAATTATATTATTAAAACCTATATAATTCGTAGTGGAATTTCAATTCCTGAACTGTGAGTCTATTGAAAATGTCACTTGTATTGCATAGATGAGTTTGATAATGTTTCGAAGTATTTGAAATTCCGATTTACCCACAGTTCATTTTTATCCGAAGGACGTAGTTTCATATTTTCCTTAATTATTTTTTCCAGTCATTGGTCAGGTTGTATCAAATAATCAGGTGCTAAGCAGAACGGACATCAAAGTTCTTCAACTAGAGGAATCATCGCAAGTGCATCACAACTTAGGAAAGTTCACCCATCCTCACAAGACGTATCAACAATATTCCGAGATAGTGCATACCATATGCAGGAAATGTATGGTAAAAGCTGTTTGGTGTACAGGCATCAAGGATAGTGAGCTGCGGCGACGACATGGGAGGGATGACGCTAATGGTGAGCCCTTGTATGTTCAGGAAGGTCGGCTGAAATCGTGCGACTGTAGAATGTACAGGAGAACCATTCCCCATGAAGCACTGCCTGGAGATTAGAGCTCTCTGTAAGGACTACTATTCGTGATAAGCATTTGAGAATAGCTTTTCATTCAAACTCCACTGTACCAACTTAAATTTTTACAAGGTATTACATACTTCAAGTTGTTATCGAATGAATATATTCTATTTCAATGAATTCATGAATATACGTCTAATTCTTTCAAATCTGTTTTTTGCATCCTCAAACAAAGCTTATAGCGTATAACCTGACGTATAGTAAATGTGAAATTAATATAATCGACTATGGCAACCCGTTAAGCTTACTTATTCCATCAAGCAAAGTACTGTACGTGAATTAGTTTATTTGCTACAAATTTATAAATTGAATTAAAAATAATAGTCTATTTCTCGTCTGCCCACTTTTTCAAATTCTTGAATAACGTTCTTCAAACTTTGATTTCTGTTTGACTGTGCACTGAATATTTGATTGGTATCTATTCTTTGGAACTTCAGAATTACATGTCAAAATTATCTGAATTTATTACAGGAAAATTGCGGAATATTTCAGTGGAAATGCTACATTTGAAAATCATTGATTATGTTTCAGTCAAATCACGATACTATCCGTTTTCAGATGTAAGGAATGCTGATCACCATACTTGAATATATAAATAACAAACATCTTTTAAATGTTACATCCGTCAGATTGATGGAGATTCATGGAAGATTCCTGGAACGAGTCCATAACATCGATGGCAAGTTAAATTATTGCTGATTCATTCGAATGTTCAATAAAATATTAATGTTCAGAATTGGTGATGACTTAGAGCAGCTCAGTAATACTGTAGTTACTCCTTGAGGATGGAGGTTAAACGTGGACGATTGTCCACCTGATAAGAATAAGGGTTACTTGTATCTGAATAGCCCACGCATGCTCCATGGACATGAATTGTATTTATAAGTGGTGCAAAGAATGCATGTGAGTGCGGGATTTATCTAAGGAACAATGAGTTGAAATCTTATTACAGGAGAAATGCATTGCTTTTCATTGAGACCAGCTACGGTCACCGTTTCTAGTCCATTATCTGCTTTCCTATTTCGGTAGTCCTGCAGTCTTGCATCTTTCCTTCTACTATTCGCATCTAATTGTCCATATTTATGAAGCTAATCAACACTCCCATTATCTACTTTTATAGAACAAAGAGAACATACCATTGTTTCTCTGTTGATTGCCACAAAAGATAATATCAACCTAACTTTGTAATGTAAAAGAAAGACAGAAGAAAAAACAAAAATCATAAGCAAAGTTTGCTATTCTGATAAAATAAGGGAAAAGCGAAAATTATACATGAACAATATTGTTTCTTTTCTGTGGAGATGTCAGAGAAAACTTTTCTAAAAAATGAATTACAAGTTGGTAGATGAACATCGAAACAACAGACTATAACAAATATCAGTTGTAGGAGATACAACATTTTGCAATTTCAGATAACAACATAAATTTGCTCCATGGAGCAACGCCATCTGTGCACTAAAATTGATGGCACAACACAATTATTGAAACATTATTATCCTCGCGTAAATCCATGCCCAAAACAAATTACAGTACTGCTGATAAAGGCACATGATATGCGAATCAATTCCCCAATACCGAACAGGCTGTGTAGCCTGGAGGCATCATAGCCTAATTAGCAGCATGCCCTATTGTTGTAGCCTGCCACATGCATATAAGCTAACCTTAGTTTATCGGCCATCATTAACGGTGTAATTAAAATTACGCCTGTAAATTTGCGACTACATTGCAGCTTTTAGGCGCCACACCCACGACCAGAGTGTCCCACCCACGTCTACTCACTAATAAGTGAATGGAAAAATTAAAAATTGTGCGCGCTCTTCAATTTGGGCGGGAAGTGACAACAACCACAGTATTCACCGTTGGTAAACAGAAAGGATGCTCTCACGTCATTCATAATCGAAACATGCTAATGTTGCCATAATGATACACGTAAACGTTGTTTGTAGATAGTGATTTTGCTACGCTTTGTAACGTATCAAATCCAACAGCCAATAAGGAAAATCCATGAATGGGTAATCAAATGAGGTTTACACATTCCAACTGCCAAAATGGGATATTAAAACACATATTGCTTCATCATACCGTCATCATTTCAGGAAAGTAATCTTTCATGACTGAAGAGTTAGTGAGAATATATGGCCACTTGCAGAACTATCTTGGTATAATAGAATTTATCTTCTATTACTTTTTAAAATATCATCATGATTAATATCCCATTACAATGAGTTATGACCTTGACACATTTTGGGGTGGCATTCATTTTATTTTATTGTTAGAATGGATTCCCTATATTCTTATAGAATAATTATTATATTCTTATAGATTCGATTAGAAGACTCAGAATCTATTAGAGAAAATGAGAATAACAGCTACAATAGAAAACCAATAACGTTATTGCGATATTATTTCAAGGGCTTAAGTGGTAGTCGTATAAAATCCTTGAACTCCCGTGAAGAGAAAAGTTGGAATAGATGCTCGAAAAATCATGGATAAGGGCTGTGGTTCTATTAAAGTAATTAAACTTATGTTCCTTAATAATCGTATTACAGAGCTCCTGGAAATATTTCATTATGCTTCAACAATTTTATTATTGTTTACAGCTCGCATTACTAGTTGACTTTCAGGAGAATAGATCAACTTTATTTTTCAAAAGACAGTGATTATAATTCTCTCATTCACTCTAGTGTAAATTGAGTTCTCAGCTTACTGTACTGTATATAATACTTTAAATCTAAAACCTTAACCTATCAAAATCTTGTAGCCAATACTACATTTCAATGGTCAGTTTGATGATTATATCAATAAATATAGTCTTGAAATGTATGTCTTCAGAGCTACTTATTTTTATTTTTAAAACCTAAAGATGATTGTGATACATCGAAACTAGTTGTTTTTATTTGTGTTCTCAATCAGTTTTTTTATATCACAATATTTTCAAAAAAAGGCACCAAGAAGTTATTTTATCAATAGATATAGATTCATATGATTGTGCACATCATTAAAAGTAATTTCATTGTTACATACTTCAAGTGGAATTCCTTTTATTCCCACTATCAACAATCTACTTTCCTACTGAATAATCAATATTTGATCTTTTTTAAACATTTTTTCAATCATGAGATTTCAAAGGATTCCAGCATTCATGTTCCACCAACTCATTTCCTACTCATTTGGTCCATAGATCGTTAACTTCACCCAATTTTCAATCCTTTTACACAAATTGTGATTCAAACTGATTTTAGTACCACTCGCTCCAGTTTTTTCGAACTAAGAGATGCCTCTTTTCATCAACAGATGTGTAGGTAGAAGACCGCTTGTCGAATTTCATCGTTAACCCGTCTCTCTAGACTATTAAATTAATTAACTTGAGACTGTTTTTCGCTATCATCGAAGTGCTTTAATTTGATCATCCAATTGAATGTTAGCCGATAGCATACAGATAAGCAGCTTGTAACACAGCTTAGAGATTTCAAAGGAAAGTAACAAAAAATAAACATGAATACCCATTGATCGAATTTCAATGCAGCATGTTTCTTCCGATCACGCATCTCTTTCTCGCTTCTTCTCATTACTACCTACCTTTCCAGACGCTTTTCCATCATTCTCTTCCACTTACGATAAAATTCTGCTTCTACCCTCTCTCTCACTATTATTTTCTTTATTTCTTGAATTTTCTTCTTATTCACTGCTACTCATTATTCTCGATCCTTACCTCCTCCTCCAATTCTAATTTTCATCTCTTTTCACCATCCTTATTAGATTTATATTACTTTTTTCCTGCTGATTCTGGTTCATTATTCCTATTCCTCGTATTGATTCCTATTTATTCTCCCTTTCTGCCTCCTCTTTTCTCCTACTATCCTTTTTTAATTCTCCACTTTTAAGCCTTCACTCCAGGTCCATTTTGTTTCTTATTTTTCTTCCTCTAATTCATTTTACCCTTTATAATAATCTTCTCTATTCAATGCACATTTTAGCTACACTTCTCATCTCTTTTCTCCATCATTCTTATTTCGCTCTCTACCTCGTTTTTCTCCAATTCGTTTTTTTCTGTACTCTCGATTACCTCTCTGCTACTCTTTGTTCCTCTCCCATCCTTTTCCAATCTCTACTTTGAAATTTACATCCTTCTCGTTCTCTCAACGACTCTGGTTTGGTAAATAATCACCGTTCATTAAACGTTATCTATTATCTTGATATTTGGAATCGAAGGCGGGTTGAGTACAAGTAGCAGAACGAGCGAGTCGACTGAAATTCCTAGATTGAAATCGCGGCTTTCGATTGTTTTCGACGCAATTGGAGAATAATGGCTTCGCTGCCTTCTGCGCTACTGATTCACTTGATGCTGCTTCTGTAAGTTGGCTGGCTTGCTTGTGGCTCTGTTTAACAAAGAAAGCACCCAAGCTGTATTCTAAATTATAATTGTTGCTTGCTGTTTATGCAACTGGGAATAGAAGCAAAAGAGACTATATCATTTTATTTTATTCTCAAATTTAAAAATTCATATTTTTCAGTAACCTTAACCCTATTCAGTGTTCCTACTATTTGATGCTAAAGATGAAAGCTGATAGAATAATACACCTTGAAAAACCAATAACCATTTCATGATACTGTAGCATCAATTCAACGATCGATCTTTTATGAATTATTGGGTGAAACTTTAATTTTCCAATATATATATATATATATATATATATATATATATATATATATATTAATGGATATATTAATCATCCCACTTTCAATTATCGAGAATAGACTCTAAGAAAATCAGGAGTAATCCTTTCGTTGACTGTTGAGTAAGACATAATATAAATGCAGGAGTTTGATGATATATTATTATGGTAAAATAACTGTTTCATTACAATTTTCATCTATTTTTCTCAATATTGGGGAGTGGATACTTTTGGGTTTATCCTGTTGAATCTCTCCAATTAATTATTTTTATATTGTGATTGTGGAATTGGAATGAAGTAAATAAATAAAAATAAAAATGTTTCGCTGTTCATCAAGGTCTATCCCAATTTTCTCCCCATTTTTTTAATTTTTTTTTGTTCGTCCACATAGAGAGATTCCAGACATTCGACAACCCATATCTTTAATTCTTCGATCTGGAATTACCTAAGTATATTCTGCCAGGTACAATGTTTATGATCATGCATGAAATATTCTGTGATAAAGTCAGCTTCTTTTTAAAAAATACTTTCAAATAACTTACATTTCCGAATTCCACTACAGTACAAATACTAACTTACATTTCCGAATCCGAACAACTACTGAACAGTATCGACCACCCAGCTCCTGCAGCAGGTAAAACCCTTGAACCAAGCTTCGGCTTCATTAAATCAGCGCGGGAGGGAAGGGAACACATTCAAAGGAAATGCTTTATTTGTTTGCTTCTCGTCGAGTATATCCGTTTGTTATCTTCTTTATTATGCGGAGAATGAAGCCAACGACCGGTACGAGCACTTGGGAGCGTGCTTCCATATTAGTCGAAGACGCAGACGCGCGGGGAGCGGCTAACTGCTTCCCCGGCGCAGCGCAGGTGCAGATTTTTCATATTTCGCATAGTTCTCGTCTCCAGAGAGAGCCAAAGCATGGCAAAGGTCATCCTTCATACGTGGAAAAACGAGCCTAATTAAGGCTCAAGTTTCAAGATGGCTGATGGTTGTTTGTAATTGTTTGCATGCGCCAGGGATTATTATTTCCAGTTGAACGACTGGTTGCTGTACAGCAGACCATTTGCTGCTTGAACGCCAATATACTAACAAATAACATAGCATCTTCAAAACATTTATGACATGCAGTGGATATATCTATAGTTCTTATAGTTCATTTCATGCAAAACCTTATCCCATCAGTGTTGTCATTCAACTAATATACATTTTTCAATCCCCCACATCTCCGTATTACCACCCGAGAGCTTGAGTACCCCAGCCTAGGGTTGAGGATAAATATCAGTTCAACTAAATCGTAAGTTTCGTATTTTTATAACAATGGAATCGAATAGATACTAGGTGGTAGAGATAGAGTCACAATGTTTATTTAGAGATGTAGATTTATTCCTAAACGAATGACTCAAATTTATATAGATTCATGTACATATTTAGTAGGGAGAAGGACTTGACGCAAAAAGATCACCTACTGGATAACTTACAAAAGATTGAAGTTCACGAACACTAGCCATATTATCTTTCACATTACGTCCTCCATTAATTGCACTTGCATCTAGCTGAATTCATCCAACATTAATTTAATGTAAGGTGTATTCTGTCACTGGAAGTAAACAGCTGATAATTTTCCTTGCTCATCAATATCATGAATTAAAGTATATACAACTCATTGTTATTATCTGTTTTTATCTCTCACCTCTCGATATTGGAGAGTAGAATGTGAGAGTATAATGTGGGTGTCACCAGTGAAACTAGTGACATAATACACTTTATCCTAGTGACAAGTTACTATATCCGACGTCATCTATGCTGCCAATGAAGGACATAGCCTACTTCATTGAACATCTATCATCCTTTTTATTCCCGACTCTTTTGAATTTTTTGTTACGACCTTCTTCCAAAAAATTTATTTGGAATCGAATCGTCCTTTCACGGATACCTCGTATCTGGTAGCTTTGGTAGGATTTTGTCAGAGGCGGCCCTACATTAAGGCGAACAAGGCGGCGCCTGGGGCCCCCACACAGAAAAAAAATTAAGAAGGAATTTTAAAATTTAATATTCCAATTTAAAATATCCTATATAATTGGCAAAACTTCGATCCTATATACTACTAATTTCCAGATTATGATTATTGTTTACTCAAACGCACTTGGAGTGGGTGGGCATTAACAATCAGCTGCTAGGCTAACTGTAGTTTCGGCTAATGAATGGCTTGTATGTTTTTTTGGAACGTTACAAGAACGTTATTATCTCATTGATAAAATTACTGAAAGCACTGAGTTGAGATTTATTGAGATTAAAAAGTATGAAGAGAGATTCGGGTATCTCTATAGACTAAATTCATTGAAGGACGAATCTGATAGAGATATTTTAAGTTTCTGTAAAGAACTTCAAGAGACGCTAACAAGAGACAGACATCTAACTCCGACATTGACGGCGAAGAACTAAGTGAAGAATTGAAAATGTACTGCCGAACCATACCTGTGGACTTAAAAATTAGTGAAGCAGTTAAATTACTGATTGAGAAAAACTTAATCCATGTATATTCTAATACATATGTTGCTCTGCGAATGATGATAATAAATTTTATAGTACAAACTTATTTCTTGTTAATTGAATCAGCACTTTTTTTCTAAGTGAATAGTTGACAATTATTTATTTTAGATATTAAAAGGGGCCCACCGTTAAACTTCGAATTGGGGCCCGCAAACTTTAGGGCCGCCTCTGGATTTTGTTTTTCAGAATATTTGATTAGAGACATATCTTCTGATCAATTGAAGCTGTGGAAATAAGTAAGGTAGATGATGAAGAACGTAACTTACCAATTCATCTGAATACTTGTTACATAAACAACTTCATGTTCATTTGTTACTGACCTGCAACACAAAAATAGATCAATCATTAATTCAAAATTCTGCTCATTCTTTATAACTGGATAATATCTGAATTGGAACTACAAACTATTCAAATACGGTAATGATAATAATTAACATTATCAAAATTATTTTGATAGGATCAATATATTTTTTTGATCTCTGTCATTGTATGATGTGACATTTCAAGGATGGAGTAGAAGGAGATTGACTCACGCAATTGATCTCACATGGAAGTCATTAGCAATAAGAGTACTCCTTTTATTCTTCAATAGCCAAAATTTGAATTTCTAATTTCGAACAAAAACTCAATTCCATAAAAACGTCTCCGGAGGGCAATCGCTGTTACTTATGTTGATTACTTTTTATTGTTATTGGACCGATTGGTTATTGCGACGACTGAATTTTCAATATCAAAACAAAAATTTGAATATCAAAGGTGTGTTTCTGGGCATGATGAACATTTTGATGCTGATTCGAATTTGTGTGCCCTGAGGACAATCCAGGCTAGATGAAGGTGCACCTGCCCTGCCTACTAGGCTATGTTGATTTTTGTTTGCTGAGGGGAACGAAATATTCAATCGACTACTGACTGTGACTGCTGGTGCTGGTGAGCGGTCTACATCAAACGAAAACCCGTCACACACTTCTCTTTCAAACATCTGACTCAACATGGATGTTTTTAGTGCAGGAGCGCGCTATTTACCGTGCATTGCATACCGGAGCCATAATGTAAACAGATCTACCTCCCGCTGCCAGGTAGGAACAGGGGACCGACGCGCCTGCTCCCCGAAATACGACTGGCATCGATTTTTATTACCGCTTGAAATTATTTATTTAACAAACGGTAGACAGACATGTTCAGTCAGTATAACCTGAACCTGAAAAAAAATATATATATATTCAGGAATTATGTTGGGTAATAATGGAGAAGGTATTCCTTCCATATAATGTGAGGTATGCTACATTCGACTTGAAAAATATGTGAGCCTCAGATTGTAAAATATTGTATCTTTTCTTTATTTATTCTCACGTAAAAGTCCTACTACAAAACTCTCTATTATAGAGGTGATCGCACACTCTATACCACATGATAATATATCCTGTGTTTTAAGTGAACCAGAATAATAATTATGTCATCTTTATTGTCAGTTAGTTTCTATTCAATCAACCACTCCACTCTATTAGTGTATTTTCTAACTGTGTTCAAATCGAATGGATGTTAGAGGAGGGTTGAAAATCGGGATAGTATGTGAGAGAAGCATACAGCACACTACATAGCAGCAACTACAGTGAGCTCTGACTGGTGTCTGGTATGTTTTCTATTGAATAATTCATCAGGTAGATGAATCAATACCTGGCTTTAGATTATATTGTTACAGTATAAATTCACAGTGTTTTCAAATATTTTGTCACAATATCCATCCTCACTGATTGATTCAGTGAGGTAGAAGGTATAAAATAAAGGCAGTCATTCTATTCTATTCTATTGATGATTCTGTCCTTTATAATTTAGAACCAACTGTTAGGCTACGAACTTCGAATCTATCTAATCAATCGAATCTAATCAATGATATCCCTCTTAAGTTTAGGTAATTATTAAAGCTTCTACCTACATATGAGAAAGAAAAGCCCATACGTGTTTTTTTGATTGATGATTAACTATCAAACAACTGCTTCGCTTTATTATAAACTGTGAGCTAGGAGTAGTAAACTTCTATATTACAGGCTATTAACAAAAGTTAGTCTAGACAGTTGAGCAGCTGATAATTTCTTTTGAACTGAAAAGCGGAGGATTAACTCACGGCTTTGAAAGACGGGCTGGACAAAGATCAGCTTTGTTCGAAAATAGTCTGAACCCTCCTATTATAGGAGGCCCAGTCATATAGCTCCATGTCAGGCTCCCTAGCAATTAAAACTTATCTGAATAGAGAACAGAGAGGAAAAAATTAGATGACGGCCCCTCATAGTTTGTTGAACAATGTCTATGACCAAGTGGAGAGGCAGAGAGTGGTGGAGACTGATTGAAATGAGGCCCTGCCTCCTTGATCAATATCAATAATAAGGATCCAATGGACCGTTCAAGTGTAATCCGACAAAAAAGCGTCCGGAAATTGAATATGGACGATTTTATTGGAGCCTGCTTTGACGTATGGCGCCATGCAATCAACCTCTTTCAAGCCCAGTTGCTCCTCCTTCCATATTTTTCGTCCTTTGTGATTGAAATTAGCTGCGCACTGAAATGAGCTTTTTAAAAAAATAAGTCAACCGGCTGAATTGCTTTTCACGTTCGGATGACGAGACTGAACAGCCAGCTGAATGGCTGCCACGTAAAATGGTATGAGATGCAAGTTTTCAAACTAATTTTCACAACGCGGCAGTTTACGTAGTATTGGAAATCGCTGCAAATGTAGTATGGAAGAAAACGAAATATCTTCGATATACCTAGCAGTTTCCCGTTGCGATATGAAATAAAAAGTACAGAATTTAACAGAGAGATGTAAATGAAATTTTCAAAAAGAAAGGTATTTGGTTAACTCAGAAAAAATCAGACAAGAGAACATTCCAAATTGAGATGTCCAATCAACTACAATTTGATTTTATCAATCAAAATATTCGAATTTAATGGAAAAGAAACACTTTCACTATGTTCCCTCTGATTAATTCCTCTTCTGTGTTCAATGATCCCCTCAAAAATATTATCTTGAATAGTAAATTGCAATGCTGTAGGAACTAACTAGTGGAGAGACAGCAGAGTGCCGTAGCTGCAGACTATTAGGGTAGATTGGTTCTCCAGTGATTCCTGATTCAAAAATGCTATGGTATAAAAAGTTAAATTCCAGAGTCTGAATAATTAAAAGCATAGAATTGATAGGAAGAGGTAAACAGTAGTCCAAATATTTTACCTGCGATTTATTTGTTAGAAAAACATCCTTAGATCGAACCGGGAATCATATAATCCTTAACAATGAATCTATTATGGTCATGGACGCTGCATGTTCTTAATAATGTTCTTGATTCATCATATGTTCATTTTTATTGAAATTGCAACAGAATATTAGATTGGATGAGATGACAATTAGATTTTTTAGAAGAAAATTTAATCTATTTATCCCTCCTACTTTCATCTTGTCATTGAGAAAGCAAATATTGCACAATGAAAGAGATTTCAGAAAGGCGTCTTCTTTGAAGTGCATCGTGACAAGACAAAATCAATTGTGTCCTATTAATTCTTGTCCTATCGCATCCCCTCTTGATATTTCGATCGACTATCGACCCCCCTCATCCTGCGTCCTCTGAAACCGGAACTAAGATTCGTTGATTTGACGCGTGTGTTGCGACCGGGAGCAGGCGGTCTTTAGACGTTATTAATAGTTGAAATTGAAAGTCGGCGTCACACTGACGCGTGTCTCAGCCGCGTCAGGACGCGTGGCGTCACGTGGCCACGCGCCATTAGTCCCCAAAATGTTTCACCAACCAGCAACGTCTCCGCAACCCGTGGACAGGAAGTTGGTGAGAGGGACCATCGATGACAATGGACAACTTCTATCAGGGTCGTAAACTTCATGTACACAGTTTTGCCACAATGTCAGACTAGCTACAGTCTTGACAGTTAGTCAGTGGCCCTGCAGTGTGGGAGTTTGTTTCTGTCAAACCATTAAATGACTTGCAGAACTAAGATTATTATCTCCAAATACTCATAATCTTGAGACTATTCAATATTATTTGAAAATGCACAGTGGAGGATTTATTTGGAAGAGGCGCCATTCTTCAACATAACGGTGAACTAAATAGCTAATAAAAGGATCAATTATTTTCATCCACCTGCTCACTGATGAATACTTCAATTTGGATGAATCATAACATTATTCTTCACTCAATGACATAAATTATATCTGTATTTTACATCTGTGAGAAATACAAATGAAAACAAAAAAAAAGAACTCTGTGAGGATTTTCAATTGGACTTCAGAGTCATATAAGTAGTGGAAAGATGATCAGATATGTATTGGAGAGAATAGAGATTAATTTGAATAACAATCGAAGCACAGGTATATTCATTGGTATTTCAATACACAACAGAGAGAATAATAATTCCAAGATAGACCATACATTACTATTCTAGCAAACATAAATATGGAGCCCATCCTACGTTCCAAATAAATGAATGCAGTACACCCTTGTTATCGTATCACGAAAACACGTGGGAGCCAATCAGCTACCATTTCCATTCCAGCTTCCACAAAAGTAAAGAGAAGCAAGAATCAGTTGAAATTCGCTCAGAAGATGATTATAACTTTATTCTCCCAATAATCTGATAAGTTTATTGGATCTTATATTAGCCAAGAACCAAGTACCAAACTACTCGATATTATAATGCATAGAGAAAAGGGAGTCTTTATGCAATAAATGACTATAGTGAGGTCCACGTTATAATGGCAGTGGATAAAGATAGAAGAATAGCGATGCCAATTCTCTGCATTGATTAATTATATTTCTACACCGTCAAAAACATAATTGGCATCGTTGTGGACCAAAAAAAGGATAGTACCTCGGTTAATTAAGAATCTATATGCAAAATTTCAAGTTAATCAGTCCAGCTGTTCAGACGTGATGATGCGTCAAACATAATTTTCCTATCCCATACGTGTGTGAGCCAGTTCTTTACTTTATTATACTCGTAGCATAGATTATCAAAGTAGCTCGAATTGACTTAAGTCACAGTCTCACATATGAAAATACTAGATAAAAATCAGCACCATAATTAATATCACTATCACTATGTTCATTACATTCTACTGAACCATCAAAGGTTCTATATGCACATTTGATCAATATAATTACAACCTTTGAAACATCAAAATCACATCCACATCCACCATGATGTTTGTATAATGCACAAAAAAATAATAAGATAAATCTTCAAAGCATCCATTTATTTCATAAGCAGCATGGCACTTACTTTTAAGGACTCACGAATACATGGTATACAAGCACTCATTGAATGTAAAAGTGCGGATTGGATGAATATGGATTTCAATAATGAAGCTATCTGATTTTTACTGAGTAAATACTATCCAATTATCTGCGTATATTACCATAGACAGAAGATACTTCTCTATGATATTACTGTACACTACCTTGATGAGTACTAGATTCTAATATTTCAATACATTCTATGATGATTACAAAAAAACCTGATGGTTTTGCTAATAATAAACAGAAACAGTTTTAGATTTTACAGAGCATTCGAAGACATAAGTACTTTTGTTTTTCAAGAGAGTCCTTTCACCTTCGTTATTGGAAAATGACACAAGGTTATCAACAGAGTAAGAAACTTTGCAAAAATCGCAATAAATCAGAACCGAGCAAAAGTGGGGCTTAGAGATTCACCTGAACGAAAACGAGGGAGATACTCTGTTTGCGATGAAAATCACGTAGAAAAGAAAAAGAGGAAGAGTCTGAACGGAAATGTCGGTACTTTTTTGGCGCTTTAATCAGTGCTGTCGTCGTCGAGTAACAAAACAAGAAATAAAGAAGAAAAGGTGGAATGAAGGAAACGGCGGGACCTTGAATTTTGAGAAAGGGAAGGCGAAGAGTTGTCGTAGTCGGAATGAAACGGCCCGATAAAAGGGGAGAGATCTCTGGGTGGGAGTGAGGTATTGGAGAGGGGAAATGGTGGAGGCATAGGATGAAGGAGGCTGAAGTTAGTCGGCTCGGCATTGCAAGCACGTGCGAAGCTCAAAACAAAGCACGCTATGGGAAGACTTGGCTTGACACCGGCTGTTCGACCATCCTGAATCAATGCTCAGACTGCCGGTTGCCCAACTGAAGGGACAGGGCGAGGGCGACAATTGGATAAGCCCGAATCACTAGGCACCCTGCAGTCTAGGGCACGCGTTCACCCCCTTCCTCAATACCACCATACCCCCTGTACCCTTATCTCTCTGTAGACCTTAGCCGCAATTTATAACCGGGCGCACAATGATCGTAAAACATTCCGAACGACAAGCAACGCACGTTGCATATCTTGGCCCCCGACTAATTAATTCGTTCTCTGTCTAGCCAATTAATACAAGCTCAAAGCCATAACTTATCGGCTGGCTTATCGATTTCAACGGCCGAATTCTATTAATGTAACTGAACTGTGTAACTGGAATTATTGTTCGATGCCCGAAAATAGTTTCAACACGGAAGTCTAAATCCTAGAGTTTCAGTGGGATATTTATTATTCCTATGTCATTTGGCACACTAATTTACAGCTTCGAGGACCAAAGTCCGAAGCTCCAATGATCGAACTCGCATATTATCTATGCTTATTAACTCGTTAACGACATTCAACATGATGTTCAATGTAAATGTAACCGCTAACAATAACGACGTACTCACATTTAAGTAGGAAAAAATTCAAATCAAAGTCATATTTGATCAACCCATCTTTTCCATTCTATTGAGTGATTTACTTTATCCTATTTTGAATCATTCAACAACTCTGTTCTATAGGAATCTGAATATCTATGTACATAGAATCTATTATTGATGTATGTAACATTGTAACAGATATTGGAGAGAAGGAAGTGGATTTGAAAAAAATGGAGAAGAAAATAGTCGGTGGTCTACAATATTTTATCTAGAACAACAAACTTGCTAATCCATTACGGATTTCTCTTCTAATGCTGATATGATTAGCAATAATATTTTAAATGTCTTATCAATGAACTATGATTGAACTGATAACTATATTAGATTAAAGAAAAATTTATTGAACTATATCTGTAAATGGATTGATTAATCTTTCAATCAATTATGATGGAATTTGCTTTTGGAATCAAGTCTAATCATAACTTCCCATATATGTCTTCAACATTTGTACAGTTTATCACCCTATAATAATCTTAGAGTATAAATTAACGTAACAAGGAATTTTAAATATTTTGTACTAGGGTTGGCTCATTAATTGAACAAGAATCATGTCGAAAATGGACATACTTTCCCAAGTAACTGTCGTAGCTTAAAATGCTCCCACCTTGAAGCATAATATAATATTTGGCGTTCCACTGGATCCAGGCTGGTAAACTGCACGAAATACATTTGGCCGGCAGAACGCTGATCAAGAAAGTGATTGGGCGCAAGGGTTGTGGTGGGGGGAAGAGGGGACAGATTCAAGAGAGAGGTGCCAGGAATTTAATCAAGCGGGACACTAATGCAACATACAAGCTGCACTCATTCTCAGCGCCTAAAGCCGATGTTCGGCGTCTTATACGTTCACACTCAGCTTCTTGTAATGAATTTTCGCTTCGATCCTTCGGCACCACCTCTTCCAGCGCGTATGAAATAAAAAAGCCGAGTTCCACAAGATGAAGACGAAGATGCTCTCCTATTATTTGCCGGCAATTCCTTTCGCAACCCTCATAAGAAGCGCCCGAGAAAATTGGGAAGAAAGGGGCGCGTTTTCCTTCCTCATCATCCCCAAGGAAAAAGGAAGTTGCCGGAGCAGCGGGCGAAGACGTGTGGTCCAGGGGTGAGAAATCGAAATGATGGCGATTTCCTAGAGACCTGCCATCCACCAACCCCTCAAGGTACCAGGGGATCTTGTTCGGTGGGGTTACGGACCCTTCCTTATTCTTCCGCTAGCCCGGTTATCAAAAACTGAAAGGTCTGCGGAAACTGAAGCTTTCCAGAAAAATGGAATATTCAGATCGAGTTCCCCTGCATAAACGCCCAGTCATTAGCATGAATGATATTCAAGATGGTTAAGGATTTTCGCAAAGCAACATTGTTTGTCCTCATTTTTGAAAAATCTCTGAATAAGCAGCATGATATAAAAACTATGAAGTCATTCTCTTTTAACTAAGTTTACATGATTTTTTCATGAACACATCAAAGATATTTGTAATAATAAATCTTTTAAAAAATTAACGATAATCTCCTAATCAATCATCAAATAAACGTATTTCACACCATTCGTTCAAACAACGGTAGCTCTTCTATATAAGCATAGAGCAAAGATAGCATAAGAAGATATCCAATGGTAAAGAATGTTCCAAATTTCACAGCCAACTCAAGCCAATACTCCTAGTAGTTATTTTTCGTGAAGCTATGTGACACTGATTGTCTCTCAAGTACTCAATCAACCAATCAATGTGCCGTTCTTACACTCTCACGCGGCCAAAATAGTAATAATAGACAGTAACCAATTTGAGTTAACAGAGATCGGCATAACGATACATAAACGACCATGGAATATCTTCTTGTGCTATCCTTCCTCTATGATATTAGTCACTATGAATAAAAAGATAAACATACAAAGTCTTAATAAACTAGAACTTCTAGTCTGTAGTTAAAATGTCTCATAAAAACAACTCTTGTTCTTAGAGTTATTTCTTTACTCTTTGTTTTTATTTTTAATTCTTGTTCATTCAACGTTTTCTAACCCCCAGTTAGTTATTATCGATTTCTATATAGTCATAAAAAATGAATGTCATTAAAAGTTTCAAGATGCCCTCTAGAAGACTCAGCGAATGACCGTTCATGAAATCAAAATATTCAAAGTGTACCGCTCGTTACGGACACGTTTAACAAAACAGCATGAAATCAAACACTTTGCTTCTAGGGGAGAACGAGAGTTAGGGTACGTGAGAAAAGAAAGAGAGTGAAAGAGAAGAGGAGATGGAAATGTATGAATGTGAGTGAGAGAGGTTGAGTAGTGAATGAGATGTGTGGTTTGGTTGATGACGTCACCTAATAAGGATTGAAAGACGAAACGGAAAAGTAACGAAGGAATGAGCTGAAAAGTTTTGGTGAACAGCGGGACTAATTGAAAGATAACAAGAGGAGAGAGAGTGAGTGAGAGAGAATGAGTAAGAGAACGCGGACGGACGGAGTAAGAGGCTTATCTAAGCACAGCCATCTCGAACTTTCCTTTTTGGCAAGTCTTATAGTCTCATTATGAAGGCGTACGCTTCTCTTTGTGATCTCTAGCTGGGGGAGGAAACTATTCTCCGCTACTGCAGTGTTCTCTCATCAGATATTACTAGAACTGACATATTAACAAACAATAATAGCGAACAATATTAACAAACATAAAGACACTGGAAACAATCAAGAGTGAGAAAAACTACGCAGATGAGATTTGAATGAAAACGATCTAGAAGAAACTAAAACAGAATGGTTGATCCCAATATAACTTAATATTGCTATCGATATCATACTACAGTTTTAGAAATTCCTGCAAATTATATTGTAGACTGTACAGTAGGTAGGAGCGTGAGCGATTCGAATAGATATAGAGGAGAAAAGTATTGAGGAAGATTGTGAAAAAGCAGAGAAAAGAAAGGAAAAGTAATTCAAAACTGACTTTTTCTCTCCTATATTGTAGTATTCAATGTGCCCAACAACAGTGTTCAAACTTTCCGCCTGCAAAGGACAGCAGATGAAATAAGTAAAAAGTCGATTTAAGTTGCCAACTTACTGAGACAAACAAAAACTTTTCAAATCTACTCAGTCTCATACGCGAAAAACTTATATAGCCTTCATTTGACAAAGCTCTTTGGACCGAATGATTGTGAGAAAGATCGTAGAGATTGCTTTCAGAGGAGTCATCATTAATTGTCATCAGCTGGAAGAGCATCGCCATCAAGAATCAAGAGGTTCTCCATTCAGTAGTGGGGGTAGAGAGTGTTCAAAACCAAGTAAAAACAATCATCCACACCTGCCGGTCGTAAATTGCTGACTAGGCCTTTTCATTTCGCCATTCTAACGCCAAGGAAGAGACGTTATTTCATTAAAATTTCAAATCCCTAAGATAAACTTTGAGGATTGGAGCGACGAGTTATAACCTTTTATGCTTGCCTGAATATTAGCATTCCACGCAGGTCCTCCAATAGCTTTCGGTCTATCTCAAGCCATTCATTCTAATAAAGTTGCTTTCAAACTACTACAGCCTATCTGAAAGAGAATAATGGGAAAAGAGGGAAGAAAAGAAACTTACACATCCTTGATATGTCAATTCGTTGTCGAGAAGGGATTTCCTTTATTAGATTTCTGATTTAAGACGGGTAATTCTTAAATTATATTGTCTTCTTAGAAAATTTGGATCTTACGTTAATATACATATTGACGTTGGCTTAAAACGAGTCTACGGGATGACAATTCTTATCACGCATTTGTGCTTAGATTCCAAGAAAAATTTATTCGAAAATACTGTACTTGTGTTGATCGAACACATCATCCCCTTACTACAACAGCAGAGAAATAGAAGAAACCAAATAAATAGGCCAAAAATTGTTTTTCTACAACACTAGACGAGTGCAGAATTTGAAATCATCTTTGCAATCTCATAAATTTGTTGCTTTAAAAGCCACAAATATTCTGACTTAATTCCACAATATTCCCTCAAAAGACCCCGTTGACATTGCTTAAAGGCGTTTTGGAGTATTTTTACATTCAAAATAAGATAGATGGTATAGATACAAGTTACAGGTATAGATGGAACAAATGCTCAATGTGGCATAAATTTCAACGAGTATTCAAAACAAAGCTACAAGTGAGACAAATGCTTCTCATCACAGATATTGAATTGATGGAAATCACATAGGATAATAACAATGAGTATGAGTTCAAAATTGATGTAGTTCAATACCATCGATTGAATTTGAGAGGCAATTGTCAATGACTGAGTAAGCAATGGAAGATATTTACAGGAATAAGCTCAAGCAATATCTCGTGGGTTTCAAGTTTGGAAGTAATCGTCCAGCAAACGAGTTAGGATTAGCAACAAGTTTCCCCCAGCAAATTCTCTAGCTCGGCGTGAGCCGTCCTGCTCTCTTTTTAATTAAAAGAATATTTGAGATAACTCCACCATAATTCAAAATAAAAGCAGGCAATTACTTCGCATGCCTCCACCTTCATTCTTTCAGCCTGCCCATTTTTTTCATTTTTTTTAATTCATCCCACGTAGGCCAGAATGGAGTGCCTTTGAAATTGTGACCATAATTCTCGAGCTTTCTACTAAATTGAATTAACAACATGAGTGTATCATTTTATTCAGCATGAAACTGTGGGACAGGCTTTCAGGGCTTATTCTGTAATAACAACTACCAGAAACCATCAAGTACATTATTTGACAAATTATTAATTTCTTGGGTCACATGCTCTATTTTCCATTGAAAACGAATATTCGGTCAAGAATTTCAAAACAAAAGAGACATTGAGAAGTGGTATTCATCAATGGGAATCGAATTTTTGTATGGAAAGTGAGATGCAGAAGAATATTTTATGTCATAGCATATTCTTTTGCAAATTATTATTAAGATAATATTTTTGATATTCCGTATCACAGAATATTAGAAAAGAACTCCTTAATTCCCTGGTATTAAACACTAGGAATAGCTCAGAAATACAAAAAAGTGATTCTTCATGTGTGATCTAAAAGCGCCAATTTTAATTTTTTCAGTAAATTAGAGTACTGGAAAGTTTAAAACCTTTTACGCAGAAATTGGTAACACTAGACTCTAGATGGAATTTTATTCTAGTTATTTCCTCAATCACATCTCTTAATGATCCATAGGGTGGAGATTAAAACTAATGATTGAAAACTGCAGGGTTTTTTCATATTGTTACTAACTTCAACAACTGAATTTCTTCAACGGAAAAGCAGTGTGCCGAATAACATTACCGTCGTAACTCAAAAGCATTAAAGACGCTGATCGTGCGCCAGGGATCGGTTACAAATTGCTTGCGATCCACAGATTAATTACATCACGTGACCAATCTTACAGTAATTTGTCGGTGGCTGGTTCATCTGGTGCAAAGACCGTCGATAACACGAGAACAGGATGAGAGGAGTTAGGATATCGTGAGCGGTATAAGAATAGGAGAATATGAGAGCAAGAATAAATAGAGTAGAAAATAGGAAAAGAGGGATTGGAGAGTGGGTGAAGGAACAACACTATGTGGAGTAGTAGAGTGAATAGGTACTGATTCAGAATTTAGATGATGAAGGCGATGTTGACGACCATGATGAAGCAAAAAATAAAGATGAATATTGAGAACTGGAAGTGACGATGAAGAGGAGAGAAGAATTATGGTGAGGAACCATAATATGTTAAGAATATGGTGAGGAACAGTGATAAGAAGTTGTGTATAGAAACATGAGAGGAAAGAAGGCAAGGAAGGATGCTAATAGTGAAAACGTGTAGTACATTGGCAGTTGAGTTTGATAATCGTGCTTTGATCGGCGCCTATCTCAATACTCCGTCAACACGTCGTCTGCCTGTCTAATTAACGGCTGCATGCATTCACGATACCGCCCTAATCGGACATCTACTCTCCGCCCGCCTTATCCGACATCTTCTCTAGCCCAGACTTCTTACAGAAAGTCCAGAACACAACACCACTGCAGGGCAAGGAACCGATAATTGCACCTTCTGCAAAATAGTGAGTTACTTTTCACGATCTGCCCTCAGCGAGAACAGGAGCAAAAAGTTCCACTACTACTTTATGATTGATCTTCTCGGAAATAATTATGAAGGATTGGTTGTGAGTGATAACAGAATTATGTCAAATCAAATCAAACTGCTTCAGATTTAGGAGATATCATTTTTCTTTTTCACATATCATAGACAAGCAAACTGATTTAAACTTACACCTACTGTTTCCAACCTATACGTTAGAACCAGTAAAAATTATGTTGAGAAGGACTAAGTAAATTGGATTAGAGATTCATGTATATAGGGTAGAATATATTTTGTGAATTGAATTGGTTTGAGAGAATATGTTTAAAAATTGAATCTTTCCCGGGTGGATTTGAACCACCTTTCGGTAACATCAAATTCGATGGATGTTAACCGATTGCGCCACGGAGACTTCATATCAATTATGGTAAACTAATTTTAAAAATTCAATGAAATTTCATGTCAATTACAAGATTGTACAAGAATTTTCAAAAAAATTGAATCGTCCCCGGGTGGATTTGAACCACCAACCTTTCGGTTAACAGCCGAACGCGCTAACCGATTGCGCCACGGAGACTTGATATCAATGGTAAACTATTTTTTGGAATTCAATACAATTTCATGTAAATTACAAGATTGTACAAGAATTTTCAAAAAAATTGAATCGTCCCCGGGTGGATTTGAACCACCAACCTTTCGGTTAACAGCCGAACGCGCTAACCGATTGCGCCACGGAGACTTGATAACGAGTCTTTTTCAAGAACTATTCACACTTGATGAATAAATTATTAAATTTTAAATCAATCATAAGCAGTCTGCGTAATAGAATTTGATGATGAAGGTGGGAGACTTTATGAAGAAACTCCACATAGAAGCTACCAGCGAGCTTATCATGTAAATATGACCTTTTACCCCACATCAAACGAGCAACACTATCAATTAATGCGGTTTATCAATAAATGAACCGATCAGAGGAAATATGCCAATGTAGGTTATGTATTGCCATGGATAATTTTTTTATGGACGTGAACATACAGGATGACAAATAGAATCAATAATCTCTATCATATTGAAATATTATTATTAATCACTCAATTTGAGTCTCTGCATAGACTAAGTAAACATTACATTAGATCTGGGTTAGATCTGTAATATACCTGTTTGTATAATTTGTATAATTCTCATATATTTCTTTCAAAAAACTTGAATTTTTTTTAGATAGTGCACAAATTCTACAAATATATGTCTACTTTATACTGCATTGAGCACCGATAAATATTACACAAATGTTGCCAAGAATAGTTTCATTACAGAAGAAATATTTGAAATGATCACTTTATTGGTATTATTATAGTGTTCAGTATTGTACACTGTTTTAGTACTTCAAGTATTCTCCACTGCTCTCAATAGCATTCCAGGAGGACTATAGTAATTATTGTCACAATCCCGTTAATGATTGTAACGGTATTGTGAAATATTATCTGACAAATTAGATTTCTTATTCGATCAGATTCACGTTTAATATTCCTGCCAGCCAACCTCAGCTAAACAACAATGATTGGCCCACAAAATAGCAGTTTATAAATCAATTTTGACGACTTCATACATTGGAGGCGGTTGATTGAGAATTGCTTCTTTCTCCAACACATTTTCATCTTTTAATGAGCAGTAATTATGTTTTATGAGGTTCGGTTTGAAACAGTCAGAAGCTAATTGCTTCATCCGAGATTAAAATTTCAAAACAACTGATAGAAGAAGGCAGATAGTAGTGGTTTATAACCACACATCTGAGAATAATAGCAATCTGCTACATAGAATAAAAAAACAGCAGCCCCTTCTATTGGGATACATTGGAAATAAATTCCGGAATAAATTAAGTTGTCAGGCAATTATGTTGTTACTAGCGTAAACGTTAGGGCACATCTCCAGAAACCGGTTGGCAAAATTGGATATTATTGGGACGATTTTATCTTGGAGTCGAAAAGAAATTCTCTCTCTTCCCACTTTGAGCCGCATTAGTAGAAGAGTACATTTTCACGGTTAGAAGCCAAACACAACAACGTGCAACAATGACCTGCATGAAACCTTGAGAAACCACGAATCTCTGTGGTGAAGGAGGTGATGATAAATTGATTGAAGGTGATGATATAAAAGTTCTTCCTAGAATCTAGACTTTATAGCTGAATAACAATTCATTATCATTCATTTCACAAATACTGACACAGATTATGTTAAATTGGCCTGAAACTGAACCAACATACAAGTAATTCATATTTCTACGAACGATGTGGTTCTCAAGACCCTGTTCCATATTCAACCTAAATTACTCAATATTCTGAACTGAAGTAAACTTGAATCCAATGAATAACAGATCTTGCAATTCAAATCTAATCTTATTTATTACTAAATAAACACTGGTAACAAGTGCTTCTCCACTTTGAATAGCTTTTCGACAGCTATGAGTTGGTGAATAAGAAAAAAAAGAAAGTTTGAATCGGTAGAATAGATTTTCACGGAAAAATTACTCCAGGAAGAAAATGATGATACTCGGGAGGACAATGAGGTCGGGAAGACGAGAAAAAGGAGAGGAAAAAGGAAAATGATGAGTGAAAAGAAGGCATAGGATAGGGAAGAAGATATATCATGTATGAGAGGAAACTGTTGTGAGGAAAAAATAGAATGAGTATAGAAAGAAAGCTATGAAGAATAGGAAGTCGATGGAGGTGAACATGTGGAATAACGAGGAAAAGAAGAAAAAGTGGTGGAGACAAAAGATAATCAAAGAAGGGATAAGAAGAGCATGCTCAAGGATCACGACTAGGCATTTTGAGCCAGCAGAAGGTAGCTGTAAGGCCTTTATTAGGGTGCTCTATGGATCCACGGATGATGACCAACCATCTGCTTGCTGGTCATATACGCGAGATGCCCCCAAGGATTGATTGAACCACGATCAACTGAGATAGCAATCACCTCTGTCCTTCCTTATCTTCGATCTTCTTCTATTCATCTCCTGGGGTAGCTCACCTTCTTCAAACTCAGTCCCAATTCTCAACACCTGCATTTCTGTTCTTCTCCTCATATGTTTTACATTTTGGATTTTTTCAACTCCTCTCTTCTCATCTTGTTTATTTCTCTTGACATATTCTTTATCATTTATTCTTCTTCCTACAAAATATCACACATCATTCATGATAATCAAGGAAATTATTGAGAAAAAATAATAACCTTGAGGTACGTCTCTCCCAAATTTACATGAAATGACCAGGTCCGAAATAATTACGGTCTTGTGTTACATCTTCTTCCTCTCCCATTTCCATCTCATCCAAACAGGAATTTGCAGTATTCACATACTATCCGTATTCATCGGATTCTCATATAAAATCGATTTGAAATGCTGATATGAGCTGCGAATTTTGTGGATGTACATCAACTAAACTAATGAATTGTCTCCCAAAAAGAGAAAAGAACGTTCAAAAATATTACCTGTTGTGAAATAAACTACTCAATTTCGTTATCGGAATTCATATGTCATTCAAACACTTTCATTCGGATCAGACATGCTTTCAAATAGCAATAAGCACAAGTGAGTGAGTCAAATTTCGTCAATGCAACAGAGCAGCACCATGAAGGAAATGTGAGTGTTTCAAATGTTCGATTCAGAGGTGTTTCGTTCAACAGAGTCTCCCTCAATCGGAGCAAAAGAGGGAAAGAAACATGCTGGCAGCAGGCAACAGCCCTAAGAGGGAGTGGATACAGATTCCCTTCGATTCCCCTGGCTTGTGTACACCAAAGTAATCCTAAATTTCATTATCCCTTCCCCCTTTGTAGTGGATCTCCTCCTATCCACCACAACCCCCTCGGATTTCAACCCTCTCACCCCCACCCCTTTCCACGGAATCGTAAATCCGATTGCTGGTTGTTTTGCAAAACCCATCTATACACAGCACTACTCTTGTTCTTTGTTGCAGTTGGTGGTGGGTCGGCTGTGCACAGCAAAACCTACGAGTTTAATGTGCTCGTCGAAACCAAATCCTGATTAACCGTACTGAAAAACCATCCATTTCCCTCCTCCACAAAAAACAGCACAGCTCTGTGCTTTGAGAATAATCAACTATTTAATGGCATTCCCAGTCTGTAGGCCTGTTATAAAAGCGTTACTTTTGGTCGGGGTATCTGGATCAAATGGCTTGAATTAGAAACTGATCAATTCTCCAGGCCTAATTATTCTAATTATTTTCTATTGAATAGGTAGCTTTCTGTGTAGTACATTCCATGAACCCATGAACAATGTGCGTTGAAGAAAACAAGTTCGGGAGTAAATGAATGATGGGCTATCAAGAGACCAGATCATTTGACTCATTGAGTCCATTTTGTGATTTCAATATCCAGATCCAGGGCGAATAGATTCAAGCCTAGAGGAACTGGATTCTGTACTCTGTAAAATAGAAGTTTGAAAAGTGTGTTCGAAGTTGAGCAATAATCCCTTTTTATCATTGAATGGGACGTCTACGACAAATAAATCCAATAGAGAGAAATAATTAATTATACATTACACCCAAATGAACGAGGGCACAGTTCATAGTCATACAAAATATTACCTTTTGCTCAAAAGAATTGAGAACATGATAACTACTATAAATTACTTAAAAGCAAATTGCTAAGTGAATACTTTATACTTCATGAAGCGAATGAATAACTTAAAATTCAGGAATATTCCTATGTTGAATCTTTTAGATTCTTAGAGAATAATGTAATTGTAAATACCACTCTCCTAACATAAGGCTACATTCTTTATTGTGTTTTGTTCCCTGTCATCGTTTTCTCAAATGTTATTCGTTGAATGAGTGCAAGGGTTGCATAACTCTTAAAATTTAATAATCATTTCCCTTTGAGAATTAATAAATCCAGATTTGGTCACTGTTGTGTTTTATAAAACAACTCATAGAAACTATACTATCATTTCCATTGTGTTTTCAATCCAGTTCATAGTTCAATCAATCAATTTTTATTCCAATCAACACAATACAATATACATAAAAGAAATCAAACCAAAAAATTCACAATCAAAAAAAAATGTCTAATGAAATACAAAAACAGGCTTCATTGGGGGATGTGCTGAAAAGAAAGAAAGGAGGAAAAATACCAAGACAACTATGGTTTCCCAAGTAATAGGCAGGTAGAGGATATGAAAGTAAGGAAAGAAGGGTGAAGAGAAGAAAAGGGAAGTATTGGAGAAGAAAGTAGGAGGAAAGAGAAAGAAATTAATAGTTTCTACTATGGTTTGGAACTTTCAAATATTTCGAAATGTATACAGTTTGGTGCATTATCTTCACTATCTCAACTACATCGATTAAATAATTGATAATACATCATACAAATCCTACTATTATTCTTAATTAGTTATTACACGAGTTAAGATGAGTGTTATTCTGGGAATAACCCCTCTATTTTGTTCTCCGTTGATTATTCGCTTGTCACTTTGACGCAATAACACGCACAACAAAGCACTGGATGGACTCATAAATCAAATGAGACAAACAACAGGATTGAATGTCAAATGCCGAACTGGAACAATGGCGGGAGACAAACCGAATTGACGAGCTGGCTGATTATGAGGTGAGTACAATCTACCCACCTCCATCGTGAGCTCTTCAGCCAACTTGCTCAATGCTCAACTCGTCTGTCGCCTCACACATACAGGGCGCATCTAATCCAATACCAACAAGAATGGTTCGTCTTGAAAAGGGTCATACCTCCACAATTCAACAACAAAGGCTTGAGGAGCGGAGGAATAATCACTGGCGAATTCAAGAGGCCCGAATTATTATTGGTCTATGATTATTGATTCCGGGATTTGTATTCAGAGGCACAAAATACGAACGACAAGGAAATTTCCATCTTCAGATCTGCGATGGTCGTTATATGATACACAAATTAAGAGCTAATAGAAATAAATTAATTATTAGGTTATCAAAATATGAATAGCGAAGAAGTGTAAATGACAATTGACAAGGTTGAAGTGTTGGGACATGCTTTTAAATAAAGTTTGACTTCGAACATACAATTGAAAAATACTTCTTGTTGAATTGAAGAAGAGATAGATCATATAATTTCATTCACAAATATATAATTCACTTAACCCACTACCGTAATACTGATATTTCTGGAATCATCTATGTTACCAATTCAATATATTACCAATTCCAGCCGTAGTGACTCAACGAGAGCGAGTACGCAAAACGAGGATTAAGGTACTCACTTAGCTAAAATGCTTGGATCAGTATGCCAAGCTTTATTGCTTTGAATCCGACATCACAAATACAAAAAACAGCAATAAAATCCTATGAAATCGGAAGTCCAACATAAATATTCAATAACCTTATATAAATCGAAAAGAAAATTGGGCCTAACAAAATAACAATAGAAATAATGACTAATGGAAATAGTTTCGTAAGAATGTTCTTACGAAATAGTTGTCAGTTGATTGAAATCTGACGTAAGACTGTTTTTGTACAAGGATGGAGGGTGAGGATGTTAGAGGGAGAACTGACAGGAAGGAAATACGAGCGTTTCCAGAAGTCAGAAATTATTCCATTAGATCGATCTTGGAATAGAGGAATAAGCAAGCCAGCACCACGCTAATTACGGGGGAAGACGCTTCACAATCGATGTCCGACATTAATACAGGCCTCTTGCCCAGGCCTATAATTCACTAGCCAAATGCTAACCCACCAAATGTACAGGTCAAAGTAAATTGCCACTTCCGAGAGTACTAATTCAAACGTACCAGTGCTTATATTACTTCAGTCATGATTATTTCATAAGACACAAGCGAGTGGAATGATTTTGTTCAACCATTGTTATCATCGTCTTCGATTAGATTTGCAAATAACCCTGTCGCGCGATCAAAATAATAATCATGTGCGTTGGAAAATTGATACTTGAAATGCAGTTTCATTTATGCAGCAGGATCCGAGATGCGTGTGAGTCCTGATGCAAGTTCACATTCCCAGGCATCTTCAATGTCTATTGGCTAACTCCACACTCCGGAGTCAACAAACCTCTTTCCAAAAGTTTCTAATATTATATTATATTGTCATACAAAATCACATCACATTACCAAGATTATGAATCAACACTTGACTAAACTCAATAAAAATGAGCACTCCCTGGAATATCAGTAGAAGCTTTTGCAAAATGCAATCGATAACTCTTAATCGAATATTCATATATTGGGATTTCCAATGAGAGGAAATTGATTATTTCTGTGGGATTCGATTAACATTTTTAGCGCTTGACATAATGTTTCGTGTATGATCAATATTTCTCTTTTATATTAACAACCTCTGAAGTATTATACCAGTTCTATATTAGTGAATCATTAAGTTACTGCATTCAAGCATTTTAGTTGAAATATGAATATAAATATTGAATTTGCACTCACCTTGTGCATTGCGTACAGTGAATACTCCAAGTAGGAAAATGACTCGCAGAATGGAATTGTAAGAAGTGTGTCTGTAGGTGGAGAACAAAGGGGCCATTTCTCCCGCAGCACCCGCCCCGCCCGTCACTCGTCACATAACCTGAAAAACACATTAAAAACATGATCCGATCAGACCGCGAATAATGTTAACCGCACAAACACCGAAACTCAACTGATGCGCCTTTTTCTGTCATCAGAAAAAAATCCATAAAAATACAATAAATGAATGAATTCCAACTGATTTCCTCGAGCGAAAATCCATGAACTTCCTGACCCTATATTTAGCCTACTTCACGGAAAATGTTGAGTAATTGAGTTTCTTATCAATGAACGAATATATTTCAGCTAATGATAGCACTGCGTCATTCAGTAGTGATAGCATGAGTGGGAAAAATCAAAGAAATTTCAATTTATATATTTTGACCTATATTTGATGTGAAAGGTCAAAATTGTTTGTTTATTTATTTACTATTCGAATATGCACGTGCACTTATAATCATGTTTCCACTGATGTTGCAAGTTCTTTTATGATCTTAGGTTTGATTCCCATTTCGTTTTGGTATATTTCATGAATATTCACCCGATCAACATGCAGGTGCTTTGAGTTTGCTGATCTAATTTCTATGTGGACTGTACACAATTTGCGAGATCAACTGATAATATGTAGCCTATAGTGATGATATAATGTGGTAGCATGTACCCCTCTGATGGTAATGTTGGGTCTCACACGGCTTGCGGAGCGGAAAGCCACAAGATAGCCTATATTGAGTTTTTTGAATTATTTTCTTCGAAGGGATGGGCAATTTGGCCAAAGAAAATTTCTGTGGGACTTGAGCGCACCTTCTGCGTTGAATGGTTTAAATTCATCAGATTGAATCAGGCTATAAAAAAATTCGAAAAATATTTATTCACATGTAGAAAATGTGAATTTAAATCATTATAAATCATTTAAATTCACATTAACTTAAATGTGAATATATAGATCGAAGTAGAAATATAAAGATTAGAATATATCAATAGAACAAAACTTTATTTTTCAATTACGCAAAACATTATCTTCCAATAATCAAATTATTGAATTAACTACAGATAATCTATTATATGAGGAGTGTTTTATTCAGTGACGATAGAATCAGCGTTCACTTCATCAATTATTGCGATCTGCCAAATGAAGAAGAATTTGCATCAGTTATTGATTGTATCATGGTATAGCCTACTGATATTTCGTTAAAGGGTGTTACTTTTATTGAAAGACTTTCGATATTTTTGCATATTCAGATTTTTACTTCAACTGCTCACCTAATACAGTATTTAGAATTAAACTTCTGCTGAAAAATCAGTTTACGGTAGATGAGAAAATCAAAGCACCCTCTATTCCGGAAAATAAAAGATATACAAGAAGTAATTATTCGGAAACTACATGAAATCAAAAATCCCAGATAGGATTTGTAGATATTTATTTGAGTAAAAACCATAATCCAAAAAATAATCATAACTTAATAGTATGCAATCTCAGAATTTCATGAATATGATTATATATGGTGCTGGTGATAAACTATTGTCAATTATTAGTTTTCGATCAAATGTGTCTGATGACGGTTTAACCTCCTGGGTGCTACCTGCTACCTATCAAGCAGTGGATATAATATCATAGTTGCAGTTTAGTGTAATCAACATTCTCAATTATAAATTGTGTGTTATCCTCTCAATTTATCACGACTTCATGGTACAATATCACGAAAAATAATTGTTTGGTTTGTTCACAGTAATAGGAGTACAACGATAAGATTCATTGTAAATTTATCTTAAATCACTATAGAAAATGAAAATATGAAGGAATACCTTTTCTAGTCAATCGAGTCCCTAACTACAAGTATTCATTCTTATAACTACTATCATATTATAACTAAATAGATGTACGAATATTTAGTCAATTTGGTCGATCGAATTCCTATCTAAAAGTAATCATTCTTATTACAATTCTAATAACACATAAATTCTGTTGTAAGATCTATGTTTCAAACTCAACTTCCTTAGACTTTTGTCCAGTTTACTGATTAATATTAGAAGAGTTATTAGAAATGAGACTTTTAAAAAATAATATAGATATAGAGATATTTCTTCTTACCGGCGTCTATTGATAATCCAAAAGCACATTTTATATCAATAAAAAAACAGATTCTATAATATAGCCAACAACACACACGCCACTGATCACACAAACCAACGCACAAAACTGATAAGAGCAACTGCAGTTCACGGTCGAGAGCAAAAACTCGGAACACGTCTGTACGTGAGCAACGAACTACGAGCTACCAAAACCAGAGGGACGCGAACAACTTCTCACACCAGTTCCCGAAAGCAACTGACGAAGCACGGTCTGTCCAGAAAGTGAAGCACGCGCCCGACCCCACCTTCGTGCATTTCCGCTCCCACACACGAACACTTCCGAACTGTCTTCGGCCCGTCAGCCGGCGTTATTTTTACCTTGATACACCTGTGGAACTTGTCTAAATAATAATCTCTGCGCTGAAGCTGAGCTTGTGATGTTTGTCCTACAGTCCTTCTCAACCTTCTTTCATATAAGACCATCCTACCATCGTCGACTCATTTTTATTCATTTCAAATCCATATCCTTTCACTTGGTTTTTTCATGCAATACTGTTGATCGTAACCAATCAACCAAATGCCTATTTTAAGCCATCAACACAAGAATATTATAAGAAACAATTTATTTCAAGAAAGTTTGAGTGAGATTCTTTGAATGATATAGGCCTATATTTAGCACCAAAAACCTCGAACTGTGAATAGCAGTAATTCATCGAAATTATAAAACCAAAAGTTGAGGAATAACATTTTGTTTCTGATGAAGAGACTCCCTTATTCATTCGCATCAATTCAAGGTTATAGGAGTGTACTGTATCTTGTATGTACGATACCTCAGAAATATCAAATCGAGTTGAAAGTACATGCAGAATTCAAGAAGAGGTACTCTCATTCATGAAAAAATACGTCATTTATCATTGGTATTCAATAAGTGACTACAAATAGATTAATTTTATAGTCTTGCGATTCTTGGGAGATTTCTTTGGAGATATGCACGCTTTGGTTGCTCAGCAGGAGCCAATCTCAGCAATTCTGATAGCTCAATGATTCTGATTGGATTATAAAGCGTGCTCTGCTGAACCTCAATCTAGAAATCTGTAATGCACTATTTATCGATGAATGACATCGAAATTACGAATAGTCATAATTAGTAGTTGGATTTAAAAATAGATTCAGCTTTCCGATTGAACATGAATACAGAACATTCTGGAATAGAAACAGTTTACTGAATAAACAACAGGCCTAGATGATATCGCTCAGCGATGTTGTTTATCAAATCAACAAGATCCAAATCACCCGGAGCGAGAATCAAGTCTAAACGCCCGATATCAAGAGGAATCATTCGTCTCTACATAAATAAAAGGCGCGGTCGCTTCAGCCGCATCTTCTAGGCAATCAATCAATTCGAAATCTGTTTACTTGCAGTCGCCTGTAATTTTTCTACTCCAAACTTCAGATAAAACGTAAACACTTCGATGTGTCGACTGGAGGAAAATATCCGAATCTGTATCGTGGGATGAAGAATGAGAGGGAACTTGATGAATGGTTCCGACATATTCCACGGATTAAGGGCGGAATATCTTTCGGAATCTGAATAATTTCCAGTGAAAAAGTGTAGCCCCTCACCAAGAGAGTGATGAGGGGAGGAGGTTGCTCATAGCCCTCAGGGTATTACAGCAGACCGTGGATATTCGTTGCTGGCTCCGAGCTTTTTGAAAGATAACCCGTATTAAGGTGTTGCAAGTCCCAGTTTTATATAGCACCAGCGTCAGCTCGCTCGCCCTCAAGTAGGTATGATTATTTCAATAATAGTAATAATGACGCAGGTATGTTTCTAGCAAATAAGATCCACTCTTTCAAAAAACTTTTCAAGGCTGCTCACCTTAATGTACAATCCCTCAGTTGCCACATTGATGAACTCAGAGCAATCTTCCGTTTTCAGGACTTCAATATAATCGGAATTTCCGAATCATTTTTGAAGCCTAGTATTTCATCAAATTTTGTTGCATTGCCTGGATATAATCTTTTCCGGAATGATAGATTAAATAAAGCTTGTGGGGGTGTAGCAATTTATGTGAAAGAAGGTATCAAAACAAAAGTTTTAATCACATCTAAACAAGAGTATTGTTCCAGACCAGAGTTTATGCTACTTGAATTATCCTTATCTAGTACTGATAAATTACTCGTTGGTATCTGTTATCGCCCACCAAAAATAGGTCATTTCACAGATTTCGAAAGTGCCTTGCTTTCTCTTATGCCTTGTTATAACCGTATACTAGTTATGGGGGATATGAACACCGACTTGAACATGACAAATCGTAACTTTGACTACTTTCAACTGACTACAATTTTCCAATGCCTAAACATGACTATTTTACCTCTCGATCCAACTCATCATACTAATGAATCAGACACACTCATTGACCTTCTCATTGTTAGTGATCCCAATGAGGTTGTTCAAGCAGGCCAAATCTCAGTCCCAGCTATTTCTAGACATGATTTGATCTACTGTGTACTTTCCCATAAGATACCCAAGCCAGAACAGAAAATTATCACTTATAGAGACTTCAAAAACTTTGATGAAGCCGCCTTCCTGACTGATGTGGCTCAGACTCCATGGCATCAAATTGAAGCATTACCCTTAGTTGATGACATGGTCAAGACTTTCGAGAATTGGACTTTGACTCTGTATGACAAACATGCACCTTATGTGACAAGGAGGATTAATAGAAAACGACGAGTACCGTGGATGACTGAAGACATACTTAAGATGATGGGACGTAGAGACAAAGCACATAGAAAATTTAAAAAGACATTTGACTTGGACAGTTTGATAGAGTATAGGAGCCTTAGAAATAGGGTTAAACAGGAATTACGGAACTCAAAGATTAGGTACTTGAATTCGTTTATGACAAACAATAGACAAGACTCTAAATCACTTTGGCAGGGAATAAAAGAATTCGGGCTTGGCAAAGAGAAATCGAATCCACAAATTGACTTACCATTGAATAATATAAATGACCATTTCGTTTCACACTCTAACCAATGCGACGAAGTTGTCATTGCTAATCACATTGATGATCTTGAAGAGCAGGTTACAAACTTAGATTTACCAATCACTGATCAATTTCATTTCCATCCAATCTCAGAAGAAGACACTTTCAGAGCAATTCAACGTATTCATAGTAATGCTATGAGTGTAGACAAAATTCCTATTAAATTTATCAAGAAGATGTTATTTGCTGTTCTACCAACCATTACATACATTTTCAACAAGTCACTTGAAGAAGGCATTTTCCCTGAAAACTGGAAGTTTGCTCTGGTTCGCCCTCTAAATAAAGTTCCATCACCCAATAAAGTTGAGGATTTTAGACCAATCAGTATTTTACCTGCATTGTCCAAAGTGCTAGAAAGACTCATTCATGCTCAAGTTGTAAAATTTCTAGACAACAATAGTAAGCTTTATAACTTTCAATCAGGCTTTAGAAAATTTCATTCAACTGAGACAGCTCTGCTTCGTGTCACTGATGATATAAGGTTAGCTATGGACCAAAGAAAATGCACCATCCTCACCCTATTTGATTTTTCTAAAGCATTCGATACTGTTGATCATACAGTCCTTCTGAATAAGTTGGCTATTCTTGGTTTCAGTCACAACTCGTTAGTTTGGTTTAAATCCTATCTATTAGGTAGGAAACAATGTGTATCTGTCGGTGACAAAAAGTCAACTTGGAAAAACGTTATGCATGGAGTACCACAAGGTTCAATTTTAGGCCCTCTCCTCTTCACTTTGTATGCTAATGACCTTTCTTCCATTATCAAATTCTCCAGTTTACATACTTATGCAGACGACCTTCAAATCTATTTAAGCTGTGCCATAACAAAAATTAATGAAACAGTTGGAATAATGAATCAGGATATCAATTCGATAGTGGAATGGACAAAGAAAAATGGCCTTAAGCTTAATCCCATCAAAACACAACCCATTATAATTGGATATTCTCGTCTTATAAACAATATTGACCTTGAATCGATTCACAAAATTAGTGTAGACGGTAATGACATTCCTTACTGTAGCTCAGTTAAAAATTTAGGCATTATTATGAATAATACTCTTGACTGGTCAGAACAAGTGAACAAAACTTGTAAAAAGGTATTCTCAGCCATGCATGCATTGAAGAAAATGCACGATATCCTCCCTAGAAACATTAAATTATTATTGGTTCAATCTCTCATCTTCCCACATTTAATGTATTGTAATTCTGTTCTTAACGATATGCAAGTCACTCTGAATGATAAACTACAGCGTTGCCAAAATTATTGTCTACGTTTCGTCTACTCTCTCCAACGCCATGATCATATCACCCCAGCCCACATTGCTAGTTCAACATTAAAGCTTCCCGATCAGAGGCTTTTTCGAATAGTCAAGCTTGTTAGAGATATCTTGATATACGGTAATCCGAACTATTTTAAAGATGATTTCAAATTTGTCTCTGAAGGTAGGAGGATAGATGCTTCACATACTAGAACCGGAGAAAGTACTTTAAGGATACCCAATCATCGAACTACTATTTTCACAAAATCCTTCTTAGTCAGTGCCTGTCGTGCATGGAATGCACTTCCTGTTTCTATCAGGTCCATCGAGAGCCGAGCGAGCTTCATCCTAACTTTAAAAAAACATCTTTTGGAACAAATGACTGAAACTGTCCGGCCCTAGAACGATCACATGACATCCATCCCCCACCCATCCCACAAATACAAACCTTTAAACCATGTTATAGAACGAATTGTATATATATATATATAATATATATATATATATATATATATATATATATATATATATTGTGATGAATTTTTTAAATAGACCTCATGAGAAGAGAGAAAAATTGTGATTACCTTTTAAAATGAAAGAATTTGCTAAAGGAATAGTTAGCGACCGAGCGATAAAGCTTACTTATCAGTAACTGTATATTAGATAAGAGTACCGTTCTGTACTGAACATTTTCTAGAAAATTATTCAATAAAATTATAATTATTCTGCAAATAAAGCACGAATTATTTATGAATTGCTCACTGATTTTGAGGTTACACTTTGTTTACTATCAATCAGATGTTTTTAAAACAGTTCGAATGCAGCTGACTGATTCAAAGTATTGTCAAATGTCATGCTGGCTTCACGCAAGATATAATACCATTTCTAAAAATTATAAAAATATCAATAAAGGACCAAGAATTTCGAATAAAAAAATAAAATGTATGTATTATCGTTGAAATTATTTATTATTTGAGAAATTATATTATATGTCAGGTCTTATTGTAACTAACTAGGTCATAGCATGAACAGTATATTATTGATAAAACGGCAGAAATTAATTATAACAGTCTCAAACCTAATAAAAATTGTATAAGAATATTAATTTATTAATGATTAATTCAACTGAACCACATGGTAATTAAATCTCTTTGGCAAGCCTAAGCCAATCATAGTGCATAGAAATAGCACCAAAAAGGTGATCGTTTGAAAGCAACACATGTTAATCTACTATCAGACAACAAACTGCCTTATCATATACGCTAGCACATGTACATTGTATGAGAGGAACTATGTCTATGAGATTAAGCAGTTTTAAGAATTACATAAATTGAATTATTATTGTAATTAAAGGAATTATATTCTACTGCCTGCCACTGACGTCACGTCTACGTCACAATCGTTCTACCAATGGCAAATTTTCATGCAAATTATTACATCGAGATTCTCAGAAGAAAGGTCTAGCCAAGAAGCTGAGAGAAAAGACAGCACTTCCCTTTTGAAATCCTCACCGTTCAGATCTCTTTATAGTTACCAAGACCTATTCATTAAAAAATTCTTGTTCGATTTTATATGTTTTATTTGTGAGCCAATATTTTAGGCCAATCTATTTGTTATTTGTAAATTTATTTTCATCAATCGATAAATTGAAAGTTTAAAGTTAAATCATCCCTTAATTAATTTGGTGAAGGAAATATTAAATTAAAATTCCCCACGTGCTGAAACCGAAGCCTGGACCCGCTGCCAATCAAACGATTTTTGATCTAAAGAAGAAAACCACGACCGCCAAGGAATTTCACGTGAGTTATAAGTTTAAAAGGGGCCCCAATCTACGCTTCGAAAATATTTCAGTGCAGAAAGACATAAATTTTTCTTCGTTAAATTTTTGGCCACGCCGACAAGCGCTTATTAGTTGTTAAGAGCCTAGAACTTGTTCAATATTTAATTTATACGAACTTGTAGTTGATTAGCTATCCTCCGCTGCCAGAACCACGACCCCGAGCATTTTAAAAATATTTTATAATTCATTTTTTCACTATTTTTTCAAAACTGTTCAACTTTATCAATTGTAAAATTCTGTCGAATCACGCATGGTATCATGCAAGTACAAGAACATTTTTAACTCTTTTGTCAATGCTAAATTATTATCAACCTGTAAATCAAATTCTGAATCTGCACTGTATGATCATATATTTTATTATAATATATTCCAGTTTTGTTAATTCGTTTTCTGAGTTCGATTATTTCTTAAGCCCGTCAATTATTGTGTCTGATACGTTCTATATCATCAAGAACCGATCGAATACGATCATTGGAATAATTGAATTAAGCTGGATATTGGAACAGGTCTAAGTGGATGTAGCGAGTGGGGTCAGATCGAGATATTTATTCTTTGTCCTTACCTGCTCATATCTCAGCTTTTATCTGTTACCAACCTCGACTTAGGAGCGAATACATCAATTGTACAGCAGATGCAGCCAGAGATCATATAAATTCCTACAATAGAGCTTAAAACCCGACAAGACTCTGTTCTCGAAGTATATTCTGAACGATATTTGGTCCAAATACCGTATTTTAATCCTTCAGAACTTATTAGAGACGCAGTCCCGTAAATTATCTACATCGGGATTTTTGCTCGACCTGTATGATTTTGTATGCTCATTCTTCACAGGTAATAATTTTAAGGTATCCGTCTTCAGTGTTTAGCGATCGCTACACTGCTTATAAAAACTTCATCACTATACAATTTGTCATTAGAAGAATCAAGGGTGAGCGAGCGTTTAGGCCTCCCGAGATTCCGACAATTGTATTGAATCTTGTAGTGAGTCAATCAGTCTGGTGTACACTCAGCGTCCACGCACGCAGTTACAAAAATTATAGTCCATACACCATTGATTCAGTACAAGATTCACCATACATACGTGAGGCATTTAAATACAGCATTACATCACCCTACGTGTATTGTCCTATCCTTGGAGGTGAGAGTGACTCCCCCAGGAAGAGCTTTACACGATTTGGCGCCCAACGTGGGGCATTGAAGAGGTGGATAATCGACTACGAGGATTATTTAGTTGCTCAGTATACTATAGCGCTGACAACGGGAAAATTTTTTGAAAAATTCATGGTTGTGAATTTCTTCGAATTTAGTATTAACTGTTCACTGTTATATAAAATAACAAGTCGTACCATACCCAATTTTTGAACAGAAAAGAAATTTATCGATTGATGAATTTTTAGAGAAAGAATCAAACTCAGAATTTTATTATTGTGTTATTCGAAAATTGGTCATATTATAAGTCATAGGTATAAGAAATACCATAAAAGAAGTCATACTATTTAAGAGTATTAGGTCTACACCAGAACAATTTATAAAAAATTTATGGAAAAGAGGATTGAAGTCATTTATATTTTTTAAATTTTTAAAGTATAAAGAGGGAAGCCAAATTAAATCACGGATATATTGTGGAATAATTCAAGCAGAACATTGCTGCTTTTATATAAAATTTTGCAAAGAATACTAGCCCTATATAGAATTGCGGCGAGAACTTATAAGAGTAAAATATTTATAATAATAAGAGTAATAAATTATAAGAGACGTACCTTCGTTATCGCATAATTATCCACTGTGTATCAATTATGTTGTTATCATTTTATGTCAACGATATTGCTAATTTGATTCACTTCATCACTGAACATATTATTGAAGCACACTTTTGTATTCCTTCACTTCAACGAATTTTTTACACTATTTCAACTTGTGGTCATTCATTTGTAATCTTGCACATAACCCCACATATTGGCGGTCGTTTCAACGCACTTGCACCTTTACATCATCCAATAAATTATGGAAGGTCCACAACGCATCCTGGAGGCCACGTCAGCGTTTTCAGAGATGGAGGATGTCGCGCGGGAGAAACGCCCATGTACCACCGTTCCAGAAGTCCAGACGCCCGTAGCTCATACCACAGAGTTTCCGCCGCCAACCGAAGGCTACATACCCACCCTTCCCGTGCTAGAGATGAGCATCATCCTGAAAGCATTAAATGATGCACATGAAGAAATCACACGATCAAATGAAGAATTAAAGAAGGAAATCCAAGAAGTAAAGGAAGAAAAGAAACAAATAAATGAAACACTAAACAATATGATTACAGACACCAAACAAGCAAATGAAGAATTAAGGAAAGCAAGTAAAGAACTACACAAAGGACACGAACAAGCAAGAGAAGAATTAAAGAAGGAAATCCAACAGTGGAGGAAAGCAAGTGAACAAGGTTTTGAGAAACTGGATCAACAGTTGGAGGAAGCAGCGGAAAGAAGCAGGATGTTAGGACGGCAAATCGAGGAGAAACGTCAGACAATTAAAATCAATATTGGACAAGTGATCGAGCCCATGCATGCGAAAGCGGACACACTCAAAGGAGAGGTCATAAAACAGGCAAGTGAACATGACACGTGTATGGAGGACCAACCTACCAAGAATGTCAAGACTGAGGTCGCACCGCACCCCGCAGAACGCCGAGAGGAGCCGGACGACACCACCCGCCAAGCTGAGGACGTCATTCATGGCGTAGAGGGACAGCCCGTACCACCGCGCGCAGAACGCCAAGAGGAGCCGGATGACATCGCCCGCCAAGCTGAGGACGTCATTCATGGCATAGAGGGACAATCCGTACCACCGCGCGCCGGACACCAGGAGTCCAAGGACGTTGCCGACCACGTTGAAGAGCAGCCCGGACCGCCGACCGCCCACATCACCGTCCATCCACCGAGAACAGCACCTGCAACATATAAACCCAGCACTCATGAGGATAGTTCGCTAAACAATAGAAGAAAAATAAAAATCCACAACAAATCAAAATCACAACTGAAACTAAAAACCAATGAATCAAAACAACACACAAACACAATAGCAGTTCAGCGGAAAAGAAAAAGCATTGATAGAGTTTATCTACACCGCCGTCATGTTAGGCTAAAATCTTACATCAAGCTTTCTACTAGCATACAAGAAAAAAGGAAAACAATATCAAGAAGGACCTACAACCACCGCAGTCATGTCCGGCTAAAATCAAGCAGACTGTACACCACCATGCAGAAAAGAAAAATATTATTCGGAAAAACGCACAGACACCACCGGCATGTAAGGTTTAAAAATATCAAACTGCATGTTACCGGCCGACAAAGAGGAAATGAATTTGTAGGAAATGATCTACACCACCGGCACATTTGTTTTAAACCAAGTTTGATAAAACGGATAGTCACAAATCGGAATTGGACCTTGAATGACACCGAATCAAATTTAGATGGGGGCTTAAAGAAGAAATAATTTTCTAATTAATTGGAAGCTACATTCGTGGAGTACACAAATTATCAACATTTTCATAACCACAGCCTACCCATCGAATCATTACTTCGCAGACTAGCATCTTTCTACTGCAGCCTAATCAACAACATAACCTTAACTTCGCCGCATCTCAGCTAATAAGGAAACATTATAAATCCACATCAAATGAAGAAATTATTATCAACTTTAAGTCAAGAAAATAAACTGAAAACAACTTTAAAAATTTACCAACCTAATCAAGCCATCCACCTCGTGTTACCGCCATCACAGAAAAAATCGCCTGGTACTATCCGCACAACTGAAAAACAGAAACAAAAAATTATATTATCAACAGAAAATAATTGTAAATTAGAAATAAGATGAAGTTAGTAGTGAATAGGAGGAAAGAAAATAAACAAAGTTTATTTGAAAAAATGTGTAAATCTAACCTCGAAATACAGAATCGATAGAAAAATCTATTCAGAGTCAAAGCCTGTTCGATAATTTTCTTTGTCACACCAACCAATGTGTGCGAAATCATAGAGTCAATGTAAAGGAATCAAAGCAATATCGTTATTAATTATTGTAACCTATTATTTAATGTGAAATTATAAGTAAAAAACGCAACCAAAAATATATATATTTATGTTAATTTGCACGAAATGTGCATGTTCTATGTCATATAAATGTATCTCTAAAAAGCTCAAAGGAAAATGAAATTCTTACCTTCAAATGTGAAATTTATTACTGTTGCATCAAAAGATCATGAATTGCAATTCAAATTGATAAATATAATCTTAAAAGCATAATATTTGTAACCAGCATTGATAAAAATCAAAAACCATTTCAAGTGTAACCCTGTTCGTACACAACATACTAAGTGTAAAAAAAGGAATTGCTCGAGTCAAACGGTAGACAATTGTCAAGTCACCGAAGTTAAATCACACTCTCACCCAATTTTATGTAAAAGCCAGAATAAAGAGTCGAAACCTGTAATAACCATGAAAAATGATGAAAATCTATATTTGTTGCAAATACTGTTTGAATCTTAAGAGGATAATATGTGAAATTTTGTATATTTGTTATAGTTATGGGTCTGCTCATAAGCCACCCGTGAATGGAAGTTGTGGAGCTGTTTTAATGAAGGATCCAAAGAGACCTCATTAATTATTGTATTTTGATTGTATCCAATGAAAGGAACAATCAATTATTTATTTTCTCGTAGCCAAAAGTGCACGATATATTGTTTTTAGTGTTAAGTGTGGAGTTTTCGTAGAAGTAAGGAGATGAAATGGTGTATTCATCACAATATCGGATTTTTCAAATAGTCATTGTTTCGACTCGTCTCCCAATTACCTATTTAAAATATCCTGGGGGCTTTGTGTGATGAATTTTTAAATAGACCTCATGAGAAGAGAGAAAAATTGTGATTACCTTTTAAAATGAAAGAATTTGCTAAAGGAATAGTTAGCGACCGAGCGATAAAGCTTACTTATCAGTAACTGTATATTAGATAAGAGTACCGTTCTGTACTGAACATTTTCTAGAAAATTATTCAATAAAATTATAATTATTCTGCAAATAAAGCACGAATTATTTATGAATTGCTCACTGATTTTGAGGTTACACTTTGTTTACTATCGATCAGATGTTTTTAAAACAGTTCGAACGCAGCTGACTGATTCAAAGTATTGTCAAATGTCATGCTGGCTTCACGCAAGATATAATACCATTTCTAAAAATTATAAAAATATCAATAAAGGACCAAGAATTTCGAATAAAAAAATAAAATGTATGTATTATCGTTGAAATTATTTATTATTTAAGAAATTATATTATATGTCAGGTCTTATTGTAACTAACTAGGTCATAGCATGAACAGTATATTATTGATAAAACGGCAGAAATTAATTATAACAGTCTCAAACCTAATAAAAATTGTATAAGAATATTAATTTATTAATGATTAATTCAACTGAACCACATGGTAATTAAATCTCTTTGGCAAGCCTAAGCCAATCATAGTGCATAGAAATAGCACCAAAAAGGTGATCGTTTGAAAGCAACACATGTTAATCTACTATCAGACAACAAACCTGCCTTATCATATACGCTAGCACATGTACATTGTATGAGAGGAACTATGTCTATGAGATTAAGCAGTTTTAAGAATTACATAAATTGAATTATTATTGTAATTAAAGGAATTATATTCTACTGCCTGCCACTGACGTCACGTCTACGTCACAATCGTTCTACCAATGGCAAATTTTCATGCAAATTATTACATCGAGATTCTCAGAAGAAAGGTCTAGCCAAGAAGCTGAGAGAAAAGACAGCACTTCCCTTTTGAAATCCTCACCGTTCAGATCTCTTTATAGTTACCAAGACCTATTCGTTAAAAAATTCTTGTTCGATTTTATATGTTTTATTTGTGAGCCAATATTTTAGGCCAATCTATTTGTTATTTGTAAATTTATTTTCATCAATCGATAAATTGAAAGTTTAAAGTTAAATCATCCCTTAATTAATTTGGTGAAGGAAATATTAAATTAAAATTCCCCACGTGCTGAAACCGAAGCCTGGACCCGCTGCCAATCAAACGATTTTTGATCTAAAGAAGAAAACCACGACCGCCAAGGAATTTCACGTGAGTAACTCTTTTGTCAATGCTAAATTATTATCAACCTGTAAATCAAATTCTGAATCTGCACTGTATGATCATATATTTTATTATAATATATTCCAGTTTTGTTAATTCGTTTTCTGAGTTCGATTATTTCTTAAGCCCGTCAATTATTGTGTCTGATACGTTCTATATCATCAAGAACCGATCGAATACGATCATTGGAATAATTGAATTAAGCTGGATATTGGAACAGGTCTAAGTGGATGTAGCGAGTGGGGTCAGATCGAGATATTTATTCTTTGTCCTTACCTGCTCATATCTCAGCTTTTATCTGTTACCAACCTCGACTTAGGAGCGAATACATCAATTGTACAGCAGATGCAGCCAGAGATCATATAAATTCCTACAATAGAGCTTAAAACCCGACAAGACTCTGTTCTCGAAGTATATTCTGAACGATATTTGGTCCAAATACCGTATTTTAATCCTTCAGAACTTATTAGAGACGCAGTCCCGTAAATTATCTACATCGGGATTTTTGCTCGACCTGTATGATTTTGTATGCTCATTCTTCACAGGTAATAATTTTAAGGTATCCGTCTTCAGTGTTTAGCGATCGCTACACTGCTTATAAAAACTTCATCACTATACAATTTGTCATTAGAAGAATCAAGGGTGAGCGAGCGTTTAGGCCTCCCGAGATTCCGACAATTGTATTGAATCTTGTAGTGAGTCAATCAGTCTGGTGTACACTCAGCGTCCACGCACGCAGTTACAAAAATTATAGTCCATACACCATTGATTCAGTACAAGATTCACCATACATACGTGAGGCATTTAAATACAGCATTACATCACCCTACGTGTATTGTCCTATCCTTGGAGGTGAGAGTGACTCCCCCAGGAAGAGCTTTACAATATATATATATATATATATATATATATATATATATATATATATATATATATATATATATATATTATATAAACTCATGTTATTTCAATTATCCACTGCATAATGCTGTATATTACTGAAAGTTGATAACCCTGATCTACTTTCAGCCTACTTCATTTTATTAATCAATTATTTGATCTTATCTACCCATATAATTATTTTACTCTATCAATTTTCTGTTTTTTTTTCTCTTTAATATTCATATTGATTAAAACTTTTACAATATTTCCATTAATAAATAAATCCTTAGTTTAAATAACGAAATTAACGTTTTGGTAGAGAGTTAGTGGGGAGGATATTTTTAATATTCTTTCCGAAGAGTGGACATTGATATGTCCAAAGCTCCGCCAATTTATGTAGATGCATAACAATATGATTATTATCTATAGTTATTATATTACAAACTGCTTTTTCATATCATATACAGTTCAATAATTATTTTCTTAGTCTATATTATGTAAATTCATCTATAATTTTGCTGTATTGTAAGCTATTGTATATAAGTGTATAAGCCAGTATATATTGTAATCTACATAAATAAAGTACTCAATCAATCAATCAATCTCTCTCTCTCATACACACATAAGTTTAATCAAACTCTAACTGTATCCTCTCTGTTCTAACACCAATATTCTTATCTCCACATCCATATCTATTCCTTCTTTTCGATCCCGATATCCATGCTCCTATTTTATTCATTTATATATGCAATAGTATCTCTATATAGACCCTGTTGTTTATCTAATTTGGTTCTTATGATTTCTTATTCTTATTGCAAAAACATCCACAATCCTCCTCAAACATACATTCTCTGCATCAACGCTTCGTACCCTTCCATTCTTCTAAATCCCTTCTGTAGAAATTTTCTTACCTATCATATTCCTCATCCACTGACACAATTTTTTCTTCGTTTCCTACTCCACATTAATGTCTCATTTCCTGCTCATCCAAATATAGAAGAGCTTCAGTTGACTGGAAATGCTGTTCTTTGTGAGGTGACCAACTGGTGCAGAGCAGAAAAGTTGGAGGCGAATATTACCAAAACATCTTTTATTGAATTTCAGATTCATAGATCACCTCCAAGCTTGGTCTAATTCAGTATAGATGGTGAGGATGTGCAGTCCTCCTCTTCTGCCGATTTCTTGGGATTGGCAATTGACCAGGGCTTGTCATGGACTGTTCACATTGATTCACTCCTGAAAAAACTGAATTCTGCAGCTTTTCTGGTGTCAAGACTTTCTAGTATGGTCGACCGAGAGGCAGTTGTCACTGCCTACCATAGATACTTCGAGCCTCAACTGTCTTATGGTATGCTTCTTTGGGGGGGGGCTCAGGAAACTCTCTGCCGGTCTTTAGGGCGCAAAAGAGAATAATTCGAATTATATTTAGAAAGCCACCAAGATCCTCATGCCGTTCTCTTCTCCGATCAGCGGCAATAATGACTGCCCCTGCTCTTTATATATATTACGTGCAGTCCATCTTTGCCTTCAAATACAAGACAGATTGGACAACAGGGTCAAATATCCATAGTCATAAGACAAGATCCAGAGGTGCATTGAGAATTGAGCCTCACAGAACGACCTTTTACAAATCTATCTCACAGCATATGGGTAACAAAGTATTGAATTCGTTGCCGAACCACTTGAAAAAGGCTCAAACACTGACAGTTTTCAGGACAAGACTGAAAATCTGGTTGATAGCCCAGTGTCCCTATAGTTGGCAATCCCTAATGAACTGATTAAAGAAAAACAAAATATGACTGAAAAAATGTATTAAGAATCTATCGTGTTACTTTCGAAAGCAATGTTCATGTTTCCAGATTTAATTTTTCCTATATAAGTATGAGTTTTAACTGACATATTATTTATTAGTTTTCAAATATTATATTTTCACAATTTTAAAAATTTATCTAGTCCTACTTTGTAAATGAATGTTAAAATTTCAATGTACGTGACTATTGTCTATGCTTACAATTGTTCAGCAATGACAAGTAATGAATTGAATTGAATTGGAATCCTCCAAAAATCATAATCCACCGTTTCCAACTATACTGTTTCCTCACTCCTCCATAACCATCTTCCTAAACCATTATCCTATAATTCGCTACATGCGTTTCCTTTTAAATATACTTCATATTTTCATTTATTACATTTCCGTATCATGATTCCGCCAATTCTATTCCATCACCTTATCTCTCTCACTTTCTCTTTCTCTATCCTTTTCTTTATACCGAATTTCTCATTGTTATATTTTGGATGAACCACGCATTCCCGACTGATTGCTACTAATACTAACCCCTTCCCGTATTCTAAGCATAGAAATAGCGGACAGGCAGATGTGAGAGATGATTGATAGAACGCTCTTACTGTTGTACTCTTATATTCTTATTTTTCCATTCATACTAGCACATTGTCAATTCTCACATTTTCCTCTCTCACGTTTAATCCATACATTTGACTCTTCACTCCTCGTCATTACCAAATTCCTCTCTTCTAAACCCACTATCACGTATTCCTCTCTTCCAATACTCTTAGATACCCATATCACGTCATAGTCTTTGTCTATCTATCATAATGTTCGAGAATCCTTCGAAATCAATCCTTGTCCTTGTTGAGACTCCGATTTGGACAATTTGTTTAGACTGAGCTAGCAAACTGATCCAGGCTTTGCGAACAATAACACCATCTACACAACTACACACCAGAGATTCAAAGACAAATGAAATGGAAACAATCCGTAAATAAGACTCGAAAGGAATCATTACAGCTCCTAGTCAACTGAAATTATTTAATTTCGAAGATAAGACGATCAAAGTTGTACGATTTTTCATAGGTCAAAGATACCCCCATAATTCGCAATTCCATAAAGTTGCTCAAAACAGTTATCTAAGTTATGGAGTATAGATGTCTCAGTTATCAAATATAGTTGATTTAGGTATTTGGTATTTAATAGATTTAGAATTCAAAAAATTTGCTGGAATGTTGTATTCCTCAATTAAAAATAATTGTTACAATTTTATAAAAGATATAGCAAATTACTATTTCTGATCCATGTATCCAGAGTATATCCATGTTATTATACTTTGATCACATCCTTGCTAAGCAATCATGGAGTAAGAAGGTCTTGTCATCTCCAGAACTATGGCAATATCTTCAAATAACGGATTAACCTACAGCTGTGAGGGTTTACCTACTTAATTACAAACGTGAGATGATCAGCACTGTTGAACCCAAGATAGTGCCTTAGGTCTTACGGTGTATAATAATGTTTTGGAGCCCTCCTGATTCACTCTACGTGCCCTGATACCTGGAGATAGGATGAGCATGCTTCAAATGCTTCAATCAACGAAGCTGTATACTCGTGCAGGTCACAATGCTTCAAAATCTTGAAGATTCAACCAGTTCTATATTGATGCTTATGCGAACCTGGAAATATATTACAAGTATCACTGTAACTTAAATGCAGATTTACACTGATTTCTTTTCCATTGTCCCTATTCCATGATTCACTAGTCAATTTATTTACTGTCAAGAAAAACTATTCTAATCCGTTGAATTATTAACCAGATATATGCAAACAAGCTCAAGCTTTTACCAGCTACAATTCCAAACATTTCTATCCTTCCTTTATTCTACTGAGTTTCAAAATGATTCAGTAGGCAATATTGAATAATTCAGCTTGAATGGGTGGCCTGGTGAGCTGAAGTCCCCATCTTCTGTGAGCTCTCTTCAATACGAGTGGAAATTAATCAATTGACATATACTTGTGAATAATCATGGCAATGACCTTGTGAAAATCAATCAATTTTGAAATATATATTCTAAATCGGATTTTTCAGAAATAACTATATTAAGCAACTAGTTTGTAATCTCCAGACAAATTTTGCCAGTACTAGATTACTAGAGACTAAGGTATCGAAATGTGCCCCATCCCCTCGTTATTCCTTATATCACAATATTTTTCTTAATTACCAAAAAAGCCACGCCCGCTTCAAATGAAGTACGAGTTACTTTATGTATTAACGGCTCGCCCAATTTTGTTGAAATTATGAAAATTCCTAGCTTAGCACAAGCATTAATATGCATGGGAAGCTAATCTTAATATTTGAGTAATGCGCAAGCGCCACTACACACGTGTTCAATACGGTGTTCTGTTTAGGCACACCTTTGTAAAAGTGCTCCTGCCCGAAAAGCCAAGGATCAATGGGGATCAATGGACCCCAGTGCAGGATAAAGCTTTCCCCTGTGAGCCAGAGAGAGGGTAACCCGTTCCTACCACCGCTACTTTGGTCCTCCCTGGGGTACATAAATTTTCAAAGTACCATTTGTCCCAGGGGCAGTAGCACCGCCAGCTACCACCAACCCCTTACCTCCCCCCCCCCCCCCCGAAGGGTCCTCAAGCCCAGTTCAGGCTCAGTAACGATTGGACTGCGCGCTAATTGGCTCACCTGGAATATTTACGATTACCCCAAAGTGCCTATGGCTGTTCAAGGTGCATCTCAATTATTTACAACAGTCGACGCCTCTAAAATACTGCAATCAATGTTTTAGAGCCATCTTCTGCTGATTGTCTGGCTCAATCTTCATTCATATTAATCAGTCAGTACTCAATAATGGATAACGCTTTGACACCCTTATAAACTTGCCAGATTCACAGCCCTACAAGTAAACTTGAATAACGAATGAATGAGAAGAACCGATCAATGGACTTGATGATCCATGATCGCTCTACTTGTTACCTAAAACTTGTAATGTATTTTTCAAGATTATTGAAAGTCTTGTGTTTATATAGAAATCTGGTTAACAAGATATGCTAATGAACACTACAGGATCAAATGTCCGACTCTTATTGAAACAGTAAAGAGCATTCCTCTGAAACGAATTAGCGCGAATGATAACACCGAGCAGCCTACGAACTTCCATCTATCAAGTTTTGATCAAGGAAGTGAAGCTAAAACTATCAATCTCAACTTACGCAATGTTACAGAGTCAAAAATGGAAGAATTCATGTATCATAAAATGTATTCCAAGAAAGATTACAAAATGATAGCAGCTTCATAAAAATTAACAGAATTATTCTTGTTATAAAATATTATTCTCCTACTGGGATTTATTACTTCTTGAATAATTTGTATTAAAAACTTTAAATTATGCAAAGAGCGTAAAATGTTTCCTATTCATGCTGTGATATCTCATTATACTAATATATTACATTCCATCCTGAGTATGAAGTATCCTAGAGATACAAGTTGATAGCTCAATACCACTTCTCTTGAGATATTTATAAAAATACCGTTATAACTTTTAAATACTATTTAACACCATCTGAACCTTTCAAAAACGGTTTTACTAAAATGTTGGTGGACACCGGACACGTAATGTGGTCTGTTGGTTTAAGTCTTGGATAAATGAAATTAGAGTTCATTATGTGACTCAACTCAGGATAAGATCTGCAATTGTTAATTTTTCTACTATCAATGTATAACTAATATTCTCAAATGATAATATATGAAGTTCCGATCCCATCCATCCCGTCGATCCGTCAACTCAACTTCCACATTCTAGCCTATCTTGCCCACGAATATCTTGGCTACTTAGTAGCTGTCTCTTATAACCACATCTTCACTGAAACTTGCAGCCATAGTCGATGATAGATCGTCTTGGCAAACTTGAAAACGGATTAGAACTTGGCCAACCAAAAATCTGAGTACGTGAGGACACAACTTAACGTCCCCATTATACGCAAGGCTCGCTATCATGTGGATCCACTACAGAGTCAAGTGACAAAGCTGTGTAGGAACAGTTGAGAAGCTCTGGCTCAAGTCAAACTTGGAGCAAGGTACACGTAACATCACTAACAACAACTATAAACATTTATTACGGTCAGTGTGGTCTCAGACGCAGCTACTAAATCCCTTCTCCTCCCTTATCAAACCCCTACTTTACCCAAATTCGAGATGGCGACCTTTGACCACTTTGTATTCGTAGCCGAATTTAAATCGTTGTCACCCAACTTTGATAACTTACGATGTAAGAGCTTGAGATAGATTGTTCAGTGGAACTATTGCTTGCCGTCATCTCATCTTTCACGGAATTAGCAAGTTTGAATTCAATATTATAACTTGAAACTAATCAGAGTTAATGCATAACAACCGAACTTTGTAGAGATTCAAGAGACAGATGAGTGATTGTGATGATTTTACTCAGATATAATAGATGAACATCATGCGTTCCAAAATTCAATTACGTCGCGGGGAGTTCTATATTTCGTCTAAAATCCTTTCACTCACTTGTTTATCTCTACTGAGAAAACTTTAAAACCCCAGTTGAGGAACTGAACTTTATTTGATTAATTAAGTTTAGTCATATTATTTATTATCATAAGAAGTGCATACTGTCTCATTACTTTTGTCTGAGTTAAAGGGGAATTTTCAAGCCCCACCTTAGCCTACGAGAATTCATAAATTTTTTATTGTTATTGACGGCATGATTTTTGAGAACCAGTGTTAATTTTGTGAGTTTATACAACTTGGCTGGCTCAATAAATAGATGAAGATTCTCTATGCATGGAAAAAGATGAGTATTATTAAGAGGTAGAAATTATTTTGAAAAAGTAGATGAAGTAGTTGGAATAATTGGAAATCTAAAATTGAATAAATTATATTGATAAAAATATATTGAACCAATAATCCCTTTAGAAAGTCGAAAACTTCTGTTGAACTCTCGCATTCAAATACTATTATGACAGAACATAAAAATATACGAATCTTATTCAATTTAAAGCGAGAGAAAAGTATCCCATCGCGATAGCTCCTGCTCTTGTTTGTATTGAGAATAAGAAGACAATCTCAGTACAAATGATACTAAAACTTCATCAACAGTTTTTCATGAATTATTATTTAGTCTCCGTAGTTCTTAGATTGGTACACAGCTCGTAGTTGACCGTCCTTTTTTTCTCCATCTGTTTCTGGAAGCACTGACATCATTTTATAGGAATGATTATTGACAATTCCAACTTTTCAAGTCGGTGGAAAAAGAGCTAAAAAATAAACAATAAGTTTATTGGATTGGAGGCATAAAACCACTCTTCAGTGCGGCAACGGGGACTTCAAAACAAGTTTAAATGGTTTCTAACTGGATTGATAGATATCATCAATCAGCTGTTGTCCAGGTGGTTAGTATCACTGATCCTGCTGTCCATTTTTTAAATCTTCTCTTCGATCAATCACTTCTTCCACTCCTTGAACAATTCCCGCGTCAAGACATCCGGTTCTTGCTTATCCAACTTAGAATTCAATCTTTTCATTCAAGCTTCGATGATTGACCAATTTATTATTTTAATTTGGAATGTATTTCACACTAAAGCAAATAAATTATTACTACTAGTTAGTTCTATGTTCCTGTTATTTACTTTAGTTGATATTTTGTATTCCACAATACTTTGCAGTAGTCATCAGAATCAACATTATTCTTCATTCTTACAATGAGTTCAGTACAACATTAACATGATAGGGATAGGAAAAATAAGGTTACAAATTTCATTTACACAGCTCTCTTATTTAATCAAGAGAACTGAACTGGGAGAGAAGATACGAATATGATCCATGTTGGCATTTTGTTTCTAAATTTGGAAAAGAGCATGACGCATGTTGAGAACAAAAGTAATGTTATACTTGTTATAGCCTAGTTATAGTGAAAATATTTCTGTAAAAATGTTCCTCTACTCAATAAAGCAATGAGCTACAAGAGGTTATCAAATCAATTTTACGTAATTATCACACAGAAACATAAGTTCGAAGTAAATAATAATTAATTATAATTTTTCGCTAGTAACAAGTCACTTGATGAGCTATAAGGTGAGTGAAAATGGAACAATTTGTTGGTTACAGGAGAAATGGAAATTTAACTCATGGCCGGTGAAGCATTAAGAGGCTGAAATTTCGACAGTTTATAATGACTTGATAATTCGCAGTAAAATGTTAATTATATAAGAAAGCAATTATTTTTCGGCAAATTGAAACAATTATTTCAGTTGAGTTCTTTGTTTGATAACAAGTCTCCGTGGCGCAATCGGTTAGCGCGTTCGGCTGTTAACCGAAAGGTTGGTGGTTCAAATCCACCCGGGGACGAATTAATTTATTTTTGGTGATTCTTCTACAACTTGAAAGTTTCTTCAGAATCATATTCAATACATGAGATTCATTTTAATATATATCAAGTCTCCGTGGCGCAATCGGTTAGCGCGTTCGGCTGTTAACCGAAAGGTTGGTGGTTCAAATCCACCCGGGGACGATTCAATTTTTTGGTGATACCTCTACAACTCAATAGTTTTTCCGGAATTATATTCAATACATGAAATTCATTTTCAATTATATCAAGTCTCCGTGGCGCAATCGGTTAGCGCGTTCGGCTGTTAACCGAAAGGTTGGTGGTTCAAATCCACCCGGGGACGATTTAAATTTTTGGTGATACCTCTACAACTCAATAGTTTTTCCGGAATTATATTCAATACATGAAAATCATTTTTAATTGTTATCAAGTCTCCGTGGCGCAATCGGTTAGCGCGTTCGGCTGTTAACCGAAAGGTTGGTGGTTCAAATCCACCCGGGGACGATTTAATTTTTTGGTGATACCTCTACAACTCAATAGTTTTTCCGGAATTATATTCAATACATGAAAATCATTTTTAATTGTTATCAAGTCTCCGTGGCGCAATCGGTTAGCGCGTTCGGCTGTTAACCGAAAGGTTGGTGGTTCAAATCCACCCGGGGACGATTCAATTTTTTGGTGATACCTCTACAACTCAATAGTTTTTCCGGAATTATATTCAATACATGAAATTCATTTTCAATTTATATCAAGTCTCCGTGGCGCAATCGGTTAGCGCGTTCGGCTGTTAACCGAAAGGTTGGTGGTTCAAATCCACCCGGGGACGATTTAATTTTTTGGTGATGCCTCTACAACTCAATAGTTTTTCCGGAATTATATTCAATACATGAAAATCATTTCTAATTGTTATCAAGTCTCCGTGGCGCAATCGGTTAGCGCGTTCGGCTGTTAACCGAAAGGTTGGTGGTTCAAATCCACCCGGGGACGATTCAATTTTTTGGTGATACCTCTACAACTCAATAGTTTTTCCGGAATTATATTCAATACATGTAATTCATTTTCAATTTATTTCGAATCTCCTTGGCGCAATCGGTTAGCAATGTTTAGCAGTCATATAAACGGTAATGTTGGTACCGTTAATGATGAATGCAAAAACTGATCAAGAAATTTGTATAATTATACAAAATTTAGAGTTATATATGGTCAGAAAACGGTTCTTCTATAAACAATGTAATGAATGTGGTCATGAAAGCGTCCCCCTTCATCAAAAACATTTTGGAGTTCGGCTGTTAACTGAATGGTTGGTGTGGTTCAAATCCACCCGGGGACGATTCAATTTTTTGATAGTTCCTCTTCAAATCAAATCAAATTAGATTAAAAGTCTACTTTATCCCTCAACTACAGTAAGTACAAATATATACAATGGGAAATGATATAAAATACCAGTAATGAAGTAATTCAATTAAATACAAAAGTTCTTTATTCATCATAAAAACAAAACAATATGATTTACAATCTGCTGTCAGTTCTACATACTCTTACAAGAACTCATACATGAGAATAATAAATATTCTTGTACAATAAAAAACACAAAAAAATAATTAAAATCAAATGAAATAGAAAGTGGTCCTCAAAAAATCTCCATCCTAGTATTTTAATCATGTTTGAGATTCATAAATTATCAGGGAAGAGTCGTGAACCGACAGTGCTTTAATTCAGGAATGATCTTCACATGGACCTGAGGTCTGTGAGTGAAGACTAGTTCTTCGGCTTGCCAATACGTTTGGAAGATTCCGAGGAATGATTCAGATTTTTTAAACATTCACATTAATAACGATTGACTTTTTCAAATAGATAATATAGTAAATTGATAATATTATACTAGATATTACAAAAGCAACCGTTACAATAATCTGATGGTGATTGTGTCATAATACTATGTCATAGGGTATTGGTACGCAGACCTGTTGTCTGGATGATGATGACTGATCCACAAGAAACAGGCGCGGGCCCCCTCACATTGACCGATTTGGGATATTGTAATGGTAACAAGTTGTAGAATAATAATAAAAGGTGAGTTTAATTTGTAAATTTGGAGGATGAACCAGAGGGTGTACCCAGAACCATGCGCGGGCTCCCATTCATCAGGTTAAAAAAATAATTAATTTAAAGAAAATTTATCAGAGTGCGAATATATTACAATGAGCTAGATAGATATTGAAAATGAGATAAATAGATATTAAAAAAATAATGTCAATGAGATAAATTAATTCCAAGTTTCAATTATTTTTTGTTCAGTTCGGTTACCTATATGCTGACATTATTAATCCTTCAGAGTTCTCTGACCCTATATTTGATAGCAACAGGCGTGTTTTCTTCTTGAATGTACCTATTGAGAGAGACTCAAATAGGTTCAAACTTGTAAAGTTGCTACTTATGTTTCTATAGAGAATTTCTGAAATATATGAAGGTGTGGTTGTGGAATAGGACTTATAGAGATGGGAAGATAACATTTGGATGTTTTGTGAATAGCGAGTATTATGTTGATGTGTGATTGTGGAGAAAATAGTGTTTTGATGTTTATATATATGAGTAAGGAGTGTTTTTATGAATAGTTGCCTAGTTGTGAGAATAGCTGTTTCCTGAAAAAGTGCAATAGATGGGTGAAGTTTAGGTTTTTAAAAGCTATTTTAATGATTTCTCTTTGTACCACTGCGAGGGGTTCAAGCACTTTTTTAAAGAAGAGACTGAATATAAGCATAGTAGGCTATTTTGATTTCGATTTCATGAAGAATGTCAGTCAGCATGCGAAAAGCATATATAAATTTGCGAACCCTACACTTCAGGCGGTTGATGTGCTCTGACCATCTCATTCGGCTGTCAAAAACAACTCCTAAATACTTGTATGAGTCCACTTTCTCTATGCTTTCACACGTACATAGGTTGCTCAATGGATTATCACTTATGTATCACACTTATGTATTTTTATATTCTCAAGGTTTTAGTCTGTTATGGGGCGCAGAGATATTGGCATATACTTTGTTTTTGATATATTTAGGGAAAGGGTGTTCTGGTCCAGCCATTTCTTCACCTTGAAAAGGTCCTGTGAAGCCTTGTAATGGACCTCCTCCCATGATCTTCCCTTCAAAAAAATAAGAGTATCATCTGCAAATAACATATTTTCCCCATTAATTTCAGTTTCGATATATTGTTGATGTAGATAAGGAAAAGCAGAGAGCCCAAGGTACTCCCCTGCATCACCCCATAATCCACATCTGTTTCATCACCCAAAACACCAGCTATGGAAACTGCCTGACTCCTTTTAGAGAGGAAACTGCTAAACCAGGACAGGGAGATGCCACGGATACATATGTGTTCCAAATTTTTCAATAGCTTACTTCTATCTATGGAATCTAATGCTTTTTTCAAATCGAGAAAGACCATCATTAATTCTGTGTTCGAAGAAATAGCTTGGTTTATCTCTACATTTATATCAAAAAGTGCATCATTTAGTGCTTTGTCTTGCCTAAACCCATACTGGCATTGGCATATTATTTCATTTTCTTAAAGGTAAGTCGTCAATCGCTCCTTAACAATCTTTTCTAAGATTTTTGAGAGAACACTAAGCAGGGAAATAGGTCGGTAATTACTTTCTATCATTATGCGCTCCAGATTTGAATATTGGAATTACTTTTGCTAGTCTGAAGGGGTCAGGAAATATACCGCTAAAAAAACTTCAATTTATAAGGTGGAGAAGAGGTTTCAAGAAAAGATTTATATTATTTTTGAGGAATGTAGAAGGAACAGAATCATAACCAGGGGCGGAGCCACCACACAAGCTGGACACGTGAAGAAAGACATCCTGCTCTGTGACTGGTTTCATTATATAGTTTGAATGTTTAATGTACATATTTTCATTTATAAGAGGCTCTCCTCTGCAATCTATATTGTCGGCTAGTTTCCTGCCTACTTCAGAAAAAAAATTTAAATCGTTGGATATGTTCTTATATAAATCTTTTGGAGAATCATGGTTAGTTGTGGAGAGGAATTTATGCACAGGGAATGAGTCTTTGGTTTTAGAATGACCAGCTATTTCATTAACTGTACTCCAGAACAATTTAGGATTTCCATAGTTAGCATTAAGTTGTGACCGATAGTAATTTTTTTAGACTGTTTCAAGAGATTACTCAGTAGGTTTCTGTAATTTAGATATTGATTTTTCAAGTCAGTATTAAAGGGTTGTCTCTTCAAAGATTTACTCAATTTATCCCTTGTTCGAATGGCTGCGACAAGGCCAGATGTAATCCACGGTTTTAATTTTTTTGATTTGGCAGATTGATTAGGTAAATTTTTTCTTGATTTCTCAATGCATTGTCTAATGTTTTGACAGAACATCTGAGCACACACATTGGTATCATCACTGACAAAGAAAGGCTCCCAGTCCACCCTCGCCAGGTTATCGTTAAGTAGGAATTTGTCAATATGATATCTATTGCTTTTACTAGACTGCACATTCGATTGTTTTGGAGAAGCGATTGTTATGGTAATACTGAAATGATCAGTTACAGAGGTATGAAGAACGGCAGAATTGATAGCCGACGTATCGTGATATCTCACAAACGCATGGTCCAGGCAAGCACCTCCAGCCTCCGTCTCTCTAGTGGCTTATCAATACATTGTACCAGGCCTGACAGACTGTTCAGATACCGATCGGTAATGACATAATTTTTCAATAGTTTCGATATTTATGTCACCCATTAGAATGCATTTCCTCTCTTTTGGGATGTTTCTGTAATAATTCTCTACTTCAGTAATAAAATTAACAATGTTACTGTCAAATGTTCTGTACAATCCCAATAAATTATTTATTTTATTATTATTATTATTATTACTATTTATTTTTACAAGAAGCACTGAATGGGAGAGAAAAACTAAGGATACTCCTTGTACTATTTCTCTCCCAAATTTAGATAATAATTTAAAAGTCCGAAATGAGGTTATGATTCCACTTTTCTGAAATTTAGTTCTTTTTCACTCAAAAACAACTAAAACCAAGAATTTTGAAGGTTGAGAAACTGGATAGGAAACAAAAATATTACACTCAAATCACTGATAATTGAAACATTTTCACGTAATTTACAAAATTTAGAGCCGGAAAAATAGAACTTATTATTCAGCACAGCTGAAATTGAATACTTTCCCGCGATAATTGAAATCAAGGCTCAAGCCATGAACATCTCCGAGAGTTACCTCAGTTGCCGTTACTGAAAACTGCTTATTAACATAAATAATAAGAACACCATCATTCTGGTTGCGATAGTTGTTAGTTCTGTATAGATCAAAGTCTGTCAGGTCGACCGTACCGTCGCACTTTGACAACCAACACTCTGAAAAAATTATAATATCTAATCTGGGAAAAACTGAGTTCAAATAGACCAAATAATCTTGAAAATTCTTATTATAACTCCTTATGTTACAATGTGAAAGTTTTGGGCTGTCAAGACCGGCACTATTGAAAAATGTGAAATATTCGGAAAAACTGTCAAGGCTCGCGCAACCCCCAACCGAAAAGGAAAAGCCATCGTCATCCTCATCATCACTCAAACTATTCATTGTTGTTAGCCACGTTGATTCCAAGAATCAAGGCTTATTGGCCGAACTCGACCTACCGGCTATTTTATGTGTATGAATCTCATAGCAGTTTTATATTTTAAACCTCGCTGAATGCTATAAATAAACACTGGGTTCAGTTATTTGATTGGAACAATAGAATAACAATGCCAATTTAAAGAATTAAAAAAGTTAAAGTTGAAATTGAATTATTGCTACTCAACTAAACATACGGATTCAACTGTCATTGAGCAATTATAAATTAACACATCATTATTAGCATCTACTAATTCGTCGAAACAATGGCTCCATACAGTTTTTTCATTAGATATGCCATTCAAGATTAGAGGCATCTGGCGAGACACAAAGTGCTATAATTCCATTCACTGTTAATATTCAATCAAATAAATGTGACATTAATAATAAGTAGCTTGTAATATAGTCAATTACTAGAGAAAAGAGAGTACTACTAATCCAGAAAAGTGTACAGAGGTAGCTCCATATATTTATTATTTACAAGACAACTAGACTACAAAATTACCTCATATTCCTTCTTCGGTTTGATTTCAAAATTACTTTATATATTCCATTTTTTATGAACATTTGAGGCATGCGCAATTTTACATCGGCTGTACTTATAGTTCATTCTTATTGTGATAACACTAAAGGCAAAATTATCGTCGGTATTGTAGATAAGATTTTAGAAAACTGCCTTGTGCCAGAGATTATGAGAGATTATATATATGTACATTCAAGGAATTGGAGTATATACCGATTTCATGCTGTCATTTGGGGAACCCTAGAATATAGATACGACTATCAGTACGATAAATTGGAGCTCGCTAAAATCAGTTGTAGATTGATTATTTTAACGGAGTAAAAGCTAAAGAGTAAAATGCACAGCGCTAGGGATACGTTTGAATAGCGATTAGGGAGTCAATTTTAATAAAGTACAAAGCAACTCTTAATAATCAATAAACATGCAGTTTGCGACTTAATGGCATTCGAATTATGTTAATTTCTTGTTGATTGATATTCTTCAATTATTGATCAAATGAATTAATTTACTTCTATCTAGTTATAGTGAACAGAACAAAATGCTATAGAGAGGATATAAGAACAATATTATAAGATGCATATGCTTGAATATACTAGCATATATTATAAATTAATTTTATTAAGGTATGATTAATATAAGGATGATTATTACTAAGGATGAATATAGAACAACAATTAATTAATGGCATGCTAAATAGCATTTAGCTATTTAGTTTTGGGATATATTTTATGACTGAACTGATAATGATTAGTCAGTATAGACTCCGAGTTAACCCTTGTTCACTTTGCTTGTTAGATAGAGCCAGACAGTATGAAGTGTAAAAATGTGACGATAACTCAAAATGAAAAAACAAAAAAGTAACTCACGATACGGCATTTGAAGTCACTAAAATTACTACTTAACACTTTCCACCTCTCACTGCTGCTGTGGGGGAGTATGATGCTTGTGGTTGGGGGTGTTGTCTTGGATGCTGACACTCTTGGTTGGGTCGCCGCCCAAGCTATCCACATGTGCCACATCACGGATCCGGAAGGGGCGCTGCTCCGGCGAAACCTTGGCCATCACTTTGCAGTCCGATGTCCATACTGACAGTAGCTTCCCGTCCTTCATCAATTTTCTAGCGGCGGTGAAAGTAGCCCTCGTTTCAGGTGTGAGGTGATCATTGAGGTAGATTTGAGTTTCAGGAAACGATACATTGTCTGAGTTCATGTGCTGTGAGTGTGCCCTTGTGTCTTCTTGCTCTAAGCCATATATTTTTGGTAATTCGAGATGTAAAGTGAACTACAATGGACGGCGGTCTCGCGTCTACTCTGTAGCCTGTGCGCCGCACATATGTCTGAGTTGTAAAAGTTCAATTGTAGGATCCGAGCTATCTCACTCAATATTTCCAGAGTATTCTCGCTGTAAGTAACAGGTATACCGGTTATCAGGATATTATTTTACGCGTATATTGCTGAAGGTCCTGTACGTTATCTTTTACATGTTCCAGTTCCTTTTTCAGACGGACGTTTTCTTCTTTCAATGCGTTGACGGTTTCACTCGTTTCATCAAATTTACTCTCGACTGCCTGAATTTGTTTCTTCATGTGTTCCCACATTTCCTTATTTTTATCCCACTTTTTGTTTGTTTCCTTCCTGAAATCGGTGATTGCCTTCATTAATGCAGCGTTCGTTGGTTCGTGATCCACTGTTTTGTAAGCTCCTGTGGCTGGTGTAACACACATCTCACACTTCCACTTTTTATTCTGAGTAGTAAGACCAGTGCAGCTCAAGTGGTATTCAGAATGATAGTCTGAACATTTAGCACCATCCTTCGTGATCTCCGATTTACACTTAACACACTCCATAACGCCGAACTTAACCTACTCGAGAAATAGCACTTTGTTTCTATTATCAGGTTATAAATAATTGAGAGAGTAACAATACGACCGCTATAGTGAGGTCCACGTTATAATGACAGTATTTGATCAACTTTGGTTTTGCTATCCTTGACTATCGTTCGACAAAGCCGGTGGTACTATCCTTTTCTAGGTCCGCAGCGATTCCAATTGAGTTTTTGACAGTGTAGAAAATATAATTAATTAATGAAGAGAATTGGCATCGCTATTCTTCTATCTTTATCCACTGCCATTATAACATGGACCTCACAGTAGTAAAAATTCAATTTGAAGGTTAATATTTCAGTACAGTAGTAGCAGGCTGCGAGCTTGGCCGGTTCAAGCTCGCAGCCTAGGAGCTCGATAAGATTGCTTCCGATCGCATCGGCTGTCCGATCAGAACTGAGTAGTTAAGCTACTTGAATCAGGGTTTGAAATGATAGATTATGGAATGAACCTACATGGGCACTGTGGCCTGTGCGTAGGCTTGAGATAGTTTAACTTCATAGTTTCTTTGGAATTATATTCAATCCTTAAACTTAATTTCCAATCTATATCAAGTCTCCAAGGCCCAATCAGCGTGTTCGGCTGTCTACCGAAAGGTTGGTGGTTCAAATCCACCCGGGGACGATTCACTTATTGTGAAATTCTCTCTTTTTGTTCCAACAATACTCTCACTGAGAATGAATCATGGAATACTCTATCATGAGATCAGGCATTGTTTTTTTAGAATCTCTAAGAAACCGAATAAAAATATTCTCACGACAACTTATGAAGAATTTAACACATAGCTCACTAGATTTATCAACTCAAAACTTGTTTCTATCATTTTAGATATCTAAATTTGATATCTTCGAGGGATCCATCTAGAAATATAAGCAAATAAATTCATGAAATTGAGATGATAAATTCATCAGAATGATTCTAATTTCTTCATCAAATGACATCATATTGTACTTTTCACATAAATTATATACTTTCTAGTATATCTGTTTTAGAGAAATTTATTCCTCTTCAGTATTTTTCCAAGATGGAATTCACTTTCCTAGAAGTGATGTTCTGAGAAATCAAATATTCATTGAATATTTTGAGAGAAGCCATTCGTCATTCGATAAACGATATTTTGAATAACGTATTATGAGAAACTCATTAATCTATTCGCTTATAATTCTCTAATGGATCACCAAAGAATTTTAATACCAGACGCTAATATCTCAAAAGTAAAAATTATCAACAATGTTTTTCGATAGTAATTAGATTCACTTTAGCAACTTGATGGAGCCCAAATCGAAAAGTTCACTAGTAAAAGCGTGGTACATGCGATTTCATGAAGCGTGAAGAGGAATGAAATAGATTGATAGATAAATGCCTTTTTATTTGCATTTTACTTTATTAAAAGTGACGATAAATGATGAAGATCACACTTTACATCCATGGACATCCCTCCTATAACAATCAAACTTACCTAGTAATTGCTGTGGCCCTTATATACCGTGTCACAAGAAGAGGTTTACACGTTCAATTTCATATTACGTGCCCATTAATGCACCGAACTTTTTTAAATTTTACACAGTTTAAAAAGTAGGTTCTAGAAATATAAAAATATTCTGGCAAAATTCCAGCTCACTAACCTTCGTAGAAACAAAATGGGGGCAGTAGTTTATCCAGGAAGCGAATTGGTAAAATTTTACATTTGTCGTCATTTTGTTCCTACGAAAATTAGGGAGCTAAAATTTCCCCAGAATATTTTTAGAGCCTACTTTGTAAACCGTGTAAAATTTGAAAACGTTCGGTGCATTAATGGCCACGTAATTTAAAATTAAACGTGTGAAGCTCTTCGTAGGACACCATGTATACATAAATATGTGATACTCTTCAATTAACTAGGTGGGGTCATACATTAGCGAAATATTAATACAAATGATAAATAATGAGCCAGATTATCGCCTTCTCACAATCAACCCTGCTTTTGGAACCATTCCTATTGAATGCCTTATTTGAAGCATTCTTCAGTCAACGATATTATTGTTTTTGTTATCAATTATTTAAATTACTAATGTTCTGTGCTACGATCAGTTTTATTTGAAACTGATTACTACAGAATAATTTCAGTATGAAACTCGTGAAAGAGATAAAAATTCAGTTTCTCTGTTCCGAAACTGAATCGCCATTGACAGAACATAGTTAGTCTAGTCGCAGTATTGAGAGTCAGACTGGCTACTTAAAAGATACATCTACCTGCTGTGCTTCTCAATTGAAATTCAATGTTAATGACAAAGTATGGCCACAAATCAACAAACAGCATATTAATGAACAAGCATCCGTTCTTGTCTCGAATGAAAATCAGCATCGATGCTGTATGACTTATGTTCCAGAGAGTTATCGCTGCTACAATCAGATGTTAGATTCTAGATATCTGATGCTGGCTATCCTTTAAAGACGACGAATAAAAGTCTTTTGCAAATTATTAATCGAGCGGAGCCTCATTACTCGGCTGAATAGACTCGTAAATTAAGCAGTATACTTTTATTAAATGTGTACAGACCGGCATCAAACTGGCCATAAAGAATTGAGCTTGTAGTTGAAAGAAAATGGTCCAATAAAACGCTTTATTCAAATCAGTTTACTTTGAATGTGTGGGCAGGCACGGCGTCAGTCCGTTTTTACTAGGCATGCCAATAAACAGATCAACGCTTAAATTAGTTGCCGCTTAAATGACTTAATTACATTATACCTGTACCTGGTCTTAATGATGGCGGCCATTAAGACTTTAACTGGCTTGTTGCTGTAGTCGTATCCTTTTTTCTTATTCTTTCCTCATCTCACTATACAAGCCCAGGCTTACAGTATTTCTTGATAACTATCAGATCAGATGAACACGAATTAATTGGATTGATTGATGGCTAAATAACGAACCGAGTGATTTTTTAGTGGTGTTGTCTTGATGGATAATGGTCAACTCTTTTTCCTATTACCATTTCTTATTGGCTTTTATGGATCGGGAGACATAGGTAGTTTTACGTGTTGCATTTTGGGCTCACTAAAGAAAATTAAACCTTTTGAACGTTAAGGAAACATATTCATTATAAAGCTCTTTTCACGCATAACAGTCTGATTTATTGAGATAAACTTTTGAAACAAGAGAACATGAGCATACCTGAGCCGACCACACCAGGAGTTTAATTTGAATTCCAACAAAAATAATGGGATTGAGTAAATTTAAATCAATGGAACGATTTAATAGAATTTAAATAGATTGAAAAAACTCACTGAGATAGTTCACAGTAGGAATAATCAGCGATCATATTACAACATTGAATTAAGTATGTATTGTCAGAGAAAAATATAAAATTATTTTATTCTATGATATTGTCTAATGAAGGAGCTAATATATGTTATGGATTTGAATTCCGCAGGCTCGAATTGTGCATGGCCCTCTGAAAACTGCCAGACTTTATTAACTTCCAATTCGAATCATTGAACTCTTGTTTTGGATTAGATCTGGTCAAGAGAGTACAGAGTCAAGCAACGATATACAACAGGAACACTTTTATCAAAACTGATTATTGTATTTGAGCATTGTGTGAACATGGATAAGATCTCTATCAGATTATGTGAAATCCAGTAGCGGGTTTCTTTCGAGTTACGATTGAACCACGTTTTGGGAAGCAAGATATCAGGGACGTCCATCCATGGAAAAGATATTAATTATTTAAAAATACAAAGTCCTGTAATGTCCTATCGCTACTTGAGTGAGTAGAAAGTTTATTCTTGAAAGTTGTCAAGAATTTGAATTATAAACGTTGCTGGATAGAAACTTTGAAACAGGAGTCTAACCTACAAGACCTAGGGCTAAGACAGTTGAAACTCCAAATCTGTAACTGCTTGAATGCATTAAACATTAAATTGAGTTTATATTGTTGTCTGGTCGGCGGATCAGATGGAACGCAACTGTTTCAAAAGCACAGGATTTAACAATAAAACATTTTGCCAAAACTGCATTTGGGTTAACTTCGTTATTAACAGTAATAACATTCATCATTTGTAAATTAAGATTGAGATCTCTCTTTTGTTGAATTGTGCAAGTGCCACTGCAGGGAAGTTCAATAAAAAATCGTTGCAATAGATTGCACTTATGAAACGAATTGACTCGATTACTGCCACCTGAATTGCCTAAAAGTTGACATCATTTATTTTTTCAAGCAGTTTTGATTCTTATCAGGGTTTTTAATGTTGTTTGGCACTGAATTTAACTTTTAGTAGCTGTAAGCTGAGGTCATTTACGCGTATAAAGAATTATGAATAATTATGTAGCTTGCAATCATTTCTATAAGAGCATTCTAATATTTCTGAATGGCTTGATCAAGCATTTTGATTGTGATTGTCGGATAATGATTTGAGTGCTTTTAAATGCTATATCATCGAGGATAGATATTTCATTCATTACTATGCAATCAAGTATTTCCAGAAGAATAAAAAGCAACAAGATTTAGAAAAAAAACTGCTACTTATTTGATTCAGGAAAGGCGATTGGAATCTTTAGGCCGGGCAACAGAAGCTTTGTGCCACTATTTATCACTAGTTCTGTCCGATAGGACACTTCAAGAGTGTAAGCTTGATTTATTCGAAATAAATGCTTTCAGTTGGAGCTTTACTTCAGCCTCCTTGAACCGCTAGAAGCTACAGATGCTGCCTAGGCTGCCCAACTTGTGGCTTTATCGATTTAATCTCACCGCCACAATGTTCTTAAGTAGCTGTGGCTGTTACTACATTAGCATATTAAACATATATTTTGACAATACGTAATCAAAGCACTCGAATCCCTAGGAGTAATTATCATATATTCATTTAAAATATATATGGCCTTTGAAAAATATTTTCTAGATGCTTGTCTATTGGTCCATGTTTGTTCATGAAAAGTATGAGACTATTATTGGCAGTCATTAGAGAGAAGGAAGAGGGTTAGGAATAGGGAATAGGGTGGTGAGGGAGTGCATAAGTTTCGAGTTTAGAATATAGTTTGATAGTTATATATAGTTTATAAAAATAATTTGAAAAAATAAATAGTAGAAAACGTGAAAAATAAGTTATTAAGAGCCGGAGAGACTGTTTGCCAGAATCGCCAGAATCAAAAATATTATTGGTTTTCCTTTTCGAAATCTTTTTTTTTTTGGTAGATTGAGGCCCACCTGAAACCAAATATCTGCACAAATAATCTTTCACAATGCTCAATATTCGTGCAGATGTCAAGTTCTCGTTTCATTATCATGATACACAATATACTTAGAAAAGCAGTATCAAGGAATATAAAGATAAGCCTGCGTTCCGTTTCTAAGTTGAGATTTTGCACTGAGAATTACCAGAGACTAGCACGGATTATTTATTCATTGATTGATTTAAACTTGAATATCATACATATTATGCTGATATTAATTTTCGAGTTGGAAAATGAGAATGCAGGCCAGTTTCTAAGATTCTAAATTTTAGTTACAGTATAAGATTCGAGATCTGAGAAAATTCTGTATGATGTGACACTTGAATCTTATTATATAGCTGATAAAAAAAAATTCACAGCCAATACGGCTGTGAATTGAAGGTAGATGATCCATCACATGTGCTCAAACAAGAGTTGCATTCCAGCTTCCAGGAGGAAATCATAGATATCATCATCATCATCATATTCACTCAGGTATTAGGTTTTTTGATTAACCTGTTCCGGTACCCATCTCTTTCTTGGCCTCCCTACATCTCTCTTTCCAGTAGGCCTATAGTTTTGCACTTCAAGGGGCATTCTTACAGGTGGCATTCTATCCAAATGACAGCAACAGTTGCATCTATTTTGTATTATTCTTTCATGCAGAGAAGCAACCGATAAAACCTGCCTTATGTCAGTATTTCTGATTCTATCAACTCTAGTGTAGCCAAATACACTCGTTAGAAATCTCATTTCTGTAGCTTGGATTCGACTGTCCATTCTCCGTGTGTGAATCCAATTCTCACTTCCATATAGGAGAGTCGGAACTGCAATAGTATTATAAAACTTCAGTCTCGTCTCTTGTCGTGTTTTACGTTTTCGTCGGGGTTTCTATGTATAGAGCCACATATTTTCTGGAACTTCGAAATGTTATTATACACATCAATATCTGTATCATATTATGTTACATCATTACCAAAATAGTTGAAATTTTTTACTTGTTCTATTACTTATCCATTCAATTCTATTTTTGTTCTGATTGGATATTTTCCTTTGAAAGCCATTGATTTTGTTTTTATAACTGATATTCTCCAATTGTAATTTTCGGCAACTCTGTCCAACATGAAAATTATTTTTGTAAGGAATCTTCATTTCTCTGAATTATCACTAAGTCATCTGCATACATAATTGAATTCACAAAATTATGGGTTGAGAGCTGTATACCTGAGTCCACCATGTGCGTAACATGTCGTCAACATAAATATTAAATAAAGTCGGCGACTATATCATATATCATAGATATATATATATATATTCAATAATAAATCATGTTGTTGGTGAAAAGTTCTCGTATCATCGAATTGGATTCTCTCCCATATTGTTGCAAGAGGATGGAGAAATATCAAGGCTCAGCAGCACACAATATCCAAGAGAAGTTTGCAGGTCTTATTCTGTATTTGCATAAAACTGTAAAGACACATATTTCCTTCCGTAAATCGCATTGCTTCAGCTCCTCTCGCTCTCACATATTTCCAAACACACCCACACACACATTGTTCAAGTTTGCAACACAAATACGTAAACAAAATCTCTCGCTGTCAAGTCAAATCTAACTTCCGGCAAAGCTGTCAGCTATTCCTTGAAGAAGGTTAACAGACTTCTCAGCTTCCAATGTTCGTATATTTAAATTAATTCCATACATAGTTGAATGGATCAACATATAATATCACCTCAATTATACGTGTATAATTTATTAGGCATTGCATCAAATTCCTTCAATTAGGATTTTGGCTAAAACAATTATTAATAAACATACAGAAGCGTATGCTTTGTCTATGATCGAACTAGACCTCTAGAACCAAGTTGATCATTTTCGGACTATTAATTGAGATTACTTTCTATTGTGAGTCAGACGTTTTCCTCATTCTCAGAACCGTATCTGATCGCACTCATTCATATAGTATATATGTTCTGAGCTTTCGGTTCTCCCATTGGAAGCAGAGAGTATAGAATGTAATATTTACAATGTAAGTTTGTATTAACAATGTAACAATGTAACATTGTATTGTAATATTTACAATGTAAGTTTGTATTAACAATGTAACAATGTAACATTGTATTGTAATATTTACATTGTAAATATATAGTATAGAATGTAATATTTACAATGTAAATATTACATTCTTTACTCTCTGATTGGAAGTGAGGGAACATGGCTGAGCTTGAGAATAACTCTGCTGACTAGCTCTGACAAAAAATCAATTTTTCTTCGAGTAATGAATCAATTTATTTTACATTTTTTTACAAGCAGTAGTGGTTCATGGATAGATAAATGGACAAGTAGACATAAATCTTCCGATATAGTTCGGAGCACACCAAATAATGATTGTACCCATCTCTCAAAATCCCTTCCATTACATCAGAGATGAGTGAGGATCTAATTAAGAAGATCAATTCACAAGGTTAATACTAACTTCTCTCTAATTCATCCTCGGCAAAATAGAAAGATTGATATGAATGTTCTAACTCTCTTCCTACTAACCTAGACCTTGGTTTTCCAATTTCCGTGTTTCCCAAATTTGTTTTCAATGATACATAATTGACCGAACGTAGTGAGTTCTATGTTTTAATCGGATTTTCTTTTGTCTGTCTGTATGTAACGCGATTACGGCCAAACGCATTGATAGAATTTGATGAGATTTGGCAGGAATACTCATTTTTCAACTACAAATGGTTTTTTGAAATTTTGCATTTTAAGGATAATACAAAAGAAAAAGGAGTCTCCTTTGAACGCCAATATTTTAGTAAAAATCAGACTTTAGAATAATAATTCAACATAAATCAGCTGTCTAGTGGACTATAATACAACCCGTTTAAAAACATCGAACATCTTGAAAATGTATCTTTCCATCCACGTTAGTAGACAGTTGACTATAATACTATCCGTTCAAAAACATCGAACATCTTGAAAATGTATCTTTCCATCCACGTTAGTAGACAGTTGACTATAATACTATCCGTTCAAAAACATCGAACATCTTGAAAATGTATCTTTCCATCCACGTTAGTAGACAGTTGACTATAATACTATCCGTTCAAAAACATCGAACATCTTGAAAATGTATCTTTCCATCCACGTTAGTAGACAGTTGACTATAATACTATCCGTTCAAAAACATCGAACATCTTGAAAATGTATCTTTCCATCCACGTTAGTAGACAGTTGACTATAATACTATCCGTTCAAAAACATCGAACATCTTGAAAATGTATCTTTCCATCCACGTTAGTAGACAGTTGACTATAATACTATCCGTTCAAAAACATCGAACATCTTGAAAATGTATCTTTCCATCCACGTTAGTAGACAGTTGACTATAATACTATCCGTTCAAAAACATCGAACATCTTGAAAATGTATCTTTCCATCCACGTTAGTAGACAGTTGACTATAATACTATCCGTTCAAAAACATCGAACATCTTGAAAATGTATCTTTCCATCCACGTTAGTAGACAGTTGACTATAATACTATCCGTTCAAAAACATCGAACATCTTGAAAATGTATCTTTCCATCAACGTTGTAGACAGTTGCAGCCAGACCTGATAACAGCGCTCACACTCACATTCCGGGACGACACTTCACGGACAGAAAGCTCTATGTTCATTTAGGATATTTTCTAGACATTTTAAATTGATAAATTATTAATTAATTTTTGAGAAAACATAACAACAGGTCAACGTAACTTACTGAGCGCGAGGTCTACTGTTCACAGAACTACTAGTAATCAATCAGCTGGCAATTCATTGTATGCATTACACAGATGTCTGGCCGTGTCTATTTCTCTAAATAATAAATAATAACATTATTATGTATATTTCTATAAGGTAGGGTTTGAATATTTTTTATGATGCATGCCCATTAGTATAAAAATATTCTAAGATTCTAAATTTTAGTTACAGTATAAGATTCGAGATCTGAGAAAATTCTGTATGATGTGACACTTGAATCTTATTATATAGCTGATAAAAAAAAATTCACAGCCAATACGGCTGTGAATTGAAGGTAGATGATCCATCACATGTGCTCAAACAAGAGTTGCATTCCAGCTTCCAGGAGGAAATCATAGATATCATCATCATCTTCACTCAGGGATTAGGTTTTTTGATTAACCTCTTCCGGTACCCATCTCTTTCTTGGCCTCCCTACATCTCTCTTTCCAGTAGGCCTATAGTTTTGCACTTCAAGGGGCATTCTTACAGGTGGCATTCTATCCAAATGACAGCACCAGTTGCATCTATTTTGTATTATTCTTTCATGCAGAGAAGCAACCGATAAAACCTGCCTTATGTCAGTATTTCTGATTCTATCAACTCTAGTGTAGCCAAATACACTCCTTAGAAATCTCATTTCTGTAGCTTGGATTCGACTGTCCATTCTCCGTGTGTGAATCCAATTCTCACTTCCATATAGGAGAGTCGGAACTGCAATAGTATTATAAAACTTCAGTCTCGTCTCTTGTCGTGTTTTACGTTTTCGTCGGGGTTTCTATGTATAGAGCCACATATTTTCTGGAACTTCGAAATGTTATTATACACATCAATATCTGTATCATATTATGTTACATCATTACCAAAATAGTTGAAATTTTTTACTTGTTCTATTACTTATCCATTCAATTCTATTTTTGTTCTGATTGGATATTTTCCTTTGAAAGCCATTGATTTTGTTTTTATAACTGATATTCTCAAATTGTAATTTTCGGCAACTCTGTCCAACATGAGAATGATTTTTGTAAGGAATCTTCATTTCTCTGAATTATCACTAAGTCATCTGCATACATAATTGAATTCACAAAATTATGGGTTGAGAGCTGTATACCTGAGTCCACCAAAGTTTTCCATGTGCGTAACATGTCGTCAACATAAATATTAAATAAAGTCGGCGACTATATCATATATCATAGATATATTTTCAATAATAAATCATGTTGTTGGTGAAAAGTTCTCGTATCATCGAATTGGATTCTCTCCCATATTGTTGCAAGAGGATGGCGAAATATCAAGGCTCAGCAGCACACAATATCCAAGAGAAGTTTGCAGGTCTTATTCTGTATTTGCATAAAACTGTAAAGACACATATTTCCTTCCGTAAATCGCATTGCTTCAGCTCCTCTCGCTCTCACATATTTCCAAACACACCCACACACACATTGTTCAAGTTTGCAACACAAATACGTAAACAAAATCTCTCGCTGTCAAGTCAAATCTAACTTCCGGCAAAGCTGTCAGCTATTCCTTAAAGAAGGTTAACAGACTTCTCAGCTTCCAATGTTCGTATATTTAAATTAATTCCATACATAGTTGAATGGATCAACATATAATATCACCTCAATTATACGTATATAATTTATTAGGCATTGCATCAAATTCCTTCAATTAGGATTTTGGCTAGAACAATTATTAATAAACATACAGAAGCGTATGCTTTGTCTATGATCGAACTAGACCTCTAGAACCAAGTTGATCATTTTCGGACTATTAATTGAGATTACTTTCTATTGTGAGTCAGACGTTCTCCTCATTCTCAGAACCGTATCTGATCGCACTCATTCATATAGTATATATGTTCTGAGCTTTCGGTTCTCCCATTGGAAGCAGAGAGTATAGAATGTAATATTTACAATGTAAGTTTGTATTAACAATGTAACAATGTAACATTGTATTGTAATATATTGTAATATTTACATTGTAAATATATAGTATAGAATGTAATATTTACAATGTAAATATTACATTCTTTACTCTCTGATGGAAGTGAGGGAACATGGCTGAGCTTGAGAATAGCTCTGCTGACTAGCTCTGACAAAAAATCAATTTTTCTTCGAGTAATGAATCAATTTATTTTACATTTTTTTACAAGCAGTAGTGGTTTATGGATAGATAAATGGACAAGTAGACATAAATCTTCCGATATAGTTCGGAGCACACCAAATAATGATTGTACCCATCTCTCAAAATCCCTTCCATTACATCAGAGATGAGTGAGGATCTAATTAAGAAGATCAATTCACAAGGTTAATACTAACTTCTCTCTGATTCATCCTCGGCAAAATAGAAAGATTGATATGAATGTTCTAACTCTCTTCCTACTAACCTAGACCTTGGTTTTCCAATTTCCGTGTTTCCCAAATTTGTTTTCAATGATACATAATTGACCGAACGTAGTGAGGTCTATGTTTTAATCGGATTTTCTTTTGTCTGTCTGTATGTAACGCGATTACGGCCAAACGCATTGATAGAATTCGATGAGATTTGGCAGGAATACTCATTTTTCAACTACACATGGTTTTTTGAAATTTTGTATTTTAAGGATAATAGAAAAGAAAAAGGAGTCTCCTTTGAACGCCAATATTTTAGTAAAAATCAGACTTTAGAATAATAATTCAACATAAATCAGCTGTCTAGTGGACTATAATACAACCCGTTTAAAAACATCGAACATCTTGAAAATGTATCTTTCCATCCACGTTAGTAGACAGTTGACTATAATACTATCCGTTCAAAAACATCGAACATCTTGAAAATGTATCTTTCCATCAACGTTGTAGACAGTTGCAGCCAGACCTGATAACAGCGCTCACACTCACATTCCGGGACGACACTTCACGGACAGAAAGCTCTATGTTCATTTAGGATATTTTCTAGACATTTTAAATTGATAATTATTAATTAATTTTTGAGAAAACATAACAACAGGTCAACGTAACTTACTGAGCGCGAGGTCTACTGTTCACAGAACTACTAGTAATCAATCAGCTGGCAATTCATTGTATGCATTACACAGATGTCTGGCCGTGTCTATTTCTCTAAATAATAAATAATAACATTATTATGTATATTTCTATAAGGTAGGGTTTGAATATTTTTTATGATGCATGCCCATTAGTATAAAAATATTCTCACATTTGAAAAACAAATTTAATAGGTGATTGAAAATAAAATAGAAAATGATTAAATGAACTAAATAATGCTGAGGAAATTATAATATTCTTGATTGAAAAAAGTTAATTTGAAAATAGTTGAGACATATTTTTATCAGATGGAAAGATTATCACGGAACTGGAAAAATTATCATAAGGGATACAAATTCAAACGTGAACTGAGTTTATTATAACATGAGTGAGATTTTGATCTTGAAGAAAACAAATACAGTTTTCAAGAGAAAATCATGATTCAACTGATTAATGATTCATGTGAATTGTGATTCAACTGGATCCACTAGAACAGGTGACATCAGCTACTTGTGGATGAGAAAACTGCGTGAGGTCTACTGTTCACAGAACTACTAGTATGTAGGCCATCTTATAAGGACATCATTAATAAGGGTAATTTATTATGTTTCAATAATTTTAGTAGCCCTATAGAGAAAGTGAATAATATAATTTATGTAACAATATTTTTGAACAAGAGTTGCATAATTCTCACTTTATTAGGCTATACCTGAATGTAGAACGTGTCAGGGAAAATCTTGGACCGCAGGAAAAGGAGCTACGTAACTTTATAATTGAGTTTTGAAATTGAATTTGATAGACTTTTACAGTTTCAGTTACCTCTTGTTAAATATCTATTTAACGCGCGAGAATAAAAAATGCTACCGATAGCAGAGATTATTTCGCCCATAATTTATGGGTATGTTAACAAACGTCAGTCAACGTTGCGTGAGAGTAATGGCAGCGATATAATTACAAGTCCAACGATCTGAGTACTTTTCTGAAAACGATGGTCGCAATTCTCTCGCCTGATATCGATTCCCTGTGCTGATTAGGGCCTTTACAAGCACAAAAGCACAAATTTCTACATTCAACGATGCCATTGGTCTGGTGATCGGATAACAGTGATCAAGCTCCAGGTGCACTGCTATTTTATAGATTGTAGGGGACAAAAATGAATAATTCTAAGATGAATAGCGTCATACTCCGTTAATCCTTGTTATGGTTAATAGTTATGAGGTATGGAATAATTATCATTGAAGTGGGACTCATTTTCTATCGATAAACTATCTGAATGTAACAATATTGATTAAATGACTTCTCATCAATTGAACAATTATTCCTCAATATTATTCGAAGAATACTATTGGAAATTATCTACAATTATTCTGAACTGCGGTTTCTTCCATACCTACATTTGAATCCCACGCAGAGGCGGTTAGAAAGTTAATCTGTTGACTTCTAGAGAATGTAATATCCTCTCCATGGTGAATAGAAGACTAACGGTACTAAATTGAAATGAAAAGATCAATTTGAAATAGGCTAGAAACAAACATATTATCAATAATTCAATCCAGCTCCCGGAATCGAACTTCTTAAATACCATGAGAGTGCACTGAGCTTTTATTTATTTATGTTTTAAGTTGGAAACTATAATCATAAGTTAGGGTTTTATCCTATAATATGGGAACAAATATGAGAGTGATTCATTCCCACATTATAAGAACGCAGCCATTAGTAGTATTCAAATTTGGTCCAGAGTCTCAGCTGAGGACTGGGGAAAGCGTTTTCAATGCTTGAGTTATCAATGCTTTTTCTGTTATATTGAGAACTTGTCATTAAAAAATATATATTTGGTACTCTCTTTCAGCGAATGACTAGGGGGAGTAGGATAATGTGTTTTTGATAATGTTCCAGAATTTATGTTTCTTCAGTGTTTTATTGGGTTTTCTCAGTTGAGAATCTTGTCCACGCCACTGTGATTCACTTGCTGACGGTGATGATTTCAACCATTTCACCATGAGTTCAAAATTCTCCCGCTCCCGTCCTCGTTTTGCAAATTGCACTGATGTGCACAAGGCTTTATCGACAACGTTTCGGCTAAAAGTGAGCCGGTTTAGCTTAAGGTTTTACCACGAGGGATTCGAAAATCACCTAGAGTTACACTCAAAACAACTATATTATTTTCATTCTTTCGATTTTTGTTTTACAGTATTTAAGAAGACGAGACGGCGATGAATGATCAAATTTAAAACAAGATTCAGCTGAATGCGTGTGTTGATAAGGCGTCACATCTCCGCAATCGCCCCCTAACTACGCCCGACTGTCACTTATTTCTATAATAACAGCTATAACCGCTATATAACAGCTATATAATAACAGCTAGAAGTGAATGAAAATTAGTTCTGAAATGCTACAGCTACTGCAACCGTAAAGTTTCTTGCAACTTCAAATGATAGTGCGGAGCTAAAGTAATGCAAGGAGATAAAGTGGAGATGATACACAGGCGTACAAAGCAACAGTTTTCTATTGTACTATACCCTGCTATTAAACGGTCGTGGCAAATGAAGCAAATGAAGTCTGTCCACCAGTTCATAATATCATAGAGAAACAATAGCGTGAGTAGATATCCCATGGTAAAGGGCGTTTATGTCACAACTTTTACTGTATCTCAAGCCGATTACTGTCGATTATCGTCGATTTTTACTGTTTTGACCGGGTAAGAGTAATAATAATTTCTCTGGATGTTGGACGACACATCCAGAGGAGTTTATTCATGAATTCAGGAACATTACATATTATTTTTTCATACATTTTCAATAATATAACAATATTCGAAGTTTACAAAATGATACCTCACTATATAATATTTATGTGTCGAGGTTATCATCAAATTAATACAAATTTATGCTACAACAGATGATACAAAAATTCCAAAAAATCTAAAACGATATCTATTACCTTAAGCATCACCTAGTACTATGATACTAAACCGAGGTACTAATTTTCTACCTATAAATTACCTTATTTAAAAATAATACTACTTAAATCTAAATCCTACTTACTATTAGTTCCTCACTATTTTGTATCCCAATACTGAATAACCAATGTCTAATTTTTCTTTTGAAACTATTGGAATTTTCCTCTCCTCTGATTTCTTATGGTATTCTATTAGATATTGTAGGTCCTAAATATCCTAGTGATCTTTGCCCAAATGCTGTATTCATTCTTGGTACTTCTTGGTTGTAACGTTCTCTTATTCTAGTATTATGGCTATGATTTATGATATGGTTCCTATTTTGATGTTTTTTCATATACCCTAATAACAACAATATATACAATTGCCTAAGGCTGAGTACTCTAATTTCTATAAATAATTCTACTGTTGGAAACCGGATTTCTCTGTTTCCCATTATTTTCAAAATGCGTTTTTGAGTTTTAAATAATGGATCTATAAAACTGAAGTTAGCTGCACCCCAAATTAACAGACCGTAACTTAAAAGAGATTCAACTAATGTTAAAATTAGAGTGTATGAACAGCACAATATGAGAGACTACCAGCGTCATAAAGCTTCTCAGGAAAGAATAACGTGGACTATCAGCTTGAGATAGCAGTAAAAGTTGCGACATAAACGCCCTTTACCATGGGATATCTAGGCCTACTTATGCTATTGTTTCTCTATGATAATACGTAGTGGAATTCTTGAAATGACATTAGAATCTTTCACGAATCATGAAGAATTATGGGGAAGGGGATAGTAAAACGTATTTGGTAGATATTTTTTCATGATTCTTCCACAGTATTAAAATATGAAGACGACGATATTATTGTGTTTGGATTGTATAATTTTATTGTGACCAGTACCAGTGGTTTACCGACCAGAGCTGTTTATCCAGTGAATGCTGGCACCGCCTGCAGATCAAAATGGACCAACAGTAAGCTAATGACTGTGCATTTGTGGATGACAAAATCCAAGCCCCAGTGGAATGTGGTCAGAGTAGAGACAGAAAATTCAGAGAGCTGCTTTCAGCAGAATTCGCCATTTTCCAGATAGATGGAATTCAACCGGCAATTGTGGCCAGGCCTAAAAAGCCGCGTGATTTCATATTCTGCAACTGTATGAAGGGAGCGTTCCAAGGTGGTGGAGAGGGGGAATACTAATATGGGCAAGAGGAGGTGGAGGAGGTGGAGGAGGAATGCTGCCACAAAAGCACGGCATTTGATTTACAGTATCATATACAGCGTTTGCCCCTCTCGCCCTTCATAGCACAGCCCTTCTCTGTTCCAAAACAAAAAAGAAATCCTGAATAAGTAAGATTTAACTGAATATCTTTGCAATCTGGAACGTATAATATCACGATATCAAGATATCAACTGTGTTCACGAATATCACGGAGAGACCTCTACACGGCTGCATATTTATTTTAATAAGTCTTTCTCCTTTTCTACACCAACTCACTTTCTTTACTTTACATATTTATGAAAAAAATATAATTCCCTATTACCGTCTTTCAACCTGAGCCTTACATTTTCTTATGGAAATTCTAATTCCTCATACAGCAAGCGATTCATCAAATTTCATTGTGACACAAATTGATGAATTTTACCATGCATTCAGTTTCTCGGAATTCATATTCGTAATGGTTCTATTTCACGTTACTGAGCTCGAAGAACACTATACGACAAGAGCTACAGTTTGCATTTCATCCCTGGGCTACATCTATATGAATATGAATAAATTGGTAGTAAAAGTGGGATTTCCATTATGAATGACCTCCTTGCATGAATTCATGAATCAGTATATTATAATTTACTTCAATTGGAATTTGATTTGAACATCAATTACCTGTTTGTATTAAGATCATAAATTGCTAGACTCCTGCAGAATCATTATTTCAACTCTCCTTTATATATTTCTCCAAATCGCATTATCTAGGCTATTACTACGGAAAGCCATAACTTTAATAAAGATTTCAATTCGTACTGTATGTACATCATTTTTGAGACACTCGACTTTTTGAAGTCTATTAACATGATAAATGAGCTCATTCCTTTCTATTTATTCTCAATTTGTTTCAAAACTCATTCAATAAATTTTATTGACACAGAATATCGATAACGGCAATCAGTGACAGAAGAAATTATTTATTGCGTCTAATATATTTCGTGTTGTGATAATTGATTACATCTCCATGGAGAATTTGATGGAGATAAACTCAACTTCTTTAAAAAATAAAATGATGCGACTCAATCAAGGAAATACTTTCAATCAAGAAGTGCTGTTTGCCGAAGTAAATAAATAATTAGATGGTATTGAAAATTCTCTACGGCAAGTTGACAAGCTAATTACGGAAGTTCATGAAAGAGAACCAGAGTAAAATGATAGTCTCAAGAGATATAGAGGCAGTCGCGCTTTATGAAAGGCAGCATCATGAAGCATCTCTCCTTGAAAAAAGTTGATACGCTACAAGTTTAGCAGAAACTGTGAGGAATATTCGAGTATTCAGTTTGCCGCGGTGGCTCTGAGGTCTCGGCTTAAAATAATAACGAAGCAACTTCATGCTGATTCGAAATATTCCTTTTGCAAGTGGAAATCTTTATGGACGTCGGCTGGAAAATGCGTCCTTTTCCCCAATTTATATCCGATTTGGCGGAGGCACCAGGCTGCGGGTTCCAATTAAAAGTTGAAGGTATCGTACAAATCTCTCGGCGCAGCTGACTAGCTTATTCAGCTTTTAAAATACACGCCACCGCCAATATTTCAACTCGGTTGACATTTTGCTCGACAGTTCAATTATTATTAATGCACACCCTTCACTATTCTACAAGTGTATGATTTATCAATGCCAGTCACAAAATACAGATTAACCTCAATCAGTTTAATCCTCACAATAATATTCAATTATTATCATCAAAATACCCTAATAAATAGGTTCTTGACAAAAGATTATTCCTATTTACTTGATAAATTCAATTTTCATACTACAATTATTATTATCCTAATAAGAAATTGAATTGTATATTGAAATTTTTATGACTTCTACGATATTCAAGATTCTTTCTTTTTTAATATATTATAGACTGACAGGTAACCCTTGCTTCACAAGTGTCTATTTTAAAACATGACAACTGAATACATTTTTTAATGAAATCTTGAAGAATTAAAAATAGGCCTATAACCATCCCAGGTTAATTAAGAATCTATATGCAAAATTTCAAGTTAATCAGTCAAGTAGTTCAGACGTGATGATGCGTCAAACATAATTGTCTTATCCCGTACGTGTATAAGCCAGTTTTTTTCCTTTATTATAGTATAGAAAAGAATTGGCTTTCACAAGTACGGGATAGGAAATTCACGAATGACAAATCATCACGTCTGAACTAATGAACTGATTATCTTGAAATTTTGCATATAGCCTAAGTGGATTCTCAATCTACCTAGGATGATTAAAGGCGTATTCATAACTCTTCAAGATTTCAGTGTGTCAAGTTTTCAGTTTGTCAAGTATCTAACCTTGCGGAGACACTATAAGACCCTTGCGAAGCACGGGTTACCTGATAGTATGAAAATATTGGAGAGAATACATTTTCCGTTAGTAGAAGATAATATATCAACTGAGACAAGGATAATGTTAATTGGTTTTGCATCTCTAACAAACCTTTTCATTACATCTATGCAAGTATTTCCAAAAAAACTCAATCTTAACACAGTCTACAATCTACAATCCTTACCGTACGTATTTCACCCTACAAAAGATTCGTAATCAATAATAGTGCCTACGTCTCAACACTTATACACTAGGAAGAGGATTCGATCATTATTAACACCCTTAGAGCCGTTGTCTGATCAGGTAGTGTTGTCACGTATAACTGTTATCATTTATCGTCAGTGATAAACCTAGGTTTATCTGTATTCCCGAACATGAAGAAAGGATCAATTCTGAACGTTCCATTGTGGAAAAGGTGATTTTGTCCAGCATTCAACACTGCCTTGAACCATGTTTGAAATGGGGTAAAGGTAACATAATAATGTAATGTTGATCTTCTTTCATTGTGTATCCCGCATTGATAAGAATCAATGAAGCCCCCAATATCTTCAAGAAATAGAACGTTTCTCGATTGTTAAACTCATATCCCCGTTTTAGTACCGCTATGAACATTTAGAAATGGTCAGCAGCTATAAAACAGATAGGCCAACTCCCATCAATATTAATTTATCCTCAGTATTCAGTTGCAGCAAAATGTGCTCGGTTGCTCACTACTCACCAAGGTGCTCTATCAGGACGTGTACCATATTATTCAAGCGATAATGTTTCTATGGGGGAAGAATATCTAACACTGGGAACTTGAAAAGAATAGAAATTGATGTATTTGTGATTGTGATTGAATTGATTTGTGAGCTGTTATTATAGGTATTTATTTTCTTGTATTGCTTTGTATTTATACAAATACTAGCCGTCAGGCTCGCTTCGCTCGCCATATCCGTCTAGCCAGGGGGCTCCGCCTCCTAGACCCCCGACTAGATCGTCCAAAAATTAGATCAGCGGGCTCGCTTCGCTCGCCAAAAACGCTGGTAAAAACACCTGTTACTAATCGGCGTATCTTTAGCTAATAAAAGTCAAAATTCATCGACAAAAAAATGTCATTGACCGAGGCTCGAACCTAGATCATGTTTGTAATTCACTGAGCTTTGAGTTCTGATGTATTACGCCTTTACGCTCTCGGCCATTGCGTATTGTTGATGGTAAGGGCCTGTAAGTCAGGTAACGTATGTAGGCTACTAATAATATAGTGTATAGCAGCAAACTTGAAGCCGGTTTGCCGGCATTTTCACAACAAAATATTGCTCTGAAAATAGTTAAATCATAGAGAAAACATTGGAAGATTCAATCTTGAGTGGGCCTAATGTTTTCTCTATATGGTTTGATATTGAAGAAAAATAATCTAAAAGTTTTAATAATGAATTACAGAAAAATTACTAGGAATTTTTCAGTCAAGGCTGAGTTTCACCAGTAGGCTTACCTTAAACTTCAGATCTCTGCTGTATTTTCTTATTATTATTGTTGATTGTATTGCATTAAGAAGTGGAATTCGATAATAAAAAAGAAACAATTATTACTCTACCTCACTCTTAAATATTGATACAATTATTGTACTTTGATTTCAAATTAGATTCTTCACTTTTAAATACTTGCGATACGTACCTTTCTAAAAATGGACAATGCAGCAAACATTATATTGTTGAGGCTATGGAGATATCATCCTATTCTATTGATTGATATCAAAAACACAATAATAAATATCAAATTATGAAACAGTAATTTATAAAATATATTATAGACATAATACTGAGATTCACGATACATAATTATATAGATTATTACAGTCGTTATGAGATTATCTCTCTATGATTTTTGTGAGATTGGACACGATCAGCTGTTATTCAAGGTCATTTTACAGCCCTAGGGCCGTAAAGTTTTACCGGCCTGGTCGGAAAACAATCACTTTCGGCCTCCATATGACGCACGTAAACCAGCTCATTACATCCAAGTGTGGCGAAATAGTATATTTCGCACCTAGTGTCGAAAATGTACGTTTTCCGGCTCGAGATCGCGGTTTACAAGTTCGAGACGAAGTCGAGAACTTGAAGCATTCGAGAGCCGGAAAAACATTTTTGCCCGTGTTGCGAACACTATTTTTTGCCACACCAAAAAAAAACTTCCCAATATATAAGAAATTGGAAAATAAATAAAATTCAAACAGCCTATTTTGATAGTTTGAATCTTGGTTATGACAACTTTCACTGTCAATTAATTTTAACATTACTAATTAGTAATTTACAATAGTGACAATATTTTTATACTATTAATATTTCGAATAATTGTTTGAATTTTTATAGCTCGCGCTTTGCGCCTGGTGCAATATCTCATGGATAGATGGATGAATAGAATTTTCATTACTACTTTGAGATAATGTGATTAAAAAATTAATATAATTGCATATTTCACAGTTTTGTCTCAAAATATATCTAAAAAATTGATTGGAATTTAAATTTCGGTAACTAATATAAAAAATAGCTAATAAAAGTCGAAATTCATCGACAAAAAAAATGTCATTGACCGAGGTTCGAACCTAGATCATGTTTGTAATTCACTGAGCTTTGAGTTCTGATGTATTACCCCTTTATGCTCTCGGCCATTGCGTATTGTTGATGGTAAGGGCCTGTAAGTCAGGTAACGTATGTAGGCTACTAATAATATAGTGTATAGCAGCAAACTTGAAGCCGGTTTGCCGGCATTTTCACAACAAAATATTGCTCTGAAAATAGTTAAATCATAGAGAAAACATTGGAAGATTCAATCTTGAGTGGGCCTAATGTTTTCTCTATATGGTTTGATATTGAAGAAAAATTATCTAAAAGTTTTAATAATGAATTACGGAAAAATTACTAGGAATTTTTCAGTCAAGGCTGAGTTTCACCAGTAGGCTTACCTTAAACTTCAGATCTCTGCTGTATTTTCCTATTATTATTGTTAATTGTATTGCATTAAGAAGTGGAATTCGATAATAAAAAGAAACAATTATTACTCTACCTCACTTTTAAATATTGATACAATTATTGTACTTTGATTTCAAATTCGATTCTTCACTTTTAAATACTTGCGATACGTACCTTTCTAACAATGGACAATGCAGCCAACATTATATTGTTGAGGCTATGGAGATATCATCGTATTCTATTGTTTGATATCAAAAACACAATAATAAATATTAAATTATGAAACAGTAATTTATAAAATATATTATAGACATAATACCGTGATTCACGATACATAATTATATAGATTATTACAGTCGTTATGAGATTATCTCTATGATTTTTGTGAGATCGGACACGACCAGCTGTTATTCAAGGTCATTTTACAGCCCTAGGGCCGTAAAGTTTTACCGGCCTGGTCGGAAAACAATCACTTTCGGCCTCCATATGACGCACGTAAACCAGCTCATTACATCCAAGTGTGGCGAAATAGTATATTTCGCACCTAGGGCCGAAAATGAGACTTTTCTGGCTCGAAATCGGTTTTCAAGTCCGAGGCCGTAGGCCGAGGACTAGAAAAGATTGAGAGCCGGAAAAACATTTTTGCCCATGGTGAGAACGTTATTTTTCGCCACACAGAAAACTAAACAATATATATATGAGAATATTTGTCTATTATAAGCACTTCCGAAAGCAAAAGTGGAATATCATAGCTCTAGCAAATCTGAGGTAATCTGAATATCAAGAAATTATCCAAGTATTTTTATTTTTTATTCTGATTTGTCTAAATAACCTAAAAGATTATGTTAAATTATGTAAGAGGTTGAGTTTATACTTTTTATTCTTCCAAATGACAATAAGATGATATTATTATAAATGTTTTAATTATTGAATGATAAACACAAATAATGAAAAGTTTTTGATCAGCTGTTTTAGCACACTTGAAATTTGGCTTGAAAGTTTAGGTTAGAAGTTCTATCCTACTCTGAAAATCGAATTATTTGAATAGTTTATAATATATATCTTATCTGTATTTTATTCATCCAAATAAAATGATAGTATATTATTACAGAATACTTTATTGAATTCTAGAAGCATAAAATGATTCCGTTTATCCACCATGTTCCGTGATAAACGCTGTACTAGGAGGTTTGAGGTTAGATTCTATTATACTCTGAAAATTGAATTTGAATAGTTTATAATATCTCATTTGTATTTCATTCATCCAAATAAAATGATAGTATCTTATTGCAAAAACTTTATTCAATTCTAGAAGCATTAACTGATTCCGTTTCATAAACTATTTTGTAAACACGTTCACATCAAATCAGAATCAGCTGACTTCAAGGTTATTTTACAGCCCTAGGGCCGTAAAAATTTTACCGGCCTGGTCAGAAAACAATCACTTTCGGCCTCCATATGAGGCACGTAAACCAGCTCATTACATCCAAGTGGGGCGAAAAATAAATAACGAGCGAAGCTCGGTGCCCCCATATTATATAGAGTACATCAGTTTTCCGCCAAACTATTGGACATGTAAGCTAGGTATTGTTTAATAGATCTTCCACTAAATTTGAGTGATTATTCTTTCAGAATCACTAAATTCCTGAAATATAACTCATCAAATTTAGAAAGTGTTATTAAACTATTTTTATATATCATTAAACATCATCTCACTAGATAGATATCAATAGCCGAACCATTTCGGTCTTTCAGAAATGAAAAGGAAATACAAAGTAGGGTAGTAAAGAAATATCACTTATTTTGTGAATGAATAAACAATATCATAGATTTTTGGTAGTAACCACAATGTGGTGATAAATGGCATCGGCATTCTATGAACAGTCTACCGTTCTTTCACTCCACCTCTAGACGACTTATTTCGAGCAGCAAGAAATGAGAACAATGTTTACTCACATGGAAGCAGCCAGATATGCATATTTGACAAGCTCTTCCTTGGTCGGGACTAAAAGGGAAGGGGAGAGAGGGATGGTTTTAGGTTAGTTAGTGTCAGAGGCGTCTGTGTTTAGACGTCGGATAGTTTTGTGGCTCGTGCTAAGGGCGAGAGGGGGTGAGAGGGTGAGGTTCGAGGCCCTCTGTCTACTATTTCTCTCTATAAACAAACCAAGTTGTCATATTCCGCCGATGCCGCACTCTGTCTCTGTTTATCCATGTATTTGAACCCGCAGTCACCCTCCATAACTAGTGTTCATGTTTATCTTTACGCCAGTCAACATCGCAGCTTTTAGATCGCGTGTTTTCACTTGGGTTTTCAGCTGCAGTTGTGTGATGATCAAACAACGCCCCCAAACTGAAGGCAGGCCCAGACACACGCATCAAACTGCATCCAACTGTATCTAGACTGATATTCACTCTTCACTGTCAGCATTCATAATGAATATCCATCATTAACTTCCCATTCAACCAATGCTGACAAATGGAGCTGAATCTCCCTACAGCAGTAATCACTCGTCACCTTCCTGTACCCACCCTTTGCCGCCGCACACACAATAATGCTTTCAGAATTCCGTTTATTTTGATTCCATCACTTGTTTCCTGTCGGTCTAATCTCCTCGCCAATGTTTTACCATTGTTGACCAATGGGGCGACTTGTGTTTGTGTTCCATAACGCATGTTGATCTGCAACATTCTTCTTGTTTCCCCGGGCCGGAAATGTTTTGTCTTACTCATTTTACTTGCATGAGGCTTCCGAAACGCTTGGATATGGTTAAAATAATACAGGATTATAACTTAGTATTCAGTTGAGCTTAACGTCACAATTCAATCATCCTAGATCTTCATACATTCATCGATCCAAATATTGCATACAATGATGATCGAATACTACAGAGAATTATTCCTATGTAGACAATTTCAGGGTTGAATTTGGATCTTCCATCATGAAATAATGTTTCATGTCCTTTCAACATTATGAAGATTGTAGATATGAGTTTCCAAAATATTTTCACAAATTTATTTCTTTAAATTTAAATCTTTGGAGACCACAGGTCAAAACCCACAACTGCCTCCTCAACTATTTTCACACTTTCATACCTGTCATTCGTTACTTGTGAACTTTTATTGTATTTTCATCACTATTTTCGTGTATGGTGTTTTCTGTGACCTGAAAACCTGTTTGTATGAACTGCTCGTTATGTGAGTGTCTTGATATACCATTCATCTACTCATCATATTTTGCTTGGCTTGCTCGATAACATACACTCAGCTGCTCTGTACTTTGGTTTTATTTTACCGGAAATGAATAATGGTGTAACAACCGAAACCATTATCTCGATATTCAATTGATTTGTGGTTGTGAGAACTTCCAGTCTTCATTAATAACACAGTCATCTTCATTCATTCTTTTCAGTTTTCCCATCACATCACACTTCCTTTCATTCAATCCTATAAAACCTACTTCTCCTTCTCTTTCCCTGATATCGGTTTTACCCTCTCAAGGATTGAAGGTTTCCATAGAACATGGATAATCATATTTTGAAAACCTTCCAATTTTCCCCTTTTTTACAACTCAGACCCCTAATTAGCATTTTTTGGCTGTTGTTATGTTATTTTTCTGCATTTACTAGTTCGTATATTTGCATTTTTCCTTTTGTGTATGTAAAATAAATGAATAAATAAATTGAAATTAGAATTAATTATCTATGAATGGTTTTATATTCAACTCAATAATAGGCGATGAGAACTAGGATTCTTCTACCATGGAATTCATAGACATTCAAAGACTACCTCACATATATCTAAGTCTCAAATTCCATTGAATTAAACTACCTGAACAGTGAACACCTATTTCGTACTACACAAACGCTAAAATGAGTCAATTTCATCTCAAAGCTAGATTATTCATTCTGTACGAATAAATCTATATCTCGTTCGTACATGAAAGGACCAAGTTTGCGTTGTATCTAATTAATGGATTTATAATTTATTACTCATCCGTAGTCTGAAGATTAATTGTGCACGAGCAAAAGCATAGAGGTGGAGTGCAGATGGTAATTCCAAAGTAAATTCAGTCAGGGCAAAAGACTTTGCCGAGTTGTGAGCGCGTCGCTTCACGTGAGTTGCTGAGGCGGGGGGCGGAATGAAAAGGGGGGAGGTTGATAAAGGGAGTGCGCTCATTTTCGAGTAATTAGAACTAGTGTGCCGGGGATAAAGGCGAGGATATGGCTTTACTTGGGCGAACAAACGCGTTCAGTTATCAGGCAGAAGGCGCCACATTGTGAACATACGGCTGGCAAAAGGTGGGGAAATAGTGAATGAATGAGAGGGGGCTAGGGGGGTTTCACAGAAAGGGGTTAAGGGACAACCTGACGGGCCACCAGAATTAAGCCCTTCGTGGCAAAACGAGGATGCCCCCCTCCCTTCCAACCCGCTACAATCGCGCTCGGGAAGATCTATGGTACAACCTCTAATTAATCTAAATCCGGGGAATAGTTCAGAACCAATTTTCCTCCTTCCCTTCCTCCACATTATCTTTCTTCTCCATTTATTCCTCATGTTTTCTCTCCACTATCATCTCGACATTCATCGCTTCCTCTTTAGTCTCAATTAAGATGAAATGCATCGTCTGTAAACTTGATAAAATACTTCTGTACTCTACAAATATGTGAATAGGAATATGTATAGCATATTGTGTATGAAAAATGGCCAAATCTGGCTGAACATGAATGGAGTGAGAGTCAACCCTTTCCAATCAAAAAATGTCTCTATAAACTTAACATGTTGTAGAGAATATGTATAGATCCAAATAAGCATTTATAAACAACTAAGTATTGGTATACAACTTTGGATAGGCCTATCTAAATAAGATCAATTTTGATAAGTTAACTCCATTTCATCATTATACCGTGTTTGAAATAACGTAACAATAGGATGTTTATTAAGAGTACAAATAGTGGAGAAAGTACGAAGAAAGAACTTACAATGATAATGATGGTGTCAATATAATATTGCTCTATGATTGCGTTATGATATGATTTTTTTGTTTTTGTCTTCTATACCAGAAGTACGTCTATCAACAATACTTTTTGTGGATTGAAAATTCTTCATTCATGAGAAGACAAAGACAGTGGCCTACTTCAATTTATAAATATGAATTGAATGTATAATGCTACAACAATTTCAAGTAATATATGTTCTCTCAGATTATGTATTTATCCCGGATTATGGTTAACATTACCTTACTTTTAGACTATCAACTGCCACAAACTCTAGTTGTGTTTTCTTTCCAAGAATACAATCTACATTCTAAATGAGTGGTTGGGGTATTTTTCTTTGAACATAAACATTACCTTCAGTTATACCTTCGGTTAAAGGTTCTCCCATCAAACTTGCTGGATTCTTAGAATGTTAGTGCTCAAAATAGGATTTGTGGCTTAACTTACGTGGCAAGAGAGCGTTTATGAAAGTTTCAACCTTTCGAGAATCTTTGATGGCTACTTTAGCAGCTATTAGGAGGTATAACACCTTTGCTTCTAACGTGACATGTATTGGCTGAACCAGACGTTTTTACAAGTATTTTAGTTACATTGGAGTGTGCAGTTAGGTGAATAATGGATGCTCTCCGGAACGAAACCAAGAAAACAAGCAAAGCTATTACGTGCTAGAAATTTCTTTGACCAATTAAGCGACCGACACTGTGGAAAGATTCTTCAAGGTTTTCTCGAAAACGGCTCTAACGATTTTCTTCAAATTTATACCATGGATAGCCCTATTTATGAGCCCTATCAACTGACATGAGTCTCATTTCTGGAAAAATTGCAGGAGCTCCGTAATATTCTTGAGAAAAATGACAGATAATTACTAAAAAAAAACATGTTTTTCACGATTTTCTCAAAAGTGACTTGACCGATTTTTTTCAAATTCATACCCTGTATAGTTATTTATCAGCAGCTCTATCAACTGGCATGAGTCTCCTTTCTGGGAAACTAATGGGTAGTCCACCCCATCCTCGAGAAATGGACTTTGTAACCTCCTTTTCCTGCATGAGGTAGGTAGGTAGAGCCGTTCATAAAAAGAGCACATAGTCGAGATAGAACAGCTGTAGAACAGCTGTTTTGACGACTTTTAAAAAAAAATCATCGAATTTCACAATTTACACAATGGAAAAAGTAGACTACTCTGAAAACAAATAATTATGTTGCCGCCAATCGTCATTATGTTATTCCCCTAAATTATTCTCATTAACGGGGCTTACAGTTCAATGAGCAAGGAAAGTTGTGTGAGTGTCCACACCAGATTTTTTCATACATTTTCAATAATATAACAATATTCAAGGTTTACAAAAATGATACCTCACTTTATATAATATATGTGTCGAGGTTATCATCAAATTAATACTAATTTATGCTACAACAGATAATACAAAAATTCCAAAAAAATCTAAAACTATATCTATTACCCTAAGCATCATCACCTAGTACAAAGATACTAAACCGAAGTACTATTTTCTACCTATAAATTACCTTATTTTAAAAGAATAATACTACTTAAATCTAAATTCTACTTACCATTAGTTCCTCACTACTTTGTATCCCAATACTGAATAACCAATGTCTAATTTTTCTTTTGAAACTATTGAAATTTTCCTCTCCTTTGATTTCTAATGGTATTCTATTAGATATTGTAGGCCCTAAATATCCTAGTGATCTTTGCCCAAATGCTGTATTCATTCTTGGTACTTCTTGATTGTAACGTTCTTTTATTCTAGTATTATGGCTATGATTTATGAATATGGTTCCTATTTTTATGTTTTTTCATATACCCTAATAACAACAATATATACAATTGCCTAACGCTGAGTATTCTATTTTCTATAAATAATTCTACAGTTGGAAACCGGATTTCCCTGTTTCCCATTATTTTCAAAATGCGTTTTTGAGTTTTAAATAATGGATCTATAAAACTGAAGTTAGCTGCACCCCAAACTAACAGACCGTACCTATGATACGCCTTAATTGATAGAATTTGTATATAAGCTCCCTTATTTTGGCAGTTGTATATGTTATGTGCTTGTTCCATTTCAATGAATCATCTACTATTATTCCTAAATACTTTATATTGTCAGAGCGTTCTATTAGTGGGCAATTACAATTATTGTTACTATTTCTATCACAATTATGAAGCTTCATTGTTGTCATGTGTGGTTTTGTGCTATTTGTTAAATAAAAAGCTAAAAATTTTGTTTTTTCTTAATTTAATGACAATAAATTATTTCTTAACCAACTAATGATTTTTGTGAGTTCTATCTCTGCTGTTTGGAACACTTCTTCCCAGTTTTTCCCTTGAAAAAGGAGTGCTGTATCGTCAGCAAAGGCTATAACTCTACCTTGAATTAGAATGGAGCACAACTCATTTGCAAAGATCGAATACAAAATTGGTCCTAAAACTGTTCCTTGAGGTATTCCAAACTTCATGGAACCCTCTGCACTCATATGGTTCTCAACCTTTGTTCAAGTATCAAGATAATTTGAGAAAGTATCAATTGTATTTGGGAAGTCATCAGATGTAATTGAGAATAGTGCATTGTATTTGAGAAATCGTCAAATGTAAATGAAAAGATAGAGATTGAAAATGAGAAACTTTTCCAATTGCTATGTTGTGAATCTTCTGTAGCCTACAATACAGGTTTTATTTGAGCAGGGAAGGATACTGTACCATGTACACAGTATTCCAATTACTATTATTAGTCCAGTTTAATATATACATAAAAAAGGGGCTGTGCTTGCAATTTATATTGTAGTTATGATTTTTCAATATATTATTTGGGTTCATGAGAGAAGTCCAGAGCCAATTTCTCCATGCAAAATTTCCTTGTGCTAGATACAGGGTGGCCCAAAAACATTGTATTTTCGGCTCATTTTCGAGTTTTCAGCTATTTCTGCCAAATCTCGTGATCGGACAGAAAAATTTGCTCTCGCTTTTTTCAGATAATAAAATTCTGAATAAAATGAGATCATTCGGAACTCTCTATCTCCAATGAGTACTGAGTTATGATTTTTCAAAAATTAGTGAAATTTGAAGGAAAAATCAATTTTGATGAATTTTAGTTTTTGATCAACAATATCTTCCGATTGTTAACATTTCAATTATACAGATGTATAATTCAAAATCCCTATGGGATCTCATTTCATTCAGAATTTTATGATCTAAAAAAAGGCAAGAGCAAATTTTTCTGTCCGATTACAAGATTTGGCAGATATAGCTGAAAACTCGAAAATGAGCCGAAAATGCAAGGTTTTTGGGCCACTCTGTATTTAGCACAAGGCAATTTTGCATGAAGAAATTGGTTTTGAACTTCTCTTATGTACCCAAATAATATATTAAAAAATCAGAACTACAATATAAATTGCATGCACCAATGTAGCCTATATAGTGACTGGACTATATAGCCTTTGCATGGGGGAAAATTGATATATTCATGGTGAAAGTATTTCCTTTGTACTGTTTACGAATGATTAATGAGAATTATTTCTATGTGTGCATTGGCAACGCGACTTAGTCTCCAAACATTTTGTGAAACATTGCACTTGATAAAGATCAAATTCTCTATGTTTACGGCGCAATTTAATCTCTTGATCAAACAATTCGGCAATTCTTAAATAATGGACTTTGGGGCTTGAAAATACTGGTAAGTATTTGAAAGTACTGGTTTTTAAAAATAATTCCCCAATTACAACTGACAACTTCTCGATTTTAAATCGTTTGTTCTCAAATTGAATTGATACTTTCTCAAATAAAATTCACTATTCTCAATTACAAGTGATGACTTCTCAAATACAATTGACTATTCTCATTTACATCTGACATTTTCTCAAATACAAATGACTATTTTAATTTACAATTTATACTTTCTCAAATACAGTTGGAAAAGGTGTAGAACTGTTTTCAAATTTATATAATTTTTAAGCAGGTATAAAAAATGAGGTGATATTGACAATTTTTCTGTAGACGAAATTTCCACCTCCTAAACCTAAATCTTGTGCTTTCTGAGTTTCTACAAACAGATGAGTTCCCTAAAAGCTTCAAAATACCAGTTTCTTCTTTAGTTTTATGCAATTTCCGTTCCACCCAGTCATCGGACAAAAATTCTGGTAACTCTAGTAATTTTTCTCTTCAGTTTTGACATTTCAAAACCTCTTTTATTTATTCCCTTTAATTAATTGTTGTTCACCCTTAATTTTTTAATTCCACTGCAATTTTCAGTGTTTTTCTTCTCTTCTGTTTTCCTTGTCTTCCCTTCTTGTTTGCCATTATTTTAAACTCAGCCTGAGAGCTACACCTTCCCACTCAATCTAGCTTGTTTTTTTCTATAGGCAGTATTAAGCTGGTAATTGTAGGGATAAGATAAGCTGCAAGTCCTATGTAACTGTCCATAATATCTAGTTTTTCTCGAACAAAGATAATAAATAACTTACTACCTACTTCTGACCAGTTGTGCAAAGCTTGCGTCGTTTTTACACAAGCACGAAGTCGCCCTCACACATACGCGCACACACACAAGCCTGCCATAGGCTATCCTTTAGAATTTAGAAGCATACATCAGTTTTTATCTTTGAAATTTATTTATTGATTTTGAACTAACCAGTAAACGAGTTCGATACTAATGTATTAGGCTTGTAGCATGTTGCCAAGTAGTGTTACTTATTTTGAATCGGCGCTGACATCAATGCAGACTTATCTGGGATGAATCTTGTGTTGTCAACGGCAATAAACACATTATTCACTGTTGCTATAATAGAAAAGCATTCCTTTATGAAATTAAGTTACACTAAAATTCATTTTAAGACCTCTCCCTCTCTGTCACGGTAATTTTGCTTTTTTCATTTTAGTAGGACATCTGCTGATGCAGACAACCCCATAACTCAAGAGTTGCATAATTTAAGGATGCATACTATTGATCAATTATATTGTCCAATAATAATAATAATAATAATAATAATAATAATAATAATAATAATAATAATAATAATAATAATAATAATAATAATAAAGATTTTCTGAAAATAAAATGGTGTTTTCAATATAAATAGTATTAGGCCTACTTCAATAAGTAGATTGACTAGATTGGCTACCGGTAATAAAGAAGTGCAAACTTGGGGTGAAATATTTATGAAAGCACATTTCTCATACTAAGGAATACGATGTGAGCTAATTTAATCCAAGGGTTTGCGTTTCTTCAGGGTCCAATTACAGTTTCATAATATCACACAGTCGTATGATCAGTTCATACAACATACTTGATCGATTATATTTATCAAATATTTTATAGTCTAAACACATAACACGGGTCAAATATTTGACAAAAGTTGATGCGACTATATGATCATATTCATACGATTTCATAAATGACTGGGTAATGGCATTGTTAGTATGACAGAGTATTTAGTATGTAGTGAGAGTAGTATCAGTAAGAGTAGTTCGTAGTATGACTCTTTTGACTTGTTTGCTTGCTTATTGACACTTCTTTATTCTGTAATCCTTAGTAAATCATCTAGTCCCTCAAATTATTTTTCCACCCCTTGGCCTTCCGATTTCCTCCCATTCCATCATTACCTCACTTCATCCCATCTTTTCATACCTACCATACCTTCTATTCATTTTTTCAGATTCCTTTTTCACCCTCTCAAGGATTGAAGGTTTTTCTAGAACATGAATAACCATAGTTGGGAAACCCTTCAATCCTCCCCTTTTATTTTTTGCACCACTGTTATTGATCTTATGTATTTCCATGATTTGTTTTTTGTATGTATCAATTTTATTTGTATCTTGTTTGTGTAAATGAATGAATAAATTGAAATAGGAGTTGAATGTCTATATCCCTATATCCTGGAAAATATGTGAAGTTTTTCTTGGTGATTGAATGTTTTTTTTCTGAAATACATCACACTGGAAACTGATTGTACGGTAACAAAGCTGAAAAGATAATAATTTATCGATTCCTCTACAGCTACACTGTAGCTTACTGCATCAGTAGCAGATTTTTTAAACTATGATTACGGCACTTGACCAACACATAAATATCCAAATATTTATCTAATTGTATAAGAATTTGATTCAAGCATCAGCACCCTTGAACTCCATCGTTTTCATTTCACCATAAAATTTACCTATCATACATTTGATTTTCTAAATGATGTACGTACCCTAAGGTACATATCAGTGAAAATATGACGAGGATGCCCAATATTTCATCGAACTGAAGTATATGAGTCAATGAGAATGATATTCTGAGCAGTGAGCGTACCCCACAAATACAAACAAAATCGCCCTCCTACGAAATTTGGGTCCAAATAAGGCAAGTGAGCTCGTGTTCATGCGTGCCTCTGGATCAGTAGATGAGATAAACTGTGAGAAGACGAAGATGCGGCGAATGAAGAGCTAGAGTAAGAAAACATCACCGAGGATGAGTAAGGAAGATAGTAGAGACAAAGAGAACGTTGAAGAAGAAAAAAGGGATTGAGAGAGAGAGTGTCACACAGATCGCACCCATCTGTATCTGCTGCTCAAACAAGGAGATGAGACGACCATGGACCATCCCCAACAGGAGACATCTAGTTTATAGTTGAGGGTTGTGCCCTTGCCCTTGGATGCATTTGCCAGCTCAAAACAAACAAGTCTGACATAATCTCGATTGAGCAAGGATAGCAATCGCCCCACGTCACACCATCCATCCACACCACTAAAAGAAAACCTCAACAGATCGATGCTTAGAGATTGTTACGAATAATACCGCTAGCGGAACAACATTTTCGTAAAAGGACGAATTTTAATAATTTAGATTTGAAAACAATAGAATTTAAGAATGGTAAAAAATATCATAATGACAATAAATTGAATTCTCATTATTAATAAAAATAATGCTGTTTGATATCAATGAGGATAATGCTGTCTCACTCATTGTTACTGGGGGTGCACTTGTTTAATTCAATTTGCGCGCCTTCAGAGAGATTTTTTTTACTGTTCTGACATGCTTTACTGTTCTGCTTTTCCTGACTTGTATTTGTTATTTAAATTGTAGCCTTCCTCGCTATTCCTTGTTTTTCATTATCTTTTATTTATAATTTATTTTTCACTTTTTTTTAATTCCTTCTTAATGCATAAGAACTATAGATTCATCATTAAAAATTATTTTAATGTAGTTTAGATCTCTAATAAAAATTGAGATCTCTCTTTATAATATTGTATAGATATAACGCATATTGTTATGATAACTCGAGCTTACGCACAGGCCTTTGTTGCCTATGTAAGCTCTTTCCTATCTGATACAAGAATTTTATACAAGAATAAATTGTGATAGCTCAAGAGTTTTATTGTTTCGTATAGTTCTATATTTTGTTGTTTGATTTTAGTAAGTAGCCTATATTTTATCGTTTCTTGAATTGTATAAACTTTATTGCTTAAGATTCTATGTAACTGCTTTGAATATTGTATTCAGAAGGAAAAAATAAATTGAATTCAATAATATAATCTACTAACCAGACTAAAACAGGAAAAGTTATGAATTAGTACTAACAGTTTGAATCAGTTACAGAATTTGTCGAGAAGTATTTCGAGCACATGGTACTATAATGGAATTTTTCCCAATTATGGACACATAAATGTCTTATGAATTAGTAAGTACATGTAACATTTTACGATTGAAAAATATCAAGAGCAGCAGCTACAATACTGTCATAGATTTGGGAGGTTACAAGAACACAAGTATCAACTTACAAATGAATTAGTGTATGCTGTGTGAAAATAATGAGAATTCAATTTATTGTCATTATGCTATTTTTTACCATTTTTAATTTCTATTGTTTTCAAATTTAATAGACTGGTACATTCCCCCTCTATATATAAGTTGTAACTAATTATATATCCTTATGTAATTATATTTATGATATATTTCCCACTTATACCATTGGTTTAATTTCCACCTGTTGTACCTTAGTTGTAATTTGTGAGTGTTGATAGAAGAGCCATTATACTAGATTAAGCTACATGTAATTGCAAACTTTGTAATAACTGTTCAATTTTGTGGAGGAGAAAAATCATTTTTGGATTCAAAGGAAAAAAATATACGGTGAAGCTGGATTCTCACACAACAGTGACAGTGAAAGTATAATTGCCACAAGTTCTAAATATATTGGATTATTCCCTTTCAGCCAGCCTGGCGAGACAGTATACAATAATCACATTAGAGCGTATGGTAATTATATTTTCTTTTATTTCTGGTTGTCATAGCGTAGGTACCAGTTTAGAAAGTTCAATTTTCCAGAAAAATATTATTTATTCTGAGCTCAATTCACCCAACTACTTTATCACTCCTGAGTTCAGATACTCCGCAATTGGAAAAATATAATGAGAAGTAGAAATTATAATTTAAATCAACCTTATCTAAAAAATACTGAACGTTAAATGATTAAGTTTATAGTTGAATCATCAAGATTGACTTGAGAGAAATAATGATGGAGAAGTTACATGCACAGTGAAACGAATATGAAGCTACTAGGCATGATTAAATCATCAAAATCTACACGAAGTTTTCAAGGAAGAAGCTGCTGGCTTCAAGAAAATGTAAACACTTGCCTCCTGAACGTAACGTAAGGTGTATCATATGAGAACGACGGAGATTCTGAACAAGTACAACCGTGCGCGCCGATTCAAACTTGAAGCAAATCAATCAGAGTAAACAGACAGAGAGTGGGAAGTGGAAGATAAACCGCATTCCTCTCTTTACTCCTCTCGCTCTTTCTTTCTTCTACTATATTCTCTCTTCCTATCTCCTCTTTCGGTTGATATCAATCAGAGCCTTCAGCCTACAGTGGCTTACCGGCTGCACTTTACATCGGATTCCAATACAACTTGCATCCGAGCCAACTTCACAGCAATCTGTCCCCTACATCAACCTGGCGCCATTTCTTTCAAAGTCACATTAATTTATTTACGGTAGAATGTTTTCATTATTTATAATTTCCATTCATATGGCGCGTATGGCCATGTAATATGTACATTGATTATCATGATTAATTTGTTAAAAATTACAATTCTTTGATGGTGGCATCCACATGTAGGCTATAGCTTATCCAGCTTATCATAGTATGCTCACGTCAGTGAATAATATTGAATATTCTTGAGCTTTATATTGTTATTTTGCAATGTGACAATGTGCGTTCATAAAAATTTTATTTTGTCCACTATTTATTCGAACGATTATCAATATTATCGTTCAATATCATTCAATAAAAACATATTACACAGTTATTATAGGACAAATATTTAAGGTTCCCAAGATTATTATATAAATATATAAATCAAGATTCTTAATCATTAACATTGCTTAGTCGCGAAAGTAATATTCAGTTACTTATTTGCTGGAAAATATTGTCAAAGAAACCGTACGGGCTTAAAACTTTTTAATATAAAGATTCTAAACATTTTCTTTTTACTTTGCGAATTATTTCTATGTAATGAAGTAGATTGTTTTACTAAGTTTTCAAATGTATAGTGCCTACATTTACTACACAAAGGACAAGAGGATGATTACCGTACACATAGTTCCTACAATATAAGTATCATCACATATAAGTATCATTACATAAAAGTATCAACTCTACAACGCAATACTTTGTCCACATAGTCATAGCAGACATATTTACTCACCAAAATAATGGAAAAGAGGTTGAATAAAAACTGGTTACAGCACTGAAATAGATGCAGAAAATTGCATGCAACCCTCTCTTCAAATTCTCTCACTCATGAAACTGCTATTTTGTCATCAAGTACTTTGTAAAGTGAATAAGCTGAAAAACCGAATAAGATTTTCAATGAAAATTTATATTGCTACTGGAAAATAGGATTTTCAACTGGAAAGTTACAAAATCATGTTCACCCCAAAGGGCAGCAACCAAACATAGGAAATCTTATTTTCAAGACCCCCACGTAAAATATTATATCCGATAATAATTAAAAATCAAAGTACAATAATCACTACTTTCACAATACTTTAAAATATGTGATAAATAAAAATATACATTGAAAAGGCTAGGCTTCTTTGGTTATCAATTTTTATATAACTTGAATCCAAGAATCTTTGGACAAGTAAAAAATAAATATTACGTAATTGACCGAGCGAAGTGAGGTCTAAGTTTCTAGTCGACAGTTTGGCATTTCTCAATGTTTAAATGTTTATATGTTGCGCATTTACGGCGGAACGCGGTAATAGATTTTCATGAGCTTTGACAGGTATGTTCCTTTTTTAATTGCGCGTCGACGTATATATTATACAAGGTTTTTGGAAATTTTGCATTTCAAGAATAATATAAAAGGAAAAAGAAGCCTCATTCATACGCCAATATAAGAGTAAAAATCAGATTATCATAAATCAGCTGACAAGTGATCACACAGATGTGTGGAGAAGCCAGTCTATTGCTGTATTTCCATAAGGTCTATAGTTTCAATCAGGTACTTTAGTCCAGTCACTATATACATTGGTGCATGCAATTTATATTGTAGTTCTGATTTTCCAATATACTATTTGGGTACATGAGAGAAGTCCAGAGCCAATTTCTTCATGCAAAATTTCCTTGTGCTAGATACAGAGTGGCCCAAAAACCTCGTATTTTCGCCTCATTTTCCAGTTTTCAGATAATTTCTGCCAAATCACGTAATCGGACAGAAAAATTTGCTCTCGCCTTTTTTCTAGAATATGAAATTCTGAATGAAATGAGATCATTCGGAACTCTCTATCTTCAATTAGTACTGAGTTATGATTTTTCAAAAATGAGTGAAATCTGAAGAGAAAATCAATTTTTGATGAATTTTAGATTTTGATCAACAATATCTTCCGATTGTTAGCATCTAGATGTATAATTCAAAATCCCTCTGGGCGTATTTTTGTGCTCTACAATCTGAGATCAGGTAGAGCGCTCTATCTCATACAGATTTCCAGGTACACCTGACTACAATGCTCCTTGTATTGTGAAAAACACCTAATTTTCAGCTTCAACCATCATCACCAGCTACATAGTCTTCACATTGATAATTCGCACAATGACATAAGTTCATAAGATCATGTTCTATGAGAATCACCCGTTAGATGCACTTCATTTCAGTATTTCCTAGTGGAGAGGTGCGCTTAAGGACACCTCAAGGATCAAAATTTCAAACACTTAGAATTATCAATGTGAAGACTATGTAGTTGGTGATGATGGTTGAAGCTGAAAATTAGGTGTTTTTCTCAATACAAGGAGCATTGTTGTCAGGTGTACCTGGAAATCTGTATGAGATAGAGCGCTCTACCTGATCTCAGATTGTAGAGCACAAAAATACGCCCAGAGGGATTTCGAATTATACATCTAAATGGTAACAATCAGAAGATATTGTTGATCAAAATCTAAAATTCAACAAAAATTGATTTTTTCAGATTTCACTCATTTTTGAAAAATCATAACTCAGTACTAATTGAAGATAGAGAGTTCCGAATGATCTCATTTCATTCAGAATTTCATATTCTAGAAAAAGGGCAAGAGCAAATTTTTCTGTCCGATTACGAGATTTGGCAGAAATTATCTGAAAACTGGAAAATGAGACGAAAATACGAGGTTTTTGGGCCACCCTGTATCTAGCACAAGGAAATTTTGCATGAAGAAATTGGATCTTGACTTCTCTTATGTACCCAAATAATATATTAAAAAATCAGAAATACAATATAAATTGCAAGCACGCCCCCTTTTTTATGTCTATATTGACTGGACTACTTGTGGATGAGAATACTGCGTGAGGTCTACTGTTCACAGAACTACTAGTAAATATTATTCTCAGCTTTGATCGGAAAAATCTCTGGACGTTAACATTCAAGGTGTCGATTCTGTGATTAGCAGACAGGTAAAATATTACAGCACATCAATGTACTATTGGTAGTACTTAATGAATACTAGTAGTTCTGTGAGCAGTAGACCTCGCGCAGTTATAAACCGCAGCCCCCTCTTATACTGTCCATCAGAGTAAATTCTGTCTGTATGTCGCGTCGGCGAGATATCGGTGTGAAAACGGCTAATGGCTGTTGGGGTTGGTGTATCAAAAATACTAACATCAAAAGCTAATCTCCTTCAAGACATACTGGCATCAGGACAGCCCAAGTTCAAAGCAGAGAAAGTTCGTGAGACAATACTATGTTATATTAGTTATTAATTGCATGCAATCAATAGTTCATTTATTTATTTATTCACAATGGAGACAACAGGTTTCCCCAAATATGTCTCCTTAACAAAAAAAAAATTGTACAGATAGAAATGGAAAAAGAAAAATAATACGAACTTATGCAATAATGAATAATACAAACAACAAAAATACCACCTAATTCAAAAATGAAAAATACAAAGTCTTCAAATACTTATGAAAAAAGTAAAAATAAAACAAATTGGGAACTCGAAATTTATAAAAATTGAAGAATATAATAACAAATAATGAACAAAAATTGTATCAATAGAATAAATAGCATAGAATATATAACTGAACGACATCCCAAACCATAAGCACATCCACACTGATACACCAACTATTTATTTGATCAGATCATGCTTACACAAGATTTAATTATCATATAGGCTGATGCTTTCCGAAATTTAGCGCGAGAAAACCGGAAGACATCTAGACGCCCAGACAAGGTGTTATAAGTTCTTTGTATCCTATTTAATAGTGTATAAAAATTGCATTCAATGAGGCATGCAATTTATAGTCTACACAGCTGTTGATTTTTTACCAAGTTACATTAAGATATTGAATTGCATGCGTCATGGCATGCAATTTATAATAAACTCGACAGCTGATTTATGATGAATAATTCTGTAGTCTGATTTTTCTATATATATATAAAAGCGAAATGTCACTCACTCACTGACTGACTGACTGACTGACTGACTGACTCACTCACTCACTCACTCACTCGCAAAACTAAAAATCTACCGGACCAAAAACGTTCAAATTTGGTAGGTATGTTCAGTTGGCCCTTTAGAGGCGCACTAAGAAATCTTTTGGCAATATTTTAACTCTAAGGGTTGTTTTTAAGGGTTTAAAGTTCGTCTTTTAGCATGTATATTCTTCTTCTCCCAATCTCTCAATTATAATTAATTGAAATTTCCATATCATATGTTACTATAGAACTATAATCTAGATAGAGTACCTCTTCGAAACAGTTGTTAACTGGCAACTAAATTGATAATTTTGTCAGGTTGTCATTAAGTTGAGTTGACTTTGTTAGGTTGGCACCAAGTTGAAGATTTAAATGCATTTATCGCGGGAAAATTGATTGGGCACTGCTACTTCAATCCTGGGAATATTATATTACTAGCCATCAGGCTCGCTTCGCTCGCCATATCCGTTTAGCCAGACGTTTAGTCTGGACCCCCGACTGGATTGTCCTAACATATGATAAAAATTCTCAAATGAAAAATGCTGATCTCATTCCTGGACGATCCAGTCGGGGGTCCAGGGGGCGGAGCCCCCTGGCTAGACGGATATGGCGAGCGAAGCGAGCCTGACGGCTAGTACTCTAATATTGACGTATGAAGTAGGCTCCTTTTTCCTTTTATATTATCCTTCAAATGCAAAATTTCCAAAAATGCAAAATATACCTTGTAAATACGTCGACGCGCAATTTAAAAAGGAACATACCTGTCAAATTTCATGAAAGTCTATTACCGCGTTTCGCCGTAAATGCGCAACATATAAACATTCAAACATTTAAACATTAAGAGAAATTCCAAACCGTCGACTTGAATCTTAGACCTCACTTTGCTCGGTCAATCAAGTTTTTAGAAACATTGTGAGGGTAAATAAGGTGAAGTAACAGGTGAATTAAGACAGAATTGAAATTAGTAATTTTGACAATATAAAGTTGTTTTCTTTCAATATGAAGTAACAGCGCCCAAGTGGTCAAACTACACTCTAGAGTTATACCTATACCTCATTATTAAAAGATATTCATAACTATATAATTATTGATTCTTCCAAGTGACAACTTCAAGTAAGTGAACGCTTCTACTTCTACTTTAAAGTATTAAGTTTACAACTACCAGTTCGGTAAGGTAAATAAGAAGATAATTTTCAAGTTTAAAAAGGCCTTTTTCAAGATCGGAACAGGCAGTTATGCCTACGCCGTGGAAGTCAGATGATGATGATGAACTACCAGTAAAATCAGTGGAAGCAAGATATCCATTGATAATATCAAGTTATTTGTGCCTACTACCTCTTCAGCACTGACATGCATACTATCCACACAATTTCAGAGCAATTGCAATCAAAGTTCTTTTGCGCAAATGATAATTTTATTCTTGTAAATATTATGTGATTGTATGAATGAATTACTAGAAAGAACAGATACATTTGAATTTGAGAAAGAGAAATATCATGCGCTATCTCTAATACACTTGGAATCGGCGAATGGAGCTATTTTAGAGCTCACAGAAATTGATGTGTTCTTCACAAACAATTTCTTGTTAGCTAGTAATCTAAAGCATTTGTATAGTTGGATAGGTCACTCCTAGAGTTCTTACAGGAAAAATTGAAACGATTTGCTGCCACATCCTATATTATAGATTTTAATTTCATTTTTATTAATTTAATTTATTTACACATGCAAAAAAATTAAAAACTATTGAAACAACAGGATTAGCCCAATACTATTTCTCTCCCCAATTTAGGTAAGCTTAGTTGATGAGCCAGTCTGAATAAGGTTATGGCACCAATTCTTATATCTTTAAAAAAATATACCGCACAAATATATAAAAACTAAAATTCTAGAATCTGGCTGATTATACCAAAGAATAATTATTTTCATGAGGATTCCTCAGCAAATCGCAGAAGACGATTGACACTCGAATTTATTGTAATAGTTTTCAAATAGGATCACCACTTCACATGTAGCGAAGTGAATAAGTCAATTGTAAACAATATAAACATCGATTTATTCATGTAGCTCCAATAGAAATAAATATGAACAATCAGTAAAAGCTTCTGAATGTAATTTATACAAATATAGTAGTCTATTTATTTACAAACAAAAGTTATGTGTAATACATTCAGCTGCAGTTGAAGCATCTAGTAATCGAATACTTACTATCACCACGAACATAGAAGCACAAACTCATTTTAATGTTTTCACTATGAAGTGGGACACTGAGGTCTTCCCACTACATCATCACCACTTGAACTCGAAGAAGAGCTTCTCGCCCTTTCCAAGACATCCAGATTCCTGAGTGATATCGGGTTATCGCCCTGCAAAATCAATCACTTTTCAAAAAACAAGTTAACATGAGCATGTTTATGTGTATGATAGTAATAGTTGGTAAATTGATCTCCGTTTATAAACCAATCATTCATTGGAAATATAATCCACTATATCCGAAAACTGTATCTATTCAAAATTGAATCTATAAAATAGTTATAATGTTACGCTCAGGTTCAATATCGAAATAAATTGTAACTCTCATAACCTACAGTTTTGGACTGTGTGTTGTTTAAATTTGAATAAGAACAGCTTTGGGCTTCAACTTATTGTCCTTTCAGCAAATGAAGCAATTGGTCAGAAAAGATGGGAAAGGAATGAGGGATGGTACGATAATGAGTGCAGGGAAGCAATTAGAGAGAAGAATGAAGCCAGATCTCGAATGATACAACGAGAAACAAGAAGAAATTATGAAGATTACAAGGAAAAACGAAGAATTGCCAATAGAACATGCAGGACAAAGAAAAGAGAAGCTTTGAACAAACAGTTAGAAGAAATTGAAAGCTTATATAAACAGAATGAGACGAAAAAGTTCTATAGAGCGATGGAAAGAATAAATAAAGAATATAGACCAAGAATTATTTCATGCAAGGACAAAAGAGGGAGAGTTTTGAATGAAGAGGATAATATCATGGAGAGATGGGCAGAGCATTTCAGAGAACTGTTAACAGTAACAGATATCAATGAGGAGAATGTACATGAAGGAACAGGGGAGCTACTTAGTATTGAAGCGGAGTTTGTTGCAGGGCCAACATTAGAGGAAACAGAAATGGCTGTAAAGCACCTAAAGAATGGAAAGGCAGGTGGCCAAGATAATATATCGGCAGAAATGATAAAGTATGGTGGTGATGACACAGTCAAGAGAATACATGAGCTGATAAGTATGATATGGAGAGATGAAACTATGCCTCAAGATTGGAACATAGGTATAATATGTCCAATTTATAAAAAAGGCGATAAACTGGACTGTAATAACTATCGTGGAATAACTCTTCTCAGTGTAGCTTATAAAGTCTTATCAAGTATTCTTAACAATAGAATTAAGGCCTACACAGAACAAGTGCTTGGAGAATATCAATGCGGATTCCGGCCAGAAAGGGCAACAGCAGATCAAATCTTTACAATCCGGCAAATCGCAGAAAAATTTTATGAGCATGACCTGGATTTACATATTTTATTTATTGACTTCAAGCAAGCCTTCGATAGCATAGTGAGAAGTGAGCTATGGAAAACATTGGAGCAATACGCCTTACCAAAAAAGCTCATTAATCTAGCAAAAATGACAATGAGTAGGACTGCAGCAATGGTCAAAATTGGTAATAGAAGGAGCAGCACTTTTGAATTTAACACAGGTGTCAAACAAGGCGACGGACTATCTGCAATCCTATTCAATATTGCATTACATAGAGCTATTGAAGGATTAGACAGGGGAAATATTTTCCACCGAATGTATCAGGTATGTGCATATGCGGACGATGTAGCAATAATTGCAAGAAGGAAAGATGTCCTACAGGAAACGTATTTGTTGCTAGAAAGAGAGGCGAATAAGATTGGCTTGATAGTGAATGAAAGAAAAACGAGGTACATGAAAATATCAAGTAGTCAAGCAAGAAGAGTTCCACAAAACCTCCGAATTGGAAATAAAATCTTTCAAGGTGTAAGGAACTTCAGCTACTTGGGGGTTGAACTAAATAACGAGAACAAGATGGGTTACAGCATAAAGCAAAGAGTATTGGCTGGAAATAGAGCATACTTCAGTAACATGAAACTTTTGAAGAACAGGCTCATATGTAGAAACACGAAACTTAAAATATATGAGAGCCTAATTCGACCTGTTGTAACGTACGGCTGTGAATCTTGGACGTTAACAAAAGAAGACAAAAACCATTTAGGCGTTTTTGAAAGGAAAATCCTAAGAAAGATTTATGGTCCAGTTAAAGAAGGAGAGGAGTGGAGGAGAAGAACTAATTCAGAGCTCGGTCACAAGTATGAAGAATCTTGGTGCTACCTTTGATAGTGATTTAGAATACATACAGAATGGAAAGCATCAATCAGCCAATCCTTTTTACAAGTCGCCAATACTTGAGTCACAGAATACATAACAATAAGTGTTCTTTACTCCGTGCTTGACTCTTGGCCACCTTGAAAGTGAAGAATTTAGGATAGCTAGGAAATAATGAAAGATAAGCCCCATGCCCTTGAATGCTCAAGGGGGTTGGGGCTTGAAATGAAGAAGAGTTTGACTAGATGGTCAGATAGACAGACTAAAAGAGAATGGCTCACAGCCAAGTCAATAGAAAATAGCCATTCTAGTATTCAACAGTTCCAAAGCATGCATGAGAGAAGAAGGGTGATGGGAGAAGGGCTTTGGAAATTAATTCGATTTAGTTCTCCAAATCTTGGTCTCCATCCTGATTTGGATATCCAGGCGCACCGCGTGGAGGCTCTTCCAGCTTCATTAAAATGGTGTTAAGGATGTTTTGTTGGAGAAAACTTCGAAGCTGGAACAAATTGATTGTGCCCATATAAAAGAAGAAGAACTTGATCTGGCTGTGAGAAAGATGAAACTTGGAAGATCACCTGGACATGATGGCATCACACCAGACATGATCAAATATATGGGGCCAATAGGTAGAAAGTGGCTCTTGAGAGTGATAAGATTAGCCTGGAGATATAAGAGAATCCCCAAAGACTGGGAAGTATCTGTAATGATTCCCATTTACAAAAAAGGGGACAATAGAGAATGCAGTAACCACAGGGGAATATCCCTTCTGAGCGTACCGGGCAAGCTCTACTCAAGAATACTGCATGAGAGGCTGAAATGTTTTATTGAACCAGACCTTGAGGAGGAGCAATTTGGCTTCAGACATGGTACAAGTACTCAAGATGCCATTTTTATCCTGAGACAAGTCCTAGAAAAAAGTGTAGAGTATGGCAAAAACGTGTACTTGTGTTTTATAGACCTCATCAAAGCATTTGACAGAGTACCCTGGAATGCTTTATGGAAGGAATTATGAGATAGAAGAGTGAATGATAATTTGTTGAAGGCCATCCAGAGCTACTACAGAAGCTGTAGGAACTATGTGAGAGTCGGTAACTGCTGCTCTGAGCAATTTGAAACAAGAGCAGGAGTAAGGCAAGGAGATATTCTATCACTGTATCTTTTTGTTATAATGGTGGATGGAGTGATGAAGGCCTGCAAGGATAGAGAAAAAAGATTGACAGTTGGTCACTGGTGACTACAGAGAGTGAAAGTCTCAATGCTGGCTTACGCAGATAACCTTGTCCTGTTGGCTGCAAAGGAAGAGGATCTACAGCATAACATAAACATCTGGAATGAGGAACTGGAGAAGAAGAAGATGGAGATAAGCATAGACAAAACTAAAGTGATGGCTGTGGCAACCAATCACAGAGAGATAGAGATTAAGTTGAAAAATAGAAGAATTAAACAGGTCACCAACTTCAAATATCTTGGAGCTACCATACATCAAGAGGGCAGAATGGAGAAGAAATAAATTCTAGAACTGCTTCTGGTGGTAGACTCTACTATGCGCTATCAAGAGGGTTCCTCAATATGAAAGATGTCAGCCAGAAAGCGAAAATGGCAGTCTTATGAGAGAAGTAAAAGTAAGCTGCAGGCCCAAGAAATGCGCTTCCTACGTAGAGTTATTGGGAAGACAAGAAGAGACCGACTGAGAAATCAGGCTATAAGAGCGGTGGTCAACTCTAATCCAATTACTCAGAAGATAGAGGAAGGGCAGCTTAGATGGCTGGGCCACGTAATAAGGATGGGCGAGGAGAGGCTACCAAAACAGATATGGGAATGTAAGGCATTGGGAAGAAGGCGAGCTGGAAGACCGAGACAAAGATTGTCTGATGACCTCCGGAGAAATTTGGAGTCTAGGGGAGGAGATTGGAGAGTGATTGGCCGTTTGGCGCAGGATCGTGTTAGATGGAAATCTCTCGTAAACTCTACACCACAAGGTAGAAGAGGCTTCGATTAAGTAAATAAGTACTCCGTGCTTGAGTGCACCAAGACCACGTCATGCGACTGCATCATCTTGTTAGAAATTAAAATTACCACTATCCACGTATTTTGGCTCGCGGCAGTGAACGAGACCGATTGACCCGGATCAGTAAAGTGATCTGAACCTCCCATCAATACTATAGTCAGGTCCACGTTATAATGGTAGTGGATAAAGATAGAAGAATAGCAATGCCGATTCTCTGCATTAATTAATAATATTTCTACACTGTCAAAAAAATAATTGGCATCGTTGTGGTACTAGAAAAGGATAGTACCACCGGCTTTGTCGAATGATAGACTAGGATAGCAAAACCAAAGTTGATCAAATACGGTCATTATAGCGTGGACCTCACTATATTACAATGCTGAACTTTCTTTAAAGATGGCAGATTTTTGCGTCAGGATACTAGCCGACTTTTCGTTCTGTATCGTATTCTGTGATAGTGAGGTCCATGTTATAATGGCAGTGTTTGATTAGCAATAGTATTGTTATCCTTGTCTATCATTGAACAAAGCGGATAGCGCTATCTCTTTCTGGTTTTGCTTTGTTGCCTGATCGTCTTTCAACAATGTAGAATCAATAATTAATAAACAAAATATTGCATCTTAATTATGAACATTCATTATGAAATTATTGAAAAATATAATTTATTGCTTAATAAAATATGATTGATTATTTTAAACGAGAATGAACAGTTAATATTACATCAATAAACCTGTATCAGCTATCGTCTAAAGAAAGCATTGACAAGTCAGAGGTTCGGCAACGTTGTTCTCTTATCTTTCTCCACTGCCATTATAATGTGTCCTCACTATAGTAAACTTTTATTAGTTAATAATATTATGGGAAAGTTAAGAAGACAACTTGGAGTTATGAGATGGATTGGGAGAGGAAATTCAGGGATGCCTGCCCAATGAACACACTCTATAGTGTGGTCCACCTTATTATGGCAGTGGATGAAGATAGAAGAATAGCGATGCCGATTCTCTGCATCAATTAATTATATTTCTATACTGTCAAAAACATAATTGTTATCGTTGTGAACCTAGAAAAAGATAGTACCACCGGCTCTGTCAAATGATAGACAAGGATAGCAAAACCAAAGTTGATCAAATACTGTCATTATAACGTGGACCTCACTATAGTGTTCACTTGTCCGATGCCATCTGGAGTAATCTTTATTCATTCATACAATAAGTACATCATCAAAATGATAGGGGGGAAAAATAAGGTAACCTTGTGCTATTCCTCTCCCAAATTTAGATAATGTTACACATAGTCCGAAATAGGTTAAATCTTGTAGTTGTTCACAAAATGTTCAGTCCTTAATTATTTTCACAAAGTAGATTTTTAAATTTAGATGCTTCAAAACCAAACATGGAAAGAAATTTAGTATGCTTCCATTATTTGGAACGAATTCAAATTCAAATTGTTTTATTCATAAAATATTACATATTCACAAAATATAAAAGTGTTATAAATTACATGAATAAATTCTCCCTGCCTGGATGATTTGTCCGTGTGCAGGGAGGAGTCGCAAATTATCAGACAGAGGGCAAACACTAGCAATAATAAAATAAATTACAAACTATGAATAATAAATAAATTTGAAAGAATAATAAGAGAGTTTATTTTAATAATACATTTTAAAACTAAAGATAGAAAAAAAACAATAAATAAATAAAATAAAAGTGTCAGCTCGACGGCGTTTAAAGGGCTGAGTTGGGAGTAATATAGCTTTATTAGCGTGGTACTGTGTGTAATATTTGAATGTTATTCTGTGTTCAGAACTAGAAATATTCATCTATATGGAGAATGTAGAAGAGCCTCCGCAGCATCTGAACCGATGCACGGATGCAGAGCAGCCACCCGGTCACTCTCCGCTTGTAGACGGCAACGCTAACCCCCTCAGTAGTTGAAATCTCGGCCGGTACATTACGGTAAAGCCAATGGGCTAAATGAAAACAGTTTCCAAGTTGAATTGAATTACTTAAACGGGGAAATTGAATATGTTTCTAGTGGGATAATAATGTTGAATTTCATTGAAGACAAAGTTACTTTTTTTATAAAGACAAGTAATTTTTTTATAAATAATTGTTTTATATTTAAAACAGGGAATTCTTGGAAAAGTAAATGTGTTGGATATCTATGATTTTTGGCCAATAGTTTTTTAATAAGTGCTCTCTGTGAGACCGCAACAGGACGCAGGACACCCAAGGAGGCACCGCCCCACGCCAAGATGTCATACGCAAGCGTACGCAAATGTCTGCACATATGCATAGTAGACAGAACAACAGTGTCCAGGACTCAGGAACCTTCCCAGCTGTGCAAAAGCATAATTAATTTTACGCAACCTCTGCCTGAGGTACTGCTCATGGTCCACCCAACTCAACTTGTGGTCGAATATTATGCCAAGATATTTGTGAGTTAAGACTTGTTCTATCTCAGGACAGTTACAGTCATTGGAGAATGGGTCACCACATGAATGCATCCTGAGCACCCTGGGCCCGGGGCTATTACGAAGGAATATAGGTAGACACTTGGATTTCGAAATATTAGTTGACAACACATTGTTGTCAAACAAATTTTTTAGTTTAACGAGATCAGAGGAAGCATTATTGAATGTTTCAGTCCATGTGCAGCCTGTAGACACAAGTGCCGTGTCATCGGCAAAGAGGAATAATTGACCATGTAGGTGCAACCTGGATATGTTATTGATGTAAATGAGGAAAAGTAGGGGGCCCAAGGTACTCCCCTGCACCACTCCATAATCAACTGCAATAGAATCACTGTCTGTGCCATTTAATGATATTCTCTGTGTTCTATCTTCAAAGTAGCTTCTAAACCATCTTAAGGTGAGATTCTTGAAGCCAATTGCTTCAAGTTTTGCAAAAAGTATATTCCTATCTATTGAATCAAAGGCCTTGGCTAAGTCCAGAAAATAAATTAAAACTTGTTTATTGCTAGATTGTGTGGTAACATACTTGTTAATTTTAAAAAGAGCATCGGATGTGTTTTTAGAGGTTCTAAAGCCGTACTGGTTGTTAGAAATGATATTGTTGTTGTCTAAGTAGTTATTGACTTGGATTTTCACGCATTTCTCAATTATTTTAGCTAGAGCAATCAGAAGGGAAATTGGCCGGAAGTTACTTATAATTGATTTCGAGCCAGATTTGTATAAATAAGTATAACTCTAGCCAATTTGCAAGACTCCGGAAAACTGCCAGAGGAAATACTGAGATTAATTATGTGTAAAAGCGGGATGAGCAGCCCATGCACATTATCCTTCAACAGCTGAGTCGGAATTGAATCCCAACCCGGCGCAGAACGCCCCCTCATGCTGCCCACCACAGTCAGCAATTCATGCTCAGCAACAGGACAAAGCTCAAACACGGCACCGGTAGCGTAGTCGGAGTCCCTCACCTCAGATGGACCAGAGGGTTGGATCACCGCAGCCAGACGCACCCCCACAGAGGCAAAAAATCTATTGAAATCATTAGAAATTTCTTCCACCTTTGGGGGAGGAGCAGGGTTGCCGTCATTGAAAGCGTCAACCGGAAACTTATCTTTATGAGTGGGCTGACCAGAAATCTCATTAACAACTGACCAGAATTTTCGAGGGTCTCCTCCCGCTGTATCTATTTTATTTTTATAATAAGTGAATTCAGCTCGTTTTATATTTGAGTGAAGGACATTTCTATACCGTATATATCTATTTTTTAGAGCCAGGTTGAAAGGTTGATTTTGTGACTGTTAACCAAATTATAAGTGATCCATGGTTTTAGCCTCGAATTTTTTGCGTTATTAACAACTTCAACAGTATTGGATGATATTATATTTTTATTTTGTAAGGTACTGATAAAATTAATTGAGGATGTGTTTAGATCAGTTACAGCTGTTACGTGATCCCAGTTTTGATGAGATATAGAAAGGTTGATATTGGACCAGTTACGTATTAACTTTACCTCCCGTTGTTCAGGTCTTTTGTTTTCTCGGGTGTGAAGTATAATACATGTAGCAAAATGATCTGTCACAGCTGATTCTATTACTACTGATTTTGCAACAAATTTACTAATCCGTCTAAGAAAAAAATGGTCTAAGCAGCTATTACTGTCCGGTCTTGTAATGTTCTCTATGCACGGTATCAGATTTGCCTCACATAGCGTGTCCAAATAATCGTCACGTAATGGATAAGGATTAGGCTGTAGAAGATCGCAATTAATATCTCCACCAAATATACATAATTTGGAATGGCGAAATTCATTATCATAGTACGCAGAGAGACCCTCGATGAACTGTGGAAAGCTGGAATTAGGACTACGATAAACGGCCAACAGATCGAATTTAACCCCCTCCCAATTGAAATTAAGAGATAAGCTCGTGGCCACTCCACCCAGCAACAGCTGACTGCAAGTAACGGATAGGCTACTATCAATATAGACGACAATACCATCGCTACTATTTAAGTTATTATAGGACCAATTATTCAGAGTGTATCCTTGAATGTTATTTAAATCGCTATCATCCTTAAGCCAAGCTACCTTGAGGATAATACAATGAAATTTTACTTGAAGCCCTTGCAAAAGAACTACGAAAGAATCAAAGTTTTTATTATAACTACGAATGTTTTGGTGGATAACCCTAAACGCCGTCGATTTGTCAGCATCAATGTTAGCGAAATTATTTATATCATTACAGATAACACAGTCTATTAAAGGAGAATCATAAGCATCTGCATCCAGATTCATTATCTCTGAAGTAGGCAACAAAAGAAAAGAAGAAGAAAATGTACAATAATTGTCGTCGCTTGCCACTCATGGTGCTTTATATGTTAAATATAAAATTTAGCAAGCCGCAAAAAGATAACAATTCATTAAATTGGATAGAGTTTAAAACAAAGTTATCATATTAGGCTTGGTAAGTTATAAATCATGTACAGTATTTGAATTTTACCTATGTATTTTTTACTGACAATGCCTTTATACATGTGTATGTTTTCGGACAGTCGCCTTTAATCTAGTAGAAATAAGAACTACTTATTGGATCTACTTACAACTTATTGGATAGATTATGATTATGATTGAATAAAAGAGATCCTCTAAATAAAACAAATAATATCAATATATATAAAAGAATAAAAGAAAAAAATATGAAAAAGCAGTTCACTGAACTATCATAATATTATAGAAGAATGTACATATCGTGTACAATATGCTGAAGAAAACAGCATAAGGATTAAACAAAAAATTCTGTACTCATTGCCGACATCCTTCACTGAAACTTGTAAAAAGAAATGAAAAATGTTTTACTTTATGCAAGAATATTTATCAGAAGTTTCATTTTTATTGCACTCTAATGTTTGGAAGTTTACTTTTTTATTGCTTGAATGAAAGTTTGTGCTGTAAAATGAAAAAAAAATGTATATATGTCTATTTTTTACAAGAAGAAAACAAATCTCGTCCGATAGAAATGCTTATAATCCAGTTGTTTCACAACTTCAGTAAGTTGAGGATAGTATTACCGTATTGTATTGGTTTTCTTATACTAGAGTGAGTATAATATAAATATTGAACATTTTCCATCCATTGAATAAAATCATTGAATGCATGGGATAAGTGAGTTGAAAACTGTCATCAATAAAGCCATTTGGAGGAATTTTACTTTGTTGAATGAAATAAAAGAAAGTTCAGCTAGAAGAACAAAAAGACATCTTCATGCTCAGAGGAATCAAAAACGTAATAGATGTCTAGTATGGCAAAAAAACAGAAATTGGATAAAAACAATTTAAAAACAGAGTATCCTCTTCCACACCGATCATAGTGCTATCATTATCTCAGATTTTTGAGTGGAGACTTATCACCACTAAATCTGCTTTACTTATCAACAGTAATAAGGTAGATACAGCACTTTTATCTTAACTCACAACACCTCATTAAATCGTAATGTTGGATTGTTCGAATGTAAAATGTCTATTTATACAGTTCAAACTTGTAGAAGAATGAGGAGGTCCCTTTAATAGGAGAAAAAGGAAGAGGATCATGGATATAAGAAAAAAATTAATAATATTAGAACGGAAAGGATGAAGCGAAAAATATGAGTAAGCAAGAATTTTAGTGCACTACATAAGCATGATGGGCTACATTAAGCTACATGTTAGCTTATGCATTTGCTAGCATTCAGCATGCAAACCAGAAAGTATTATTAATGATATGCTTTGATTTGTACATAATCAATTATTCAATAGAGTGAAGGAAGGCTTTGCGATATAGTACACCACAATTCCTCCCTCAATATCTATGAATACTGTTGAATAAAAATTTAATTAACTGAATGAATAGTTTTGTGATCTAATTGAAAAGATAATTGTTCTATATGAGAGTGCAATTCTAAATACAATTTAAACAAGTGGGTTCAGCCTACTTGTAGCCAACAAAATAGGTTATAATGGAAATTTCTGAGGAAACCACATTTTTTCGCTTATAAGAGAGGAGTATGATTGAGAGAGAGGTAAAGGAGTTATGGAATAAATGATAATAAAAGCACTCACTGATTGTCCTCGTCCTCACCACTCTTATCCTCGCCATCATTGATGTTATCTGTTGGTTCAGGAGTTTGGGATGCGGATTTAAACCCCTCAAGTTGGTCCAAATTCATGATCCGGAAAACAGGGCTTGTTGCGCTTTTCCTGGCTAACACTCTTCCTTCGCGGACCCATACGGAAGCCAGTTTGTTCGTCTTCAGCAGGGCTCTCGCAGCATTGAAAATGGAACTCGTATGCTGCGCCAGATGTTCATTGATGTAAATCTGTCTGTTTGGAAATTGATTATGAAGTTCTACGGCAGAAAGACCTTTCCTCTGCTTCCTCGCATGAATCCATTCACTTTTCGTCAAACGAGAAACAAAGTTCACGACAATGGGCGGCGGGTTATTTTTATTTCTGTTAGGTAGCCTATGCGCTGCTGAAACATCATATTTATCGTGTCTAATGTTCAACAAGGCTGCTATTCTTTGTAAAATGAAGAAAACATTCTCACCCTTTGTAACAGGGATTATAACCAGTGATTATAACATTGTTTTTTCTTGTGTGTTGCTGAAGATCAGCAACCTGCAATTTCAAGAATTTCACTTCACCACAGAGACGAGAGTTCTCAACCACCAACTTATCTATACTTTCTGTGTTCTTACCACATTTTTTTTCAATATCATTGAATTGAGTTTTTAGCTCACTGACGTCTTTTTTTACTGATGTTAGATCGACTTGGACTTGATCAAGTTTAGCATTTGTTTCTATTCGGAAAGCTTTGATAATAGAAGCTACACTGTCTTGATGACTACACATTTCGCACTTCCAGTTTTTTCTAAGGCTGGATTTTTTATTTGGGTCACTAGACTTATCGTCCAAACAAGCAGGGTGAAACGCACCATTGCACGCTGTACACTTGAAGCAGTCTTGCTTGCTCACTTGGACACTGGAATTACACTTTTTGCACGTGTCTGACATTTCCAAAAGTGATAGAAGAAAGGAACCCAATATATTATAACCTATAAACTTGAGTGTTAATAGGAAATGACATTGGGTAATACGGCAAGGCAGAACATCCAAAAGGATCTCTCTGCCAATAAAAGCCATATGAATAAATAAATGAATAAATAATTTTATAAAGTGTTGTGAGCATACAAGCATAATACACCACTTCCAAAAACTTTTCAAATTACTGAGATTTAGAAAATACTTGAACGAAACTAAACAAATTTTTTTAACATAAAGTAAGACTTGAATTTCTAGTGGACATCGGAAAGGTTAATCTATTAGGAGAAAATAATTTAATAATAATCATCACATGATATTTAATAATTAAGTAGTTGATTTAGCGAAATAGTCAATCGGAGGATTGAAAAAAGTATGTAACAATGCAACAGCATTCAACTTACAATGCCTTCTTCATCTCCAGCCATCCATTGAACAATGCTTTCAGTATTTTTCTCCCAGAAATATATGTGTCCACAGTCCGAGCCAGAAACTATGAACTGACTCTTCGGTCCGAAAAAATTCACTCCCTTAACTGAAACGTAACATAATATATCAGTTAAACCTGATCAAATTAGTACATAGAAGGACAAACTTGACACGATGTCAAGTGCTTTGGACTGTAAATATTCATTCAGTTCATCTTGTAAATGATAATTAAATTATTGAAAAAAGTCACTTATGAATCAATAATTCTGTAACGTGCGATATGATTGATAGATTTGTTTATACTGTATTGTTCGTAACGACTTCCATAACTTTTTAAATATATCTGTTTCCAATGTTTGTTATTCCATAAATTGAAAATGTCCCATATCATAAGATACAATAAGATCGGGAGAGGACAACAGGCAAATCCCAAAACTGTCCCTCTCCGAATTTTTCTGAATAAAGTTTCCAAAAAATAAAATATTTATGAGTAAAAATAAAATAATCATGTTCTTTACTGGACCTTTGAATCAAATTTGAAGACCGCTTTTTGGTCTCTTCTAGGTAAAGCAAGATTCTATTATTTCATATTGCACAAACCTGTCACGTGATTTCTATGGCCGCGATACCTATGAACGTAATCAGAGCCATCCGAAAGTTCAGTATCGAATAGGTAGATGTCCTCATCATTGTATGAGCCAAGTATCTCCTTGCCATTGTAGTTGAATATTGCGCATGTCACATTCACAGCGACGTATCTGCCTACCTAATGCAAAATACAGAGACAGTCGTGAAGCAAACTCTCCACTGACATGTCAGTGGCGATGTTCAAAATTTCATTTTGAATACATTTCAAATTAACAGTTTGCTTCAGAACATTTATAAATTCAACAAGAAGCTCAAAAGATTAAAATTATTTCACAATAGGTTCAAAATTGGATCATACCTTTCATCAGATTTTTCACAAAAAGCTCAAAAGATTAGAATTATTTCTCAAAAGGTTCAAAATTGGATCATAGCTTCCATACAATTTTTTAATAACAAGTTGTAAATTAAACTTTGACGTAATTATTCCACTAAAATTTTAGAACTTGGCCGGAATGATAAGGAAATAATCATGTGTTCATTGAGATATTATGAAGCAGAAAGAAATTTGAAATCAGGTGCAGACCTACAAGAAAAAAATCATCCGGTCAATAGAACGTTTTCGATTGTACAACTGTTTCCTTAATAATCCAGTATCATTTTGTCAAATGAGACAATATAGTTTGTCAAAGTACTTTATGGAGTATTTCGGAATTCAAAAATTTGAAGAAAAATATTTTTCTTGAATTTCATAAAATTTGTCAGAAATTTCCTAAAGAATTTCAGTGCTTATTAAAAAGTTTGTCAACATTTTTATCCTGAATAAAACGGTCTACATCCTGAATTAGTGGGTTTTAATGAGCTGTTATTGCACTTTTCACTAACAGCTAAAGAGTATAAATCTCAAAACACAAAGGAGGCGCGCCGCGCCTCGCAAATAAAAAATATTCCGATCAATACGTAGCATCTATAGCCCATATAAAATTACTTTTGACTTGGAGGAATATGCGGTGCAGATAAAATTGAGGGAGATCAGCCAATTACAGCTATTAATAGAGTCATAGGTAGAAGCACAGTTGTCAATTTTTCGATTAGACTCAGTCGACTCAGTGCTTCCAGACAGGAAACTTCGTTTGTGTAACATGAGCACAGGAACACTCACTAGAAATTAGAGTACGCTGGCCGGTTTTGAACGGCAACATCGCATATCCCCACATTTCTCTACTGCGCATGTCTATCCAAGTCAAAAGTAATTTTGTACGGACGAAAGTAAGTTAGATTGCGCACGCTGGAAGCGTGACTCCTGTGTACTTTAAGCTTTAATGTGAAAACTATAACAATATCAATGCAGGAAGATAGGTTTTAAAATGTAAATCTACTATGTTCCCGGAACATAGTAACATAGTAAGTAGAAGCAACCGTTACCGTTTTTGAAAAGACATTCAAGCATAGATGAAGAATTATTCAAACAGTATAATTCCAGATCTTGAATTGTTAAGGAGGAAAATCATAAATTAATTATAAAATATAAAATTACCAAATGATTAGGGCAGAATTTTTTCAGTGGCACTTTGTTCCCAGCTATCATTCGTTTGTCGTATAATCGAATATATTTGTCATCTCCTGCCACACAAAACTCGTGACAGTTCATTGGGTTGTTATCAATACAGAACAAGGGTATCCTGCCGACCACTTCATCTCTCACCACCAAAAACCTGAAAAGTACAATAAATTAGAAATAATTGGAGCGTACTTTTCAACAGTTTATCAATTCAATTCAATTGTTAGCTGTAAGACAGTGACGACTGTTCACGGAGTGAGTCGTGAAATGGTACGTCTCCAAATGGTTAGAAGCGGATGACAGTACATTATAAAAAGTACGCTATCAATACTGGAAGTAGATAAGCCGAGAAGAATGAGGTGTAGTACGAGAGGATCCGGTCATTGTGTCAGAAGTTATAATATGTTCTTATAAGCGCAAGCGCCTTCCCTTTAAGAAATCCTAAAATTAAGTGCATCTACCAGATGATTCTGATAGAACATAACCCTCATATGATATAAAATATTGATTTGATTGGTTAGAAATACCCTGAAAAACTAGCACAATGAAAATTTTGTATTTTGGCTGTAGGACAGGACATGGTTCTCTATTTTTTCTAGTATTCCCCCTCCCCCTATACTAAATTTCAAAATTTCTGAGGAATCGTGTTTAGAATTAAACGAATTTTCACATGATAATCATGAATTTTATCATCATTACTTTATATTACTCCATTTTATATAAGTTGTATAGAGTTACAACTTATGAAGTATACTTTTAATAAAGAAGTATACTTCAAGTAATAATTTTATTATTACTTGAAGTTTACTTCTATACTTATACTTCTAATGTAAGTAGTAAGTTTCCAGAATTTTTGAAAAAATTTTCCGAAGTTTTCGGAATAAAACTGAAAAAAGTCTCAATACTTGGGGGTTTGTAGGGGCGAAGCCGCCCTCTGGCGATTCAGCAAATTCCATATCCAAATTCAGCGCCTCAAAATACATATATAGTCCGTACAAATTTACTTCAGACTTGGAGGAATATGCAGCGTAGAGAAATTGTGGGAGATCAGCCAATTACAGTGATTAATAGAATCATAGGTAGAAGCGCAGTTGCCAATTTGTCAGTCGTCTGACAGCTTTCAGACAGGAAACTTCGCATGTGCAGCATGAGCACATGAACAGTTTGTGAACGCTGGCCGCTTCAAAGCGGCAACATAGCGCCTCTGTATCCCTCCCACTCTTTGCTTTCTCTGCTGCGCATCCATCTGCTGTCCATCCCAAGTCAGAAGTAATTCTGAACAGAGTATAAATACGATGAGAAAAATTTTTTCGGTGCTGTTTCGTGAAAAATGACCATTTGACTGGACTATTACTATTCTATCTATTCGACTTACTTTTTGGCGCGGGACTCGCGGACATCGATGGTTGTGACGAGGCCGTCCTCGCCGGCGCTGTGGAAGACGTGTGGCGTATCGCTGAGTGTGGCCAGCCGACTGACAGGCCGCTTGTGACGGAACAGCTGACGTGTCGACTTGCACACGCCCGTGCCACTCAGCACGGCCAGACGCACCTGGCCGTCACGAGCCGACGACACGATGTGCCGGTCGCCCGACAAACCCAGGAACCGAGCCTATGCCATCAACCAAAACAATCACACTACAATCAAGTATAAAACTTGCTAAGTTTAAAAAGTTCAAGAAAAATATCTTCGTAGGTAGATTCTAATAACATGAAGAAGTAATTCCATAGTAGGCTACCCTTTTGTTTTTAAAACGTTTTTTTTATATAAAACAAGCTACAGGCTGACGCCCAAGTGCATGAAAACAATGGAAATATAACAATAAATCATTAGTAAATAGAAACTAAAATAGCTACAGAGTAACTAAAACAAATTAAACTAGGCTATAATACTGAGGCATATTGAAATGAATTATTACCGGTATTCTATTACAACCAATGAATCAAATTCATAGAATGAAAATTCGAATGCCATCAACAGTTTTATAGTAAAGTATTGGAACTATTTCAAAAACTGAATTCTTAAAATAAATTATCCATTCTCAAGTTTTGGAAGTTGCTTGAAGTAGTTTTGAAAGAGCTGAAAATATTTTTTATCACACGATTTTGCAATCGATTATCTGATTTTGAATTCCTGGAGCATAGAATAGTATACCTGCAATACGTTGCTGGTGTGACCACTCTCATATTGCAGCATGCATTTTCCCAATGCCCAGTCCCACAGCATCACTTTGCGATCATCCGATGCGCTTGCAAGTATTGTTCCTGACGGATTGAAGTTGAGCGCATTCACACACCCTTCAAACACAACAAATATTCAATTCAATTTGATAATTCTATTTTCATTTTATGCATCGAATATAATACAATATTAACACAAGTCATAAACATCACATCAAACAATAAACATGATAAATACACCACAAATTATTTCACCTCAAAATACATGTAATAAAGTCTAAATAATTGAAAAAAAGAAGTTAAATCACAGATGGAATTGAAATTGAATAAACTAAAAACAGTGGAATCAAAAGTGTCCAATACTTGGAAAAATTACAGATAATAGAATTAAGTTAGATATTTTGAGTTTTTACTTGAACAAAAAATTGTTATAACTGAATCAAAAGTTTACCAATGTCATAAAAACATTTCTAACTTGAACACAATTTTAATTCTCTCTTAAAGACCATTTCAGAATTCAGTTCACGAATTTCAATTGGAATAGCATTATACACTTTTCTGGCCGTATGCTGTGAGCTCGCCTCAAAAAATGAGGTTCTGTGGGCATCCAGTCTCACCATCTCCCTGTTCTGTGTGTTGTGAGAGTGAATGTCTGCACCAGTCGTCCAGCCATTTCAGTGTTATTCTCGCCAAAAAAATAAATGTACAGGCAGAAAACCGGAAGAATGCCCGCTGTCACGAATAAGTCCCTGCAAGGATGGCGAGGCTCCCTTTTGGGTAAGGAAGACATGACGTCCATGGATTGAAGCTCCCCATGCAACTATAGCATAATCTAAAAGGGGCTCGAAGTAGCCATGATAAGCCATGGTAACTAAGTTCTCATCCGAAATCCTAACCAATTTGTGGAGTTGAAATAGGCGAATTCAATTTATTTATAAGGATCTCCACGTCAGGCACTGATCAATGAATAACCATGAAAAATTTAGTGTTCTCCACCCGTTCAACATCAGCATCACACATTCTAAATTGAAGTGATGTGTGTTCTTTTTGCGCTCTGATCGGAAATTTAATGAAGCTTGTCTTTGAGACATCAACTAGAAGTTCATTAGCCCTGCACCATATTTCTACATCCATCAAGTAATTTCCGCACTAGTCTTGAAACTCTCTGGTTCCTCAGATGTTATAATTAAATTTACATCATCTGCAAAGAGTATAGTTTGTGATAAAGGGGCATTCGCAGGCAAGTCATTAATGAGAACAAGGAAGAGCAATGGCCCCAAAATAGATAGTGGCACTCTTCTCTTTACAACCTGGGGTTGTGAGCGATGAGTTTAGTTCTGAATACGAACCTGCTGAGCCTCCAATTTCACAACTTGGGACCTGTCTCTCAGATAAGATTGTATCAGCTGCAGGAAGTTCTCCCGGACACCATAATAACTCAGCTTATCGAAGAATATCATGACTGAGCATGCCATATGCCATTTTTAATTCCACAAACCAGTCACCATCTAATGAGTCTAATGAAAAAAATAAAATTAAATAATTATAAAAATAATAACTGTGAAGAATGCCATGAATTTATTTGATCATTCTATTTCAACCTGAAGCTGAAAATTGCCAAAACTATATCATTTGCAGACACTGCCGCTATTTCCTATGGTAAAACATATTAACTGTATTGTATATATGCCAAAATAACCAAGAAAGTAGAACATCATATCAACAATTGATTAAGAGCAATTATTTTTCTACCTATGAGAAGTTGTTGTTTGATTGCTGATAATCTGTAATCCTTTTAGTGAATCCTTCTTAGACTATACCGTTTTTTTTTAACAAACACCAGGTCTTATGGGTTTTCCCATCCTATTATACCTTCCTTCCCTGCACGTTTCCTAATTCCTTTCAACTCTTTCAAGAATTGATGGTATTCCTAGTGCATGGTTTCAACCACACTTGGAAAACCTAATAATCCTCCTCGATTTTAGCACACTGCACTATGACGCCTGTTATTTCGTATTTGTGCTTGATATTTGTACTTAGTATTGTTTTTGTATTCTGATTTTTATTGTGTGTTTTTGGTTTATGAACTTATTTTTATTAGAATTTTTGATAATTTGAAAAACGCTTGTAATTCTCGACAGAATTTTAAAAAACCTTCAACCCTCTTTACAAGAAAATCTTTATTTGTTCTATGGTTCTATATTATATTTATGTAAATTTCATACTTGAGATAATGAATATTGAATAAATCCTCCACCAAACCATTGCTTCATATATTTCATGTCAAACATGATGGACATTATTTATCAGTCTTATGACTAGGGAATGGAGAAAGTTAGAATGATTGAACATGTCAGGCCTTTCATCATTTGATATTAAATCAGTGCAAATGCGTAAGGATTGCAGAGTAAGTCACCACTTAAAAATTATTTTAAAAAATTCTTAAATCTGATACAGAAGCTGAAAAAATCGGGGATCGTGAAAACATTAGAACTCATTGTAATCTATGTCTTGGAGATGAATAGAATAGAATAGAATTGTTTATTGATCAACAAATATAACATAATATATATGGATCGTGTCAAGTTAAAAACTACAAATAAAAAATAAATAGGCTATAATAGGTACAGTCATGCCATGAGAAAATGTCTTAAATTAGTTGCGACAATAAGTTATTCCGTACAAGCGGCAAAACAAGGTGAGTAGTTCATTCTCATTTTAAAGTTAACATGTGTAAATTTAACATTGCAATATTTGACTATCGAGATATTCCTCTATTGTATAGAATGCGTTACGTCTCAGCAGTTCTTTTACTATTCTCTTGAATTTGCTGCTTGGAAGACTTCTAAATGTTAAGGGAAGTTTATTGAAAAGAATAACCTGCTGGTATTTATGGCTTTTATAAGTCTTGTGCAGCCTTATAGAAGGTTTTATCAAGTCAAATTTATTTCTTGTGTTGTGATCATGATTTTCTTGCTGTTTCATAAAGTTATCTTCATTTTCCTTCATGTAAATTAGATTTACATAAATATACATACTAGCAAGGGTTGGGACGCTAAGTTTCTTGAAAGCATCTCTACATGACTCGTTGAATTTGAGTCCTGCAATGCATCTTATGGCTTTTTTCTGCCATAGAAACACTCTGCTGGCAGAAGAGCAGTTGCCCCATAAACGGAGACCATAATTTAAATGTGAATGGAAGAGACCGTAGTATGCCATCATCAAAACTCCAGGGCTGACTGATAGTTTAAGTTTACGTAGAAGAAAGGTGACTCTTGATAGTTTTTTACAAAGAAACTCGATATGGTCTTCCCAGCATAGCTTACTGTCCAGCATTAAGCCCAGCAATTTGACCGGCTTCGTGTAGTTTTTTAGGCTAGGATCTATTCTGCTCTTCAAGGAAAATAATATCCTCTCAGTTTTGGTCTCATTAAGACGGAGGCTGTTGGCATTGTACCATATTTTTGAGGTTTTGTTGAAACGTCAAGGTCATGAATAAGATTTTCCGCATTCGCACCAGAATTGAGAATTGTAGTGTCGTCGGCATACAATATTGAAAAGCATGGTATATTACAACTGAAATCATTTACGAACACTAGAAATAAAAACGGCCCCAAAACAGACCCTTGAGGGACGCCTGTTTTCACGGCTTTTGGGCTAGATAGTTTATTATTTACTTTTACCACCTGTTGTCTATTGCTCAAGAAGCTTTGAATCAGAGTCAGCTCGCTACCTTCAATACCATAGTATCTCAACTTTTCAAACAATATTGAATGTGACATGGAGTCAAACGCACGACTCAGGTCCAGTAGATCACCAGCAACCATACATTGGCTTTCAAAGCTCTCAAGAATGTAGTTGACAACCTTTTCAATCGCCATAGTTGTTGAATGATTTGGTCTAAATCCAAATTGATTGGGGTTGAGCAAATTATTTTCTACAAAGTACTCATACAGCTGTTTCAGTAGACATGCCTCAATGATTTTACCTACGATCGAGACTATTGCTATTGGTCTGTAGCTTTCTGGCAGTTCCTTTTCACCTTTTTTATAGATTGGATTTATTATCGACATTTTCAAGCATTCAGGAAAAGCTCCAAGTATCATAATCAAATTAATTACACATGTCAGTGGACGGAGAATCGAATCGATAATGTTCTTCACCGTATAATTTGAAAGACCAAAGGTATCCTCACTTCTTGAGGAACTGAGATTTCCCACTATGGACTTCACCGTTTCAATGTCAACCTCTTTCCATGCAAATCTTGGTGCAGCCACATTTTTTAAATTGATGAGATTACATTTTTCCAGCATATCTTCCATTGTAACTGATGTAGAGATAGACATATCCTGAGCATGAACTCCTGCACTAAGAAAAAAATCATTCAGTTTCTCAGGAGGAATGTTGATTGTAGTTGATGACTTATTCTTGTGTTTAGATTCATTGTTGATGATTTTCCATGCTGTTTTACATTTATTGTTAGATTCTGTCAACAGCTTGTCGTTGAGTGACAACTTTGCCCTAGCAATCGCTTCAGTGTAAAGTTTTTTGAAATCTTTGAATCTCTCTTTGTCTTCATTGGCACCTCGGATCTTCCAAATTTTATACAAGACTAACAGGTGGTTCTTCATGGTCTTGAGTTCAGGAGTGTACCAACTATTAACATGCATGTTTGAGTCCTTGGCTCTATTTTTGTGGGTTTTCATAGGGCAAAACGTCGTCAGGTATTGAGACAGTATATTCATAAATTTTTGTACTACCTCGTTCACGTCCCATACATAGAATATCTGTGACCAGTCCAGACTTGAAAGGAATTGACTTAGGTTGTATAACCTACTAGGAGACACTACTCTTATTAAACAACAGTTGTTTTCGTCATCCTGTCGGTTAGGCCCTTTGAGAAGAAAATTATCTTGACGAATATGAACCAAAACTCCGGCATGATCTGATACAAGGTCTTGCTTATAGATTTCACAATCATATGAATTAGTATCAATGTTAGAAAAAATATTATCTATACAAGCATGACCTCTTGTTGGATGAGAGTGCATGCTATACAAATCAAACGATCTTAGAACATTTATAAATTGCTTTACGTCTGTCTTCTCATAGTCAGATATGTTAATGTTCATGTTGAAATCACCAGCTAAGACAACATACGAATATGGTTTAGAAGTAATATATATTAGTAGCTCCTCCAGCTTGACAAGGAAATCCTTAACATTGGAGTCTGGTGCTCTATACAGACATAGGATAATACAATTCACTGGCAATAATTTAATGGCAGACAATTCAAAGAGGCTGTCTGATGTGAAATCTGATACGTCCATTCTCTTGAATCTCAATGAGTCTCTAATCAAAATAGATGAGCCACCATGCGTTTTTGTATTCCTACAATATGAGTCGGCCAATGTAAACCAGTGGGCACATAAAATGATACTTCATCTTCATGTAGCCAATGCTCGTTTATGCAGAGGATGTCAATTTGTCTACTTTCAGCTATCAGCTCTATCGCTATTGAATAAATCCTCCACCAAACCATTGCTTCATATATTTCATGTCAAACATGATGGACATATTTATCAGTCTTATGACTAGGGAATGGAGAAAGTTAGAATGATTGAACATGTCAGGCCTTTCATCATTTGATATTAAATCAGTGCAAATGCGTAAGGATTGCAGAGTAAGTCACCACTTAAAAATTATTTTAAAAAATTCTTAAATCTGATACAGAAGCTGAAAAAATCGGGGATCGTGAAAACATTAGAACTCATTGTAATCTATGTCTTGGAGATGGCTGCGATATGCCCATTGATGGAGGTGCCAGGAAGCATGTATGTGAGAAAAACAATAGAGGATGAAAAACGGAAGAAAATAATATTGATTTCAAGTTAGTCGATTTTTGAAGAGAAAGAGATGAAATAAGAAATTGTTTAAATAAGATTGATAATCCATACTGTTACAAAAATACCTTCTAAATGCAATTCTTTGCAATATGAAATACAAATATTTTCTAATAAAAAAATTATAATAGTTATTTGTGCAACTAGTGCGCAAAGTGACCGTTTGCTGCACCAAAAGAAACGTTTACGCACGAGCCTTAGGCGAGGGCGTAATGGTTTCTTGAGTGCAGCAGAGGAACTTTGTGCACGTATTTCACATTAAATTTTTCCTACAGTTACCATTGAATATGAAAAGTGGTTGATTATGGGTAAAATGATGACTGAAATCCATCAAATGATTGTCTGTATAATTTTGTTATTAATAACAACTTTAATTTATTTTAAACTTGATAATCCAATTGAAAATTAATAATCGATAATTTATTCAAATTAAAAATTGAATTAATCCAATTAATTTGAATAATTTTGAGTAAATCTTAATTTCGAAATAATTTTTCAACCAATCAATTTATGAATGAAAAAATATTTTTTGAAATAATTAATTATATTCAAAATGTTTAATTTAATGATTTCTCATTCTTATTTATTTGAATATCAGAAAAAATATAGATAGAACAAATTCACATTCAAAATACATGTCAACAGCTGATTGGGATGGCTGCAAGATAATACGCAAAGTAATAATTTGCGCACTAGAGCGGAAAAGTGATTCGTTGCGACCTGCAATCAGTGCAGAAATGGTCACTTTCCAAGGTACCTGTAGGAAAAAAATATTTTCTAATGAAATGCAAATTATATTATAGACGGTGACAGGAAAAAGAAAAGCAGAAATCCCTACCTTAGCCCCCCTAACCCCCCTACCCAGCAACTGTAACTATTCTATTGTAACTAAGTTAGCTGATGTAAAATTTAATATGCATAATCATTCTATATTATAAATACCTTTATGAGCTTCAAGTTTGTACATGAGTTCGAGCCTTTGCACAACATGTAATGATCCATAACAGCGCTTCTGAAACAGCTCAGAAGCATGTAATCGACTGCTTGTCCCCAATTCCCTGCAAATATGACAATCGTTTATGACACTACCTAAATACATTCAATAATACAATAAGCTGAAACAGGACTCTACAATGATACTCTCCACTGGATATTTGATGTTGCTCAAAAAAGAGATTGATCGTATATTTATATGATATAAATTTTCAATAAGTCTGTATTAAAATGACGGTGTGATTCCAACTTGATTTTTTTCAATAAGAGTTTGAGATAACTTTTCAGATGAAAAGTTACTTTACATTACACGTTGAATTAAACGTTATAGCAACACTCTTATTGAAAAAAAATCAGGTCAAACCACACCGCCATTTTAATACAGACGTTTTTTGAAGTGTTCGAGGCTTCTGTTTTTCTATTACATTAATGTTAGAATTGCATTGATAATGCTAGTCTTAAGGTGCGTACAGATATACGCGCCGCGAACATGAGCAATTCACTTTTAATCAGCTGATGCCAAGCTTTTTATATCAGTATCTTACCGTTTCTGTAAAAATGCAGATATAATCAGCTGATTAAAAGTGAATTGCTAATGTTCGCGGCGCGTATATCTGTACGCACCAATAGATGTTTTTGGATGCATGGATTCAAATAAATTTCCTACCATTTTCTACGAATGCAGCAAATCAGAGCATTAATCAGAGTAAATTCTGTTGAGTTTGAAGTTTAAAACTTCAAAAATTTGAAAGCAAATATGAAAGAAAAAAAGTAAAATTTATTCTACCTTTTCATGACTTCAGGTACGACGAACCATTTATGTCTTGGTTTAGGCTTTGATTCTTCTTTGTAGGGAATAAAACATTTCATGGACGCTCTATCTAATGAACTGTCGGAGGAGCTTTGTGAATTGGAGAGTCGAGGTGAGTGAGTCAGGTCTCGAAGCCAGGCATCTTCTGCTTGAGGTACCTAACAATCAAGCAAATCAACAATTATTTCACCCTTTTAGATTATGATATACAAAAAATTACTTATTATAGACTGGCCTATACAGTGGTCTACACAGCATAGTTTGCTTTCTTCAAACTGGACCAGTTTTAGTACTGTAGGCCGTCGTTCCCGGCTGCCTAATAATAGTCGTTTGGCCATGTCAGAGGCCCAAAAATTGATCAAGTGCGACCTAAGAACTCTGACACCAGACCTGAGCCAGCCAGGTCACTCAATATCATAATTATTATTAGTATTGTAGGCCTAAGCCCCACAGGGGAACTTTCATTATGAAAGTTAACGGGTGTGGCAATCCCGGGAACCCCAGCAAGTGGTGGATGCTGTATATTGGCCTCACCTCACAACATCTACAGGCACTGTGATTAACACCGCATTTAAGCATCCACTGCGCCCCTGCCTAGGGTTACAAGGTGACACCCGGTCAACGGCCTCGAAGGCGGATTAGGAGAAATCCCAACGGCGGAGAGGGCGGAAGAGCCTAGGGAGTAAACCCGAACAAAATCCAGGATAGGCACACTCTGAGAGAGTTATGGTGAAAGCAAGTGCCTGGGAGAGGGCAACTCAAAACAAATGACCCTGGTCATCCAGGTTGGGGGTTGAGCATGGGGTTAACTCCTTCATCTGATGAAAACAAACTTGTTAAGAACAAGAACGAACTTGTTAAGCACACAGATCCTCGGACGGACGGATTTCACGGATTAAATGGAAATGGAACAGAATCACAGAAACGGAAAATGTTGAAACGATATGACTTGAAACTGGCCACATGGAATGTAAGAACAATGCTCATGCCTGGAAAAATGCAAGAAATTGCTGGAGAAATCATGAAATTTGGTATTGATATTGTTTCATTGCAGGAAATAAGGTTAAAGGGACAAGGTGAGATAAAGAGAAGTGAATACACATCTTATTATAGTGGAAATGAGCAAAAAAGTGGACAGAGAGGCACTGGATTTATGGTAATGAGGAAATGTACCAATAGCGTACTGGGATTTGAACCAATAACAGATAGGCTTTGCAAATTGAGAATGAAAGGTCGTTTCCGCAACATAACACTCATATCAGCATATGCGCCAACTGAGAATGCAGAAGTTGCAGTGAAAGAGGACTTCTACAATGAGCTTTTCAAGGCAATTGATGGAGTGTCACGATACGACATGATCCTGATACTAGGTGACTTCAATGCTAAGGTAGGAAAAGAGGACTTTCTGAGAGGCATTGCTGGGCAACACTCACTTCATGATGACACCAATGAAAATGGATTGCTAATGGCAGAGATGGCAGCAGCACACAATCTCCTCATTAGAAGTACAGCCTTTGATCATAAAAATATACATAAGGGTACATGGAGAGTGCCAGGAACTAATATGATGAACCAAATTGACCATGTGATTGTTTCTTCACGACATGCCTCATCAGTTATTGATGTTAGAGCCTGCAGAGGCCCTAATTGCGATTCTGATCATTTTCTTGTCAAGGCAGTTATTAGAGAAAGACTATCAAGTGCGCAGAATAGACGTCCTCAAGAGAGGAAGAGATGGGACTTGGAAAAGCTTAGTGACCCTGATGTAGGTGACAGATACATAAGGTCAGTCGAGCAGGGTTTGAGAGAGATGAAGAATCGAAGTAACGGAGAGGAACAGAATGAGGAGAGATGGAGATGTGTGAGAGACATCATTGTGAGAACAGCTGAGCAAGTCATAGGAGAGAAAAGAAGGGTGAAAATGAATGGTTTGACCGGGAGTGCTTGGATGCAATTGAGGCCAAGAACCAGGCTGGGAAGCAACTGCTGCAAAGACCAACTAGGCTGAAACAGGAGATGTATGATCGGTTGAGGAGAGAATCATGTAAATAGAAAAAGAAGGAAATGTGGAGGAAGAAGCTGGAGTCCATTGAATTACTGAATTAACAAAATGAAGTGAGAAAATTTTACACAGAAACAACATGGTTCAGGAAAGGTTTTCGCCCACATCTGACTGGATGCAAAGACAAGATTGGTGAATTACTGGGTAAGGAGGCCGCGGTAACTGAAAGGTGGACAGTGCTTTTCCGAGAACTCCTTAACAGGGAAACAACTGATCAAGAGGTAATTGAACGACTGGAATATCATAGCGCAGAGCCAGATATACAGATCCCAACACTGGCAGATGTTGAGTGCGCAGTTAAGAGAATGAGGAATCATAGAGCCCCTGGTGAAGATGGAGTAACCAGTGAGTTGTTGAAGAGTGCTGGAAGTGCATTGATTAAGGAGCTGCATGCAATAGTTGTAAAGATATGGAATGATAAAGTTATGCCAGAGAGTTGGAAGATAGGTCTGATATGTCCAATATATAGAAAAGGGGACAAGATGAAGTGTGCCAATTATTGAGGTATAACCTTACTTAATATAGCTTATAAGGTTTTCTCAAACTTCCTACTGCAACAACTAAGTGTATACTCAGAAGAGATTCTTGGTGAATACCAATGTGGTTTCAGAAAGCAAAGAGAAACCGTTGACCAACTTTTTGTCATAAGGCAGATGATGGAGAAAGCATACGAGAATTCCATTAACCTACACATGCTGTTTGTTGACTTCTGTGAGGCATTTGACAGCATGAACAGACATGGTCTATACTGTTACATGGAGCAGAAAGGAGTGCCCAAGAAGCTTGTCAGGTTAGTCCAAATGACGTTGAATGAAGCTGAAGGTACTTGTGAAGGGTAGAAGAGGAGCTCGCTTCAGACTGTCAAGAGGGGTGCGACAAGGGGATGTTCTATCGGCGACTTTGTTCAATATTCCTATTCAGAAAGTTTTAAAAAGCGTTAACGACACAGGCTGTATCGTCTACAGTTCGCGACAAATCTGCGCATATGCTGATAATGTTGTGCTCATTTCCAGGAACGAGAGAGCTGAAAGGAATGTTTGAGGAGCTTCTGACAGCAGGAAAGAGGATGGGTCTGGAAGTAAAAGCATATGACAATGTCATGAAATGCTGCACGAAGAGTGGTGAATGACTTTGTGGTCGGAGGATTATCTTTTAAAAGTACACAGCAATTTTCATACCTTGATGCCGATGTAAATAATGCTAACAGATTGAGTGATGAAATAAAGCAGAGAGAAAAAGCTGGCAATCGTGCCTATTATGCCAATATTAATTGATCACCTCTCGATCTCTATCTAGGGCAACCAAACTGAAAATTTACAAAACGCTGATCCGACCAATAATCACTTATGGCTCAGAGACATGGAATGTCACCACTGTTGATACCTCTAAACTAAGAATTTTTGGAAGGAAAATTATCAGGCGAATATATTGGGGTGTCAACGACAATGGAGTGTGGAGAAGATCGAATAGTGTAATAAATGAAATTCTTGGAGGTGAGGATGTGGTCCGTTTCATTAAATCACAAAGATTACGCTGGGCTGGTCATGTTGAGAGAATGGCAGAACATCGAATGCCAAGAGCAATTTATAAGGCCAGGATGGAAGGCAGAAGACGACAGGGGAGACCACGCAACCGATGGAGTGATGAAGTGGAGGATGATCTCCGGAAGATCGGGATAATAGCATGGAGACGAAAGGCATGTGACCGTGATGTGTGGAGGGCTCTTGTGCGAGAGGCTAAAGCACACATCGAGCTGTAAAGCCAGAAGAAGAAGAAGAAGAAGAATGTAGGCCTAAAATTGATAAGGTGCGACCTAAAAACTCTGACACCAGACCTGAGCCAGCCAGCTCACTCAATACTATTAATGTTATTGGTACTGTAGGCATAAGGTATTTAGTGCTACGGTTCAAAAACCTTATTTCCTCAGATAAGCTATTCAATTAAGCAATACCAGATTGATATGCTACAGAAGGTCCAGAGACGTTTTGTGAGAATGCTTGGCTGCAGGATGGGGTTTGCATACTTTGATGTGCCTGTGGAGGAAATTGAGAGACATTTTGGCCTTTTACCTTTGGCTTCTAGGAGGAGACTCTTCGACTTGATGCTTCTTTACAAATTGGTGAATGGAGCATTGGACTGCCCGGAATTGTTGGCTGGCATTGATATCTGTGCTCCAAGAGGGACCCGCTCCAGGACGATCTTCAGACGACGTCTTCATACAACAGCTTACGCATACAATAGTGGTTTGTCAAGGGTGCTGCAATCTGGTTGTGAGGCTGCTGCGGCAGGAATTGATTTCTTTGATGTGTCCGTGGTAGCTTTCAGGAGGGCAGCCATGCGGTGGGGACTCTAGCTCCTTCTTTGTTGTTAGCTGATATTTATATATCTTTCGTCTTATCATCCTTTCTCCTTTTGTTTTTTTCTGCATGTATTTTGTTATACCCTTTGTGATTACTTGTTAGTGATCTAATGCTGAGGTTTGCCTAATTTATTTTTCTCTTTTATTTGGCTATAGGCTACTTTGAATGCTTTACCTTCATTGCTTTGCTTTAAAATTTAGCTTCATTATGTAATATGTATACTTAGGGGGCACTAGCCAATCCTCTTTAACTTAGCTTGTTATTGTTATGCTTGTTGTTATGCTTATTATTAGGTTATAATTATGCTTATTAGTATTAGTATTATTATTATTATTCTTATTTTATATGCTTCTTTTTTGTGCTTTTTGATTGTTGTAATTGGTGTGTACCGTTGGAAAATAAATAAATAAATAAATTTATAAACCTTCACTATTCACTGATTTCACATTTATAACTCTGTACTAAAACGCCGTTTATAAATGTCACTAAATTTGTCGTCTAAACTTGATTTTACATTTTTGACCCAGTCAAGATAATGTATTTAAAAATAAAACACCAATCAGCTTATAAAAGACCGCTAATCTTAGTTTAATTCAAACCGCATGTAATTTGGCCCAATGAAAAGTTATAGTAACTTCCATTAGATCAGCAAAAGTAATTTAAAACTGTTCGGTACACTTTTAAATTTAAATTTGATAATCTTTTTCAATATAATTGTTAAGATCATTATAAGAGTGAGAAAAAGTGGCAACTGAAATTTTTAAGTGGTCTAATAAGCGAGTTAGGGGTTGTTGAAGTGCTAACTCCGTTTTCTTTCCAGATCATAAACGGATCATTTTGCCTTTGTTCAAATATGCGTTTTTTCGCGATTAATGCCAAAATAAACAAGTTATCGAATTTACAAAAAGTGTTAGGCTTACTTTTTTATTTATGAACGATATGGGGAATAAAATGTTTTAGTTTGAAAGTTACATTTTTTGAATTTTTAAGAGAAGCTCTGTTAATATAGTCGAAACCGTTATGATCTGGAAAGAAAACGGAGTTAGCACTTCAACAACCCATAACTCGCTTATTAGACCACTTAAAACAACTTGAAAATTTCAGTTGCCACAATCTCAACAATTATATCGAAAAAGATTATCCAATTTAAAAAAAAAGTGTACCGAACAGCCAGCCTTAAGGACAATAAAAATTTGAATTGCCTGAGAAATATATTATTTTCTTTTTCAATATTATAAATACTACTTTTAGTAACAAAAATAAAATAAAAATATTACACCCCTTTTTAAAATACACCTTTTACTCATTTAAAAACAACAAACTCATTTAAAGTATTAAAATATGTTTGTTCAATGGTTTTAATATTTCAAAGAAGTTGGTTATTTTTTAAAAGAAGTAAAAGGTTTTTAAAAGGGGAACTATTCTCATTTTATTTTCATCTTCTTTTATATTGTTACAGTAGCCTATGTAAATGTAGCCTACTCCAACTTTGGAGTTATTTTTTGAAATTTTAAAATTTTCAAGGTCCAAAAGTAAATAAATGTTGAATGAGTAATAAAAATTGAATAAATAATATGAAAAATTCTATATGCAGTCATTACTATTGGCATTACACTACTTCAACAACTTATGCAGACAATATAGTAGCTATTTATGTACATACGTCTCTATCTCTAGCACACTCCACTTACCCTCTCACCATGTCCATAGTCTTCATTTTCATTACTTCCGTCTTCTTCGTCATCATCATTATCATCCTCATCATCATCATCTTCATCATCATCATCATCATCAAGATCACGCGTGGAACGAATTGTACTAATCGTATCATCTGCAGACGAATTGTCATCGTCAGTAAAAAACAATGGACTAGAAGAATTACTGCTGCTTCTTTCTGGAGCGACCACGTCACCTACCTCACCGGAAGGGGAAGGGGTTACTCCAGATTCTGAAGAACCATCTACTCCTCCTGAGAAATTTTCAGCTATCACATTTTCTGATCTAGGAACTGAGTTATCGGTAGGATGTTCTTGCATTCTATTGCACATGGTTATATCTTCATTGATCCGATCGGTGAGGGAGGAAGTTGTAGTACCACTCGTTCCCGCATCATTATCACTTGAACCATTGCTGGATGACATTGTATCATTTACACTGCAATAGGAAAGAAAACAATAAGATTATCACTTTAATTTAGGCACTCAATATTATTTACTTTCAACAATAATATTTTACTATCCTCATATCTATAATTACAAATTGTTATAGCCTAAATGAATGGTTTCATTTTCATATACAATTTCACATCTCAGGGATTAAAAGCTGCATTTAAAAGCTTTCTAGACTCCAGAACTTAACTAACATGTCAATTAACTTTTTTTTTCAAATAGACAATTTACATTCTTTGATTTCTTCTAGAAAAATGAGGTTTTTATTAATTCCTTTTGAAATATTCATATCTCCATTTATGACGTGTAATTCTATCCAATATTTTAAGCAAAATAACATAACTTATTTTGGAAGCTAAACCGCCAAACCCGGAAGCACAAGTTTGATACTGAGGACTTTTATCAATTCTGATTTGTATCTGATTCATGTTTTGAACTTTCTTATAACTACCTATGTGCTACGAATGGGGAAAATTGGGTAATGAATTAGTCAAGCTTGCTTAGGACCATATTTGACGAGCAACTTCTCCACAAATTAATAGCACACAAAAATGATGATCTTGAATTACCGGAGTTCAATTGTCAGAACGTTTATTAGATTACAAATAAGCAGACCAAAAAACTCATAAGAACGTGGCTTCTGATGAAATTTATTGAAAATTTTGTTGTTTTGGATGACTCCCAGAAAATAAAAAATATTGGCAGCATTCCAATAGTTTTTACGGAAGCACCGAGATAAATTTAATATAAGTAAGAGTAGTCAAGAAATAATCAATACCATGCTGGTTATTAAGTAAAAGAAATATCTTGATAAATGAATAACAATAAATAAATGTTACTGTCTCAAAAAAAATAAAAACCAACTTCTACTATTCAATACCGTAAATAATTTTCTACCTGAGAAAGCCGACAATTTTCTTGGGTTTTGTAAATTGAACGGGCCTATGCTACCTGCTTCAATGTCAATGCTAAAATGCTAGGTCGTAGAACCTTCAAAAGTGCAAACCTTTAGGAACCTGCAAAACTTTCTACCTTTCAAAACTGCAAAATTGAAAAACGATAACCACGGTTGCAGGTAGCCTGGTCAAGAGATGTCATTCACAAGCTAAACCCTAACTTTTTGTGTGAAGGTTGATAATGAGTCTTTTAGTGAAGCAGGATGATTTCAATAAGTGAATAATTATTTACACTTTTTTTGAATTCAATGGTCATGAATATGGAGTGAAAATGATTTGCTGTTAGAACAATAAGTGAAAATAGTTCTTTTTCGAATATAATTTCTGCTAAATGTCCTCCATTGGAACATAAGACCCTCTCAAGTTTCCCATGATATTTTACAGCATATTGACTTCATACCGAAATCGTTGTTTTTGAGCTAGGATAGTTTTTATTCAGAGTTCAGGATCGAACAGTGTGGTATGTTGCTCCGTGAATAACATCGCAACACTACAACAGTTACCATGAGCGCTAACAATGCTTTGATTCCTTTCCAGGCTGTGTCATTTCCCATAACTACAGGGATGAATCCGTAAATCTTATAATAATTTAACGAATGTCATTCTAAAGCTTGAATGTTACATTTTCAGGTCAGAGGCTAGGTTTTAGCATTGCATTTGTTAAAGTAAAATTAAATCTAGAGCTAGAAGTAAATATCAAAATTTTATGCAAATCGGACTAGTTTTCAAATGATCACCATCTGTTGTTCTAACGGCCATGCATTTTCACCAGACAACATCATTGGCGGCCGTGAGTGTAAGGGTACAACCACACTGAAAGCGGAGCGGAGCGGAGTGAACTCTTGGCGTTCTAGAGCGTAGCGTGGTGTGGCGTGGTCATAGCGTTCATGATACACACAGGAAGCGTCTAGAAAATGGCGTTGTCTAGTTTTCACGGACATTACTTTGTGAGAATAATTACTTAGGTATTGGATATTAGCTAAACCTGCTAGGATAGAGTGGGTTAATGAAATTAACTTAAATCATCGACTATCACCATCACCATCTGTTTAATGTGTTAAGAAAGCATGAGTCCTAATTTTTTGAGTACATGCTAATTTCAACTTCAACCTTTGATAAACTATCTCAGTTTACAGAGATTGACAATGGTGTTACCATTATAACCGAAACCGGTCTTTCTAACTATCAATAAATCTGTGGTTTTTGACAATATCTTAGTATTTTAATATGAATAATTACTACAATATCAACTTCTCAACTACACAAAAAAGCTTTGATTATATTTTGACGAGAGTGGAGCCTGATTTGGAAAAACAAGTCACTAATTGGAGGAATCCAATATCGGCTGAAGAAAGACTTGTAATAACACTAAGGTAACCATATTTCATAGATAGCCTATATGAATGAAATGGATTAGAATAGTCTTACTTCTGATTTCAAAGTGCAATAGATGAATGTTCTCTTTTGAATAATCAAATAATATACATTACAGGGGAATTTGGGCAAACATTAAATTAATATACTACCGTAGTGTACTAGATGGTGGGAAAATGTAGTAGAACAAGTGCATTATTATTTAAAAGAGTAGACCACTAGTATGTACATTAGAAGTGCACTCGCACGTTGAAGCTTTGACGCTCCAAAAACAAACCAGCTTGTTCCAAAGTTTGACGCCACGCTCCGCTTTCAGTGTGGTTGTACCCTTAGAGCACGCTGGGAGTGACACAGTAGAATTGGCTGACAAACTTTGGAGTCTGGCTGGTGCTTTACTTGGGTCGCTAGCCCAGCAGCCAAACCTGGATCCTGGCTGCCCACCGTTTTATTTGTGTCCTGGAGTGCTCTTTACATTAGGTCGCCTATGATTGGCCTCTGACGATTAGTTAGCCGATACTAATCGCTTAATCAATAATAATAAGAGCCAAAGTGTTATATTTAGTAATAATATTAAATAGCAGTGGAGCAATGTATAGACTTATGTTTGGTTTGGTTAGAGATAGCGGTTTAGAATATTAGTTAAGGGAAACTATGGGCTAGACCCATTAAATATTTAAAATTTATTGAAATGAGCTCGTTAAATGTACTTTCTCCAAATTGATTCATATTTAAAGGCTAATATTAGAAAAGCGCGTACCTATTATTTTCTCTCTTTTAAACATATTAGTTCACAACGTACCACATGCAAGTAAACACATAAAGCTTCAACTATTCAAGTACCTATTTTAAAAGTTTGATATGGATTTATAAGTACACTAGCCGTCAGGCTCGCTTCGCTCGCCATATCCGTCTAGCCAGGGGGCTCCGCCCCCTGGACCCCCGACAGGATCGTCCAAGGATGAGATCAGCAGGCTCGCTTCGCTCGCCTGCATTTTCATTTGGGCATTTTTATCATATGTTAGGACAATCCAGTCGGGGGTCCAGACTAAACGGCTGGCTAAACGGATATGGCGAGCGAAGCGAGACTGACTGCTAGTAACATAATATTCCCAGGATTGAAGTAGCAGTGCCCAATCAATTTTTCCGCGATAAATGCATTTAAATCTTCAACTTGGTTCCAACCTAACAAAGTCAACTCAACTTAATGCCAACCTGACAAAATTATTAATTTAGTTGCCAGTTAACAACTGTTTCGAAGAGGTACTCTATCTAGATTATAGTTCTATAGTAACATATGATATGGAAATTTCAATTATAATTAAGAGATTGGGAGAAGAAGAATATACATGCTAAAAGACGAACTTTAAACCCTTAAAAACAACCCTTAGAGTTAAAATATTGCCAAAAGATTTCTTAGTGCGCCTCTAAAGGGCCAACTGAACATACCTACCAAATTTGAACGTTTTTGGTCCGGTAGATTTTTAGTTATGCGAGTGAGTGAGTGAGTGAGTGAGTGAGTCAGTCAGTGAGTGAGTGCCATTTCGCTTTTATATATATAGATAAACTAAAAAAAAAAAGGAATCTCCACCATGTATTACAATGTTGTCGATTTCAAAGGATTAGCTGAACAACATGGCGAAAAATTAAAAGAAATCTTTCGATTTTCATTTTTCATAATTTGTTCTGGCTACAACAGGTTTAAAAATGATGCAATCTCATGTAAAATTTGACGAGGAATCCAATAAAACCAAGAAAAAGGAATATCTGCTAAGCTGGAGGCTTTTTTCAACTTAAGATTATGTCCAAGACAATAATTTCAAAACAATACATTCAAATAATTTGATTGTGTAGTAGAAAATGTAATATTGATAACTTAGGTTAAATATACCCATTTAGTTAATTTTAATCTACAACTAAAATATAGAACAAGTAAATGTTTGGTGAATGTGAATATAATTATTTTTATTTAGGTTATGTTTCATTCCAAAAATACTCTCAACTCAAACGGTATTATTTTCATATGAATAGACTTACTTGAATGCAAATTGTTCATAAATAGAATTTATCTCGTGGAAGATGACGTCAGTAATATTTTACGTTGTTTCATTATTTTAATTTTACAATTTAGAATAAGTTAAAAGACAGAGAAACGCAATAATTATTATTTTAAGCACAGTTGCAATTTGCAATGCAAGCAACAAAAGCACTAAGCAGACTGAACTGAATTCTGCAGATGCAGTCGGGTGTTGAGACTCACGCGAGGCAGCGCACACAATCCACGTTTCACAGCGCAAGTCACGCAGCCGATGCAGCACTCGAATGTGTTTTTTGAACACGCTCATCCCAAGATCGTTGATGATAGCAGCTCCTTAAGTCAGATATGGAAATAATAATTGAATTTTTTTTCTATTATTTGTGTTTCCAAAAGTTGAGCATGAAGATTCAATTCAATCAATCAAAAGTGCTGCATGCACAAAAGCCGATAGAATTTTTATCATGATTAATTCCACAAAAACCAATCAGAGAAGCCGTTTAAACGGCTTGTCAAAAGGACCTTCTCTGATTAGTTATTATAAAATTAATCACGGTTAAAATTTAACCGGCTTTTATTGTGCATGCCTGAATATCATTATTTGAATAAATTGTCAGGAAGGTTTCAGTTACTCACGCAGCGGCCATTTTGCTTTTTCCACTTTTTTTTCAATGAATACAATATTTACAGAGATTGGAAAACATAAGAGGTAGCCAAAATTCAAATGATTTGCTCGAAATGCGTGTATCCGAGAAGGTGGACGGCATTTCGAGGAATTTATTTCGAGGAATTTATTTGAAGTTTGGCTATGTTTTCCAACCTCTGTTAATAAACTGTATTCATTTTATTTTGTATTTTTCTTTCAGAATATATATTGGAGTTTCTGAATGGATGTAAATAAATATATTAGTCCGAGCGCAAATGTCATGAATAAGGCACTCTGTGGTCATTTTCGAGTAGCAGCCATGGAAGATGGTCTCAATTTCTTCGTTAGGTCTAGCATAATAAGGATCGGGATGATAATAAGCATAGCCACCTCTAATACAGAGGTGGCTATGAAATTACAGGCAAACACCTCTGAAACAAGATGGCTGCCAAAATTTTCAGGGTTTTGCTTTATCAGTTGTATTTCAATAACCGTTCAAGATATTTAACCGTTTTTTTTAGAGAAAATTATTTTTAAAATCTTCCTCTACAATTTTTGTTTCATAGAATTTTCCTCTAACACACATATTTTTTTAGTTATAACCTTCAAAAACCCCAAAAAAAAACATTTTTTCCAAATTTGTTCAAATTTCTTTTCATTATAACTTTTTTTGTGCAAGAGATACAGATGAATTTCGAATCTATGAAATTTAGAGCGCTTTTTCAACTTTGGAACGATATACACACATGCACTGTACGTCAGAAAATGAGTTCTCCAGCTCTCTCCAAAGAAAACCCTGCATGATTTCTGGTGCGTTTTTCCATATGCATGAGGTAACAAGCTAGAACTATAAAATCGATTTTTTCATGACCACTTCAAGATAGAGACTTGCAAAAATGGTCTCAATCTCTTCGTTCAAACAAGACAAATCAGAATATTGATGACGGAAACAACGAAAATATTCGACATCATTGAAAAATACAAGATGGCGGTCATTATTGACAGAAATTTTTATATCGCTTGTTATTCAGTTTTTGTGAGAAATATCGGATTGGTTTTACTACTAAAGTGTTTAGAATTAACCAAACTATGATGCTCGAGAAAATCATCTCTTTTCGACCACTCTTTTCATGATTTATTCAACTTCAGAAACTTGAAACATACATTTTTCGGGGACAATATTTTACTTTACACTCTGTATATGTATTTTCAGTAGATAAACACTAGTATCATTGGCACAGTATTGTAGAATATTCCCAAAGCTTCAAAATGACATCTGGTTGGAAGCTGTAAGTCCATATTTTACGGCTTGAGCGTCATCGGAAAAAGAGTAAAAAGTACTGTATGCAGCGGAAAACATGCTTTTTCCACCAAATGCCAATCCCAACAAGTAAAAAACAGTGTAACTCATGACTCCTTGAAGGTACAGACTTGGAAATGGTATCAATTTCTTTATAATGTTGTCTAGAAAGAGATTATCCATGATGGCAATCTCAAAGAAGTTTGTCATCATGAAAAAAACAAGATGGCGGCAAAAATATGTAGATTTTCAAGAAATCGTCTGTAATTCTAATAATGTCAAGGATATCGGATCAATTCAGCCATCTGGAAGCTCAAAAATAATCATAATACAATATCTGGAAGATTTCTCCAATTCCAACAACTTTTACTATGGTGAATATAACTTCAAAACTCTTAAAATCAGATTTTTTGGGAACAAAATTTTATTCTTCACCCTGTAAATGTATTCAGTGAACAAACACCAATATTATTAGCACAGTGTTGTAGAATATTAAAGAAGCTTCAAAATGACATCTAGTATGTAAATCCATCTTCTATGGCTGGAGTGTCATTGGAAAAAGAGAAAAAACTACTGTTTGCCGCAGAAAACACTCTTTTTTCACCATATCCCCAACCTGAACATTTAAAAAACCATGTAACTCATGACCACATGATTAAGGTACAGACCTGAAAATAGTATCAATCTCATCGTGAAGATGTGTGGAAATAGGTTATCTATGATGGCAATCTAAAAAATTTTTGTCATCATAGAATAATCCAAGATGGCAGCCAAAAATCTGATTTCAAGAGTTTGAAGTTATATTCACGTCAAAAAATGAGTTCTCCAGCGGCCTCCAAAGAAAACCCTGCATGATTTCTGGTGTGTTTTTCCAAACGCATTAGGTAAATGCATATGGAAAAACCAGGACCTCCTAAATACAGGAATTTAGGAGGCCCTGGGAAAAACGCACCAGAAATCATGCAGGGTTTTCTTTGGAGGTCGCTGGAGAACTCATTGAGAGAGCACATATAGATATATCGTTTAAAAGTTGAAAAACCCCTTCAAATTTCGTAGATTTAAAATTCATCTGTATCTCTTGCACAAAAAAAGTTATAATGAAATGAAATTTGAACAAATTTGGAAAAAAAGTTTTTTGGGCTTTTGAAGGTTATAACTAAAAAAGTATGCGTGTTAGAGAAAAATTTTATGAAACAAAAATTGTAGAGGAAGATTTTAAAAATATTTTCGTCTAAAAAGCGGTTGAATATCTTGAACGGTTATTGAAATACAAGCGATATAGCAAAACCCTGGAAATTTTGGCGGCCATCTTGTTTCCGAGGTGTTTTCCTGTGATTTCGACTTATCATCATCACGATCCTTATTATGCTAGACCTAAAACGAAGAAATTGAGACATCTTCCTAGTTTTTCTCTACTCAAGTAAAATAAATTACAGTTATTCTAAACTTAAGTCAAGACCAATAGGGTATGTAAAATTAATTATTTTTTGAAATAATCTAAAATAGCCTACAAATGACATACGAAGCAGATGGAGACTGTTGCATTGTTGTGGCAGACTATAGCCGCATGCCTTGGCATGCACTGCAACTATAACCCCCCAGCGGTGTCCTATCACTAAAGCTACCATGTTTCAGTTAATATTGGTCCAATCTGAAAACATCAAGTACCAATCGATAAGTAATTAAATTCACTAAAAAAAGTTATTCTTGTATTTTTTTAGTGAAATGAACGGTTTCTGAGTTATTTAAGAAACAACATTTTTAATAGCCACCATTTTGTTTTATGGATTTGAAAAATTATCATAATTTTATTTTTTTCAGCTTTGTTATAAATGATCATGCAAAATTTCAATTTTGTAAGTTTAAACATCATTTAAAAAAATATAATACAGTATGTGAAAAAAGCAAAATGGTGGCCGTGTGGAAAACTGAATAAGACTTTATCACATTACTTTTGGTAGAGTACGCTTAGCCTCTTGCTTGGCGTCAATTGGTAGAGCATGAGAGTTATTTTAATAATTATAAAATCTGGTCGTGGCTTTACTAGGATATAATCTCACTAAAATCTTCATAGGCCCAGACATGAGCTTTCACAATAATACTGATAATTTATAAAAAAAAAATATATATATATATAAAACTTATATCCTATAGTATTGAGGAATAAAATGAATAGTACACCATAAAAAATTTGATACATATATTAACAAATATCTCAAAAAATAAGTCGAAACAAAAATATGTAGAGCGACAGAAATATATAATATAACAAGAAACGAAATCAATAAAATATCACAGGTTAATATTATTTTTCAAGTTCTATAGCACGAAATGCTACCATGTGCTTTCATTTCATGATCATATGCATTTATCTGCATGTAGCTTTGACATCAACTTGCTGATGCTTGTCGACTTGGATAATTCTATTTCAAATATAAACTTCTCAAATCAGAGCATGATAAATTGACAAATCAATAATCCAAATATATATTAATTTCTATGGTTTCCAATAGATTTCTTTATAATAAATATATTTATCTCAGGGTGCGAGATTCGGCACCTGACGGAATAGATAGATCAATTCATCTAGTGAATCAGAGTTACACTATGTTATCACAAATTATATTATAACAATTAATGAAAAATTAATTGAACATTTGTATTATCAGCCTAGAACTTAGTATTCTTTTGATTGGTGTATCTTTTGATATATGAATTGACTCGTTACTATCCAATAAAATAACTCTTATACAATCTTTAAACTTGTGCAAGTATTTTTACCAATTTCTTGATTTATAAAACCCTTTTGACGAGCTAGCTTTGATTTCTTATTCCATTCCAAAGCACTGAGGGCGCCCTATCACTATTTCAAATATCATTCACTCACATGCTGGAATTTTCTATGAGCTGCTGATGACGATCCAAACTCCTGGTGGTCCTGGATTATTTGTAGCCGAAGTCGTCTCTTCCAAGGGATTAAAAATTATTTAAATGACTTTTGCTTTACAATAGCATCACAAAGTCTAAAGTCTTGTACACACGTCCGTACAGATTCGCGCGAACAATCGTATGTACACATGCCTCGGCATTCACTGTACGTCCTTGTGGACGCGTTCCACGTATGCCTCGGCATTCAAAAAGCTATCTGATTTGCAGACGACATGAAGACATGGTAGATGTAAATTTTCCACATCATGACAACAATGGCGTCATTCCAACCGCCGTGAAGCTGGCCCCACCATATCGAGCCCAAAATTTGAAACATATGCCAATATTTAGGGCTTTTTTTGGGCTTCCAGAATAACCAAGTTTCAATTTTTGGGCTCAACCGGAAATGGGTTTTATAAGGGTTTATACATTGGCGGGCCAGCTTCACGGTTAGCCCGCCACCATCACCGATCTTGAAGATGAAGGTGTCATTTGATAGAGTGAATTTTGGGCTTTCATTCTATACCAGTTTCAAATTTTTGGCTTAAAAAATACGACCGTGAGAGACTTCGAAAGTTTTCAAATTCGGCGGGCCAGCTTCACGGTTAGCCCGCCACCATCACCGATCTTGAAGATGAATGTGTCATTGGATAGAGCGAATTTTGGGCTTTCATTCTATACCATTTTCAAATTTTGGGCTCAATAATTATGCTGCGGGCGGAGGAAAAACGTTATAGGCAGGGGGAGGGGGGGTTAATGTATTAAACCAGGTCCCTTGTCGCCGCCAGGAAAGTGTATTCCAGAAAAAATTGATGAGAATCGATGGAACAAGTCTTCAGCTATCATATGATACCACTTTCAATTTTTGGGCTCGATAATCACGCCGTCAGCGGGGGGAAGGGTTGTAGGTAACCAAGTCCCTTGCCGCCCCACCATATCAAGCCCAAAATTTGAAACATATGCCAATATTTAGAGCTTTTTTGGGCTTCCAGAATAACCAAGTTTCAATTTTTGGGCTCAACCGGAAATGGGTTTAATAATAAGGGTTTATACATTGGCGGGCCAGCTTCACGGTTAGCCCGCCACCATCACCGATCTTGAAGATGAAGGTGTCATTGGATAGAGAGAAATTTGGGCTTTCATTCTATACCATTTTCAAATTTTTGGTTCAATAAGTATGCTGCTGGCGGAGGAAAAACGTTATAGGCAGGGGGAGGGGGGAAATGTATTAAACCAGGTCCCTTGTCGCCGCCAGGGAAAGTGTATTCCAGAAAAAATTGATGAGAATCGATGGAACAAGTCTTCAGCTATCATATGATACCACTTTCAATTTTTGGGCTCGATAATCACGCCGTCAGCGGGGGGAAGGGTTGTAGGTAACCAAGTCCCTTGCCGCCCCACCATATCAAGCCCAAAATTTGAAACATATGCCAATATTTAGGGCTTTTTTGGGCTTCCAGAATAACCAAGTTTCAATTTTTGGGCTCAACCGGAAATGGGTTTAATAAGGGTTTATACATTGGCGGGCCAGCTTCACGGTTAGCCCGCCACCATCACCGATCTTGAAGATGAAGGTGTCATTGGATAGAGAGAAATTTGGGCTTTCATTCTATACCATTTTCAAATTTTGGGTTCAATAAGTATGCTGCTGGCGGAGGAAAAACGTTATAGGCAGGGGGAGGGGGGAAATGTATTAAACCAGGTCCCTTGTCACCGCCAGGGAAAGTGTATTCCAGGAAAAATTGATGAGAAACGATAGAACAAGTCTTCAGCTATCATATGATACCACTTTCAATTTTTGGGCTCGATAATCACGCCGTCAGCGGGGGGAAGGGTTGTAGGTAACCAGGTCCCTTGTCGCCCCCAGGGTATGTGTAATCGAGAAAAATCCGATATAAATCGATGTAACAAGTCTACAGCTATCATATTATACCACTTTCAATTTTTGGGCTCGATATTCACGCCGTCAGCGGAGGGGAAGGGTTGTAGGTAACCATGTCCCTTGCCGCCCCCAGGGAAGTTGTATTTCATAATAATTTAACGGAAATCTATGTAACAAATCTACAGCTATCATATTATACCACTTTCAATTTTTGGGCTCGATAATCACGCCGTCAGCGGATGAGCGGATGGGAAGGGTTGTAGGTAACCAGGTCCCTTGCCGCCCCCAGGGTATGAGTAATCGAGAAAAATCCAATATAAATCGATGTAACAAGTCTACAGCTATCATATTATACCACTTTCAATTTTTGGGCTCGATATTCACGCCGTCAGCGGAGGGGAAGGGTTGTAGGTAACCATGTCCCTTGCCGCCCCAGGGAATTTGTATTTCATAATAATTTAACAAAAATCGATATAACAAGTTTACAGCTATCATATGATACCACTTTCAATTTTTGGGCTCGATGATCACGCCGTCAGCGGGGGGGAAGGGTTGTAGGTATCCAGGTCTCTTGCCGCCCCCAGGGTATGAGTAATCAAGGAAAATCCGATGGAAATCGATGTAACAAGTCTACAGCTATCATATTATATCACTTTCAATTTTTGGGCACGATATTCACGCCGTCAGTGGAGCGGAAGGGTTGTAGGTAACCATGTCCATTGCCGCCCCCAGGGTATGAGTAATCAAATTGAGTTAAATGGGCCACATCAATTCTTATCAACACTGATGGCTTCATGCTCTCATCTCCCTTCAGAAAGTAGAGGCATTTGTCCACGTAATTCATTGTTGAAGACTCTCCTCCAAATGTTCTGCATATGGCTGAGATGAGAGCTGCCGAATCATCTACAACGACCTCCTTTGGAATCGGCGCACCAGCTCGTGCCCATTCTGAAAGCCAATATGCTATGGCATTCGCATTATGCCTTTCCGAGAGCATTTGCATCACTGGTATCAACCCTTTTCTTGTATACCCTGTTCTTCTTTCAATTTCTTCCATACGTTGTCAGTAGGCCCCCGTAATTTGCCATCGGATATAATTCTATCTCTATTGGATATAAGTATATGCTCCATAAACTTATAATCATCCGTTGGCGGTCTACCTCTTTTGTTCTTCTGAAATAGAAGAATAATAATTATTGCAAGTCAATTCCTCTGAAGTATAATGGAATCATGAACAGGAAGAATAATTATTATAATAAGTATGTAAGTAATATTCAAATCAGTTGATTATAGCAATAAAATGTATTTATTATGTAACATAATAGTGGGAATCTTTTATAACATTATTACTTTAATAACATCAATATTACTACTATTGAATACTATTATTATGAATTTATATAAGTATTATACGGAAATGTATTATTTCAGTGAATGACTAGGTGGAACATAGATGAATTGAAAAGGTTTAAGGCCAAAAAAGGCAAAAAATTGGAGAAAAACACTATCCTTTCAGAAATGTCACACCTTGAGGCTTGGATACCGGTATCTCGAAAACTATTACATATATAAAAAGAGTTGTTGAATAAATTTTGTTTGAAATTTTGGAACTGCCGTGAAGCTGGCCCCACCATATCGAGCCCAAAATTTGAAACATATCCCAATATTTAGGGCTTTTTTTGGGCTTCCAGAATAACCAAGTTTCAATTTTCGGGCTCAACCGGAGATGGGTTTCAATTCACAGCTATTATATTATACCACTTTCAATTTTTGGGCTCGATAATCACGCCGTCAGCGGAGGGGAAGGGTTGTAGGTAACCAGGTCCCTTGCCTCCCCCAGGAAAGGTATACACCTTGTTGCCCCCAAAAATATGATACAGTACCAAGTTCTGTAACGCTAAAATATCATTGAATAATCATTTTTTACAAAAATAAAATGAAAACTCGAAAATCAGTTGAATGTTCAAGTCAGAAGGTTGGATATTATTCAATTCTGATTATTTTCTAACATCAAATTCGTGAAATTCTTATAACTTTGTTAGTTTTGAACAGATTGATTTGAAACTTCATGGGTGTGTTAATATTGTATGAAGGGAAACGTTCATGATTTTTTGTAGAACTTTCCCACGTCCCCTTTTCCCTCCCAAACCAAAAAAACATAATATATGGTAGTTCTGATGCTATATGCGAGAAAATTCAAAAGTTGCGCTATTCTGAGCTTCCTCTGTGCTTCGCGGCAAGGAAGAGGATTGGATTAAATCACCCGCTGAACAACGCTATTGGTCTACTCATTAGCGCTACTTTTGAATCCTCTCTCATATACCATCAGAAATACCATATGTTTTCGGTTTAGGAGGGAGAAGGGGACGTAGGAAAATTCTACAAAAAATCATGAACGATTCCCTTCATACAATTAACACACCCATGAAGTTTCAAAACAATCTGTTCAAAAATAACGAAGTTTTAAGAATTTCTCCAATTTGTTGTTAGTTTATTATCAAAATTGAATAATATCCAACCTTCCGACCTGGACATTCAACTGATTTTTGAGTACTCATTTTATTTTTGTTAAAAAATTATTAATCAATGATATTTTAGCTTTTCTGAGCTTGTGATCATATTTTTGACGAGTTTCTTCATACCTATATCCAATCAGGTATAAGTTATCTTATATGATACAGTTCTTGAGTAATTAACATTCATTTTGTATATTCTTGTCATTGAGTACATACCTATCTGGATGAATACTTCTTGTACAAATCAATAATTCATAATCCATATAATTCAGTAATATTCTAGTAATTTGAATTAGAATAAAATATTATATGAGGAACTGTCTTAAGGCTGTTGGAGAATGTTTATTATAGAATGTAGTAACTGTTTGTAGCATTCAACGTTTTAATTCAAGTTCAGTATACTTTCTTGTGCATATCATTTATCATTGCCATATACTGTACGATAGGTATGGATTGAAACTTGGAATAAATTTAAATGATAGGCGGTGTATTCAAAAATAATAATAGGCGGTGTTTGGCAAAGATGAATTCCAAACAATATTGTGATTGTGATGTCGAAATGCAATAAACATTAGCTGCAATAAACTTGTATATCTGAGAATGTTTTTATTCTTCGACTTGTCTATCCACCTCCTGCACACGTTATTCAGCTGTAGGTCGGTCAGGCCAGTTTTTCTCTATATTATTATTGTAGATTAATTTCTACGTATAGAGTGAGATGATGTTTTATTCGTCTATACTTCTCACGTCTATAATATCAAATTGAAAGAATCATGAAAAATGTCATATTCACCAGAATCTCGAGATACGTTAATCATATATATTATCATATAAATTAATAAATTCCAATTATCCATAGATGTGCATGTAATTCATCGTTCGGAACAGTATTCAAAATATTCTTATTTAATTTCCTTTTGATAAGAACGTGATTTTTCGATTTTTGATTATCAAATAGCAAAATAGATGTATTTATTGAATTTAACAATATTACTGAAACTCTGTTCATGATCAGAGTGATCACAACTTTTCAAATTTTCAAATCAAGTGTACTTCTCGTGAAATCACAAATTACCTATAATTTGGAAAATTCTAGAATTTTAGAAAATTTTAGAATTTGGATATCAATTATTTAGATTGTAATTTATTATTTAGTACATATTAACATGGATTGATATTTTCTTCGAAATACGGGGAACATTGTTATCTGGTGTATCTGGTAATCTATATGAGATAGAGCTGTGTATCTGGTCTTAGGTTGTAGAGCACAGAATTTCGACCAGAGAGATTTCTAATTATACATTTGAATGACGACAATCGAAAGATATTGAAGATTAAAAACTGAAAGTACGGTAATCAAGATATTTTTTCCTAGTGTTGAAATAATGTGACTCAGTAAGATTGCCGAAGGCTCTTAAGATCGTCAAGACTATTACAACAATGAAAGTTCAACAACATACAAAACATTAAAAAGCTATGCAAAGGCTAAAAATAAACTTTCTACTGGTGATATTTTTTCAATTTTTTTCGATTTGTATATCATCAAGCTATCACAATGAAAAAGTTTTCTCGGGAAAACATTTTTTTCGATCATTACTTTCTGAGATATGAGCGCCTAAGTTTAAATTTATTGGACATTTCAAATTCGGTGAGAAAAAAATTCATGAGATTTAGAGGATAGATTCTTTATGGTATTGTTGATCTAGTGAAAAAAATTTTTTCTGAAAATATCAATTTATGAGAAAGTTATTGAATTTAATAAAAACTAACAAAAATACCTTTTTGTTGAGTTATTTTTGGTAAATTGAATAACTTTATCAAAAATTCATATCTTTAGAAAATTCTACTTTCACTAGATCAATAATAGCATGAAGAATCAATCCTCCAAATCTAATGGATTTTTCTCTTACCGAATTTGAAATTTTTTGTATCAAAAATTTAAACTTGAGGCGCTCATATCTCAAGAAGTAGTGATCGGAAAAAATGTTTTCCCGAGAAAACTTTCTCATTTTGATTGCTTGATGGTATACAAATCGAGAAACTTTTAAAAATATCACCAGAAAAATGTTTAGTTTTAGCTTTTGCACAGCCTTAATTGGTTGGGAATTCTTTTTTTGCATAAGTACCAAATGAATGTACACTACTAATTTTTTTACTTTCAGAAAATTATTTGAGTAGTTCATGGAAGTTTATATATAAATATATATATACCGAATATATTTTGATTGCATAAAGGAAAAATTCAAATATTTTTTCACTTTTCAAGAAATGTTTCAGGTAGAAATATCACGATAAATCGCTTTCGTTAAATCATGATAACTTGTTTGATGATTAGTATTTGTTGATAATGATATTGTAGCCTGTGTATCAATGTAGGCCTACATTATTAAATAATACAGACTAATATTTTCACAAAGAGAAGATTTCCCATGAACACTTGATATTGAAACCATGACACAAACTATTTTTAAAATAACAATAAATTAAATAGCTTCACATGAACATTACAATATTTAATTTCTGTTTCTCAATTACATGGAATGAAACCTCAAATAATTGATATAACTCGAATATCTGCTTAAGAATTTTCTATGAATCTATTTCTTGAAAAGTTGAAAATTATCTGAATTTTTCTGGTATTCAAATCGGGCCAGGTTATTAAATTTCTTCAAATTTATTTGAATATGTGTGTGTTTTATTAAAACATAAGGTAAAAATTTTGCTGAGTTTCAATACCAAGATAAATATTTATATTGAAAATAATATTATGATGTGTGATAATTAAGCTGTGTTCAAAATAAATTCCTACCTTGTCCATGGTGTTGACAGCTGATGGCAGCTGTTGACAGCTCACTCTGGAAGAATGAATGGCAGCATCAGCGACAAACTGAAGAGAACCAGACTCACCACAGATTTCAGGTTGATGGTATAAATCTGAAAATAATAAGATATAAATTTCAGTTTCTGCAGTCAGCAAGCGAGGATTTTAACCTATAGTATAAAATAATGTAACAGATAATGCATCAATTGTTTAGCCACTTGGCAATTTCAAAAATATACTATATTAAAGTCCATACGAGGGGTGTACCGTATATCAATATATATTTTTCAAGACAATGTAATCTTGTGATACAAAGAAGACAATCAGGTTGTAAGAGTGATAAGAATATTATTATGATGATAATTGTCAGTGATGAGAATTATTATGATGATAATTGTCAAAAAGAAACAAATTGTTAATGTAGAATGTCAAAATACAATGCTATTAAAATTTCAATATAATACTATAATCTCAATAGAAATATTGGAATAGTAATAAATTATGAGAACTTTAAATCGCAAGAAATAATTTATTTTCAATGAAAAAGACTGAGAAATTGTCAAAAAACCACTAATTTATTGATAATTAGAAAGACCGGTTCCGGTTATTACACCATTGTAATTTCTCAGTCTTTTTCATTCAATATGAATAACTTAATTACCACAATATCAACTTCTCAACTACACAAAAAATAATTTATGAGAACTTGAGAGTCGTTTTGTTTATATAGAAAAGAGGCGGTTCTAGTCACTTTTATGATCATTACATAAACAATTTAAGAACCTTTCATGATGCCCCAGTTTTACAACAAGAACAATAGGTAGGTAATCTCTTCATTAAAAGGATAGATTCTTTTGAAACTATTTCAAATGAACCTAGCTTATACTCTAAAAACCAAATATTTCAAGATTTCGATGTATTTGCAATAATACAAGTAATATATATTGGAGTTATACTGTTATAACAATATTATAATGTTTACAATTATATATTAAAATAATATATGTGAAAATATTATTATGTAATAAATTTTGATTGAATTTCGGTCAAGAACTAACAGGATAATTCGTAGTGCACAAAGGGTAGAAAGTAGATTGTCATTTATTATTAACTAAGAATTAGTTTGAAATTGATTGATATTAAAGTTTTACATAGCACACGAATGAATGTGGAATAAACAATTACCATTATTCTTATTATCCAAGAGTGAGATTGAAAAAAGTTTAAATTGAAATTTCTTTGATATGGGGCTACTGGGATACAAAGAAATTAATATTCTACAATGGAATCGATAGTGGAATCTCTGTGAATATTATCTTACCGTATTGCAAGGCAATTTCTGTCTTGTGATGCGTTTTGATGTATCCGAGGATGCTGTTCTGATCTGCGCCGAAGACACTGCCGTTGTAAGAACACAAACGTTTGAATTCAACTGAAGCCCTTAGTATTTCTTAACTTTTGAAGAAAGCTCTCTAGTATCCCAGTCTAAAATGGCAATGGCCAATGGGGTGACGAGAAAATGACGTCAACATGGAAAATTGTAAACATGGACATGTGAGGGTTGGCTCTCCATCCAAAATCATTCCTTCAAAGAAAAACATACTGGGGCCGCACTTGTAAAACAAGCTAGCGAAACAAAAGTCTATTCATGAATTCCGAAACTGAAAACGAGCAAACTAGGAGAATATGCACGCTCAACTTTTGTTATTGACTATAGAAATGTATCTGCAGAGACTAGGGTCGATTCTATTGTAATGATTTTCAACATCTCCTTTATTCTCTAAGAACGCTTTAGAAACAAAAGTGTCGGAGACAATTCTGATATATTGATTTTGTCACTTAGGCTGAATATCTTTAACTAACACATTTCTAGAAGAAGCCTTTTTATTTATTATTACTATTCTGAGCTTTCATGCCCAAAGATACCGCCTTGTGTCAAATTATCTTTAGATTCAGCCGATTCGTGAAGACTGAATAAGTTTCTCGTCACTCTGACGCCGAACCAAAATACAATAAACTTCCTCCCCTATTCAAAGCTTTGGAAGGAAGTATTCAATTTTGAAGTGGAGAAAGCAGGATGGATGAGTATTGCACACTGAAAGCCAATATTGAATGACATCGTTCTATCTGGAAATTCCCTTGGTTCCATTAGCTTTCTTTTGATTCAGCCAATTTCAAATGACTGAATATGTTTTTCGTCACTCTGACACGGACCAAAATTCCATGAACTTCCTACCCTATTCAACACATTGTAGGAAGTATTCACTTTCGAATTCAATAGAGAAAGCGGGGTAGTTGAGTATTGCATACTGAAAACTCATATTGAACGACAAACTTCATTCTGAAAATAACAATACAAATGTTCAACTCGATATAATCGATATAATCTAGTGATACTTAATTCTAAAGACATTACTGCAAGTGAAACCGAAACAATAATACACGTACTGATTATTGTATGATGATATTTTTAAAATACATGACCTTTGATTACATCTCTGAAAATATTCCTTCCCTGGGGGCGGATAGGGACCTGGTTTCCTACAACCCTTCCACCCCCTGATGGCGTAATTGTTGAGCAAAAAATGTGAAAGTGGTATCATACGATAGCTGTAGACTTGTTACATCGATTTCCGTTGAATTATTATGAAATACAACTTCCCTGGAGGCGGCAATGGACATGGTTACCTACAACCCTTCCCCTCCGCTGACGGCGTGAATATCGAGCCCAAAAATGAAAGTGGTATAATATGATAGCTGTAGACTTGTTACATCGATTTCCGTTGAATTATTATAAAATACAACTTCCCTGGGGGCGGCAAGGGACATGGTAACCTACAACCCTTCCCCTCCGCTGACGGCGTGATTGTCGAGCCCAAAAATTGAAAGTGGTATCATTAAATAGCTGTAGACTTGTTACATCGATTTCCGTTGAATTATTATGAAATACAACTTCCCTGGAGGCGGCAATGGACATGGTTACCTACAACCCTTCCCCTCCGCTGACGGCGTGAATATCGAGCCCAAAAATTGAAAGTGGTATAATATGATAGCTGTAGACTTGTTACATCGATTTCCATCGGATTTTTCTTGATTACTCATACCCTGGGTCCGGCAAGGGACCTGGTTACCTACAACCCTTCCCCCCCGCGGACGGCGTGATTATCGAGCCCATAAATTGAAAGTGGTATAATATGATAGCTGTAGATTTGTTACATAGATTTCCATCGAATTTTCCTTTAGTCCAGGCGCTGGCTTACATTGAGCATACATGAGAGAGGCAGAGAATTTGACTTCGGATTATTGTTAGGGGGTCTTTAGTGTATATGAAACTCGATGTCGTCACGTCCCAGGGTGGTCGACAGCTTGGGGGGAGGGGGTAAGTTGTAAAAAACGCGCGTTTATAAAATCGCCTGTCCTGCAGTTACTATCCATAGTACAGCTTTTAATTTTTTCTCAATATTATGTACACATAACTGGCTTCCAATGTGGTCCTATACATTTTTGCGATAAACCGCATAGTTTTTCCGTAAAAAAATAAAATATCTCGAAAAATGTATTTTTTTATTATGGACTTTTTGTTATTTCTCAAATATTCAAGTAATTAGCCGACTTAGAGGAAAAGGCTCCCAATAAACGTTGTGGGCCGTTTCTTGCTGAATCCAATGATATATATAGTTTGGGGGTTACGATCATAGATGCGGCGGTGGGAGGGGGATAAGTAGCACTGTTACGCTGCGGCGCGGTCCTCCCCCATGATTAATGCGCGTAATGGCCTGTCTATCGCATCGCTCCTACTAGTCTATGCATTCAAATTATGTATTTCAGGAACGCTATCTTATGTATTTTCGGTCGCTGAACACGATTTTTCAACTCTCAAGCCTTAATAATTGATAATTATCATCATAATATACTAATTATGGTCAAAATTACAATAGTTTGTGCAATGGTTAAAAAAATAGTTTGTGCATTTGCTCAAAAGTAAAAGCTTTTGCTCAAAATTGTATGAATAAACTAGAGCATTTGCTCAGCTTTTGAAGCAAATGCTTCAATAAAGGTGAGTCTAGTCTAGAGCAGCTTATCACTTTCGCTCATAGTAAAATGGCTCAACTAATTCATATGAGGAAGAGGAAACTATACCAGATATGATCACAACCAATAGTTGAGTTCTATAAAACTCATTTTAGATTCATCCATGATATATATCACCATTATCCCTACAAAAGAATAAATACAAAAGATACCTATATCCGATATGAAGATAACCATCACAAAATATGAAATAGGCATTTAAGAAGATGAGAGTATAGACGATTATAAGAAGGCTATTGATATTATAAGAATATGCTGAAGATTATTATAGAGATGAAATTTTTTCACGCTATTATTTCAAAATTCTAAACTCAACTAACCTAAAACTCTATCCATAAATAGAAAACAGAGCAGATGACGCAAACACAAGCAGTGCGCACCCTTACTTGCATATTTAGCGTTTCCGTGAGCTATAAAAACAAAGTAAGGCTACAAAAGCGAATCAGCTGATGGAAATCTTTAAAATACGTGAGCATTTGCTCCAGAGTTCAGGAGCATAAGGTAAAGCTTATTCATATAAAAATGAGCAAATGCTTTTGCTTCTACCTACTTTTGCTCATGAGCAAAACCTTATGCTCCATGGTCTTGCTCATGAGCATTATTTGCTCTGGTTTTATCCATATGGGCCATTGATATATAGCATGGTAATTTTTTGGAGATGAAAAACATAAACTCACCAAATACTTTTTCAGTATTGATATAAGAGTGGGACTATGTAATTTAAATTTATTTTGTTCAAATGTATTAATTCATAATATGATATGGAAAATTCACATCAACTCGAGGAAAAACGACATATTTCACAAAGCGCAGTAAGCTTTCAGGTAACTGTGACCATTGCCGGTCGTTACTCTGTATCTGAGACAAAGAGAAGCTGCTAATGCCAGTGTCATGGCGCGGCGCATACGTCTATACACCTCAATGGTTAGCACTTCTCAAAACTCATTAAATTTGAATTTTCAACTATGGAACTATTTAACCATCACATTGTTAATTCTTGAGTTGGCCAACATTTGATTTTTAAAGCTGGGTTTACACCGGAGTTGATATCACGAGTTATTAACTTGACTGAATCGAAAAAAAATTCTCTTAACAAAAGTTAATAATTCGTGTTTTTAACAGAAAATTCAGTCAAGTTGATAACTTTTGTTGATAATTCGTGTTATTAACTCCGGTGTAAACGCTTTAGCTGCGTTAATGACTTTATTAACTTTGACTTTGACTATGACTTTGACATGATGTTAATGACTTTTGTAATTAACATCAATTAATAACAAAAATGTTATAAACTTGTGTTATCAACTCTGGTGTAAACGCAGCTTTAAGTTACTATAAATTAAGTTTCATTTACTATTTGATGCATTTAACTGATCAAATAATCTATTAAATAATAGATTTCCAACATATCACGAGTTACTAAAACAAAAAATTCATTGATGTTTGGAATTCTTGCAAATAATATTGATATTTGCAGGCACTGTAACAAAATAGAAAAAATAGGCTAATCATGAAAAATAATTTAATAAAAAATTCAAACATCAACATTTTTAATAAAATATTACAATAATATAGTGAATAATGCAATAAAACTTATTTGTAAGTACAGTTGAATATCGCATCCGAAAAAACTTGATAAGATTTTTCTCTTGAAAACAAAAGTTGTACAATAACGAGAATACATCAAGTGATGTGAGGAGCATAATGTGAGAATATTACCAATAGTAAGTTACGATTTTAAAAAATCAAATTAGTTGAAATGTTGAAGACATCTAAAAGGAATTTGTCAAATCACAGTTTCCGATTTATAGACCTTCAGTTAGCATTTTTCATACTATGATAAGAGTCTAAAATAAATTTACAAATACAGACAAAATGATCGATCTGTATCAAGGTAGATAGATCTGTATATAACATAACTCACTTTCGAATAATTCAATTCAATCGGTGAATTACTGTCGCATTGTGGTAAGATATAGCAGTGACTCCACACTTAGCACCAAAAAATCCATATTCGAATCTAATTTTACAAATTGAAATGTCACACTTAAATTATTTAAAAATAGGACACACGACTTTTGGATAACTCTACAGATTAAAAAAGGAAAAAATTACTTTTATAAATTTTCAAAAAATCTGCTTATCTGGAGTAAAAAGTGTGTGAATTTGAGGATAATAGCATAATTTAAAAAGAGGAAAACTAAAAAAACTTTTCAAAACTATTGCAAGGAATGAAAATTAGATAAGTACAGTTGAACAGTCTATAAATAGTTGAAATCATCAGATTAATTAACTACCTATATAGTTATAGAATTGAGATGATATCAACTTTTTTCTATGAGGGATTCATGAACTAAAAATAAAGAGCTACAAAAATTGTGAACTGTAAAAAATGTGGATTAATACGTATACTAAAAATTGAGAAAATCAAAAACTAATAAAATAGGAATGACCAAAATAGAGTTAGTACACAGTAAACGAATACAGTACAACAGCTAATTTTGGTTTGAGAATACAGTTGGGGTATTTTGTAGTTGATGTGGTATTACTTAATATCATCACTGTACACAGAAAAATAAACTTTGTTGTAGTCTAAACAGTGTGATTCAACGTTACTAGTGTCGAAACACAGTGTCTACACTACAACAAGGTAATTATAGTGTTTCATGGAAAACAACATCAATTACAAAAATAAAATTATTTGATTTATAAGGCATATTGAATAATATCACTTATAATTTATAATTATATTTAGGAACAAATGTAACAAGGAGTATAAGGAGTGAATTAAACAGGGAGAATACCACAATAAAACCTCTAAACTCATGAATAGAATAAGACAGACCTTGAGATACGTCTAGAGATTGTAACTAGATACTAAGTAATTATTATTGATGACCCTATTTATCGAAGTGGACTACTCCAAAACTTATTCTACAAAAAGAGGAAAGAGGAAGAAACATTTCATTCGAATTGAGTATCGTGCTTTTTAAGGTTCAAACACTACGATGGTTGTGATTGATTCATATTTCTATTCAATATATCACAAGCGTATAACAGCATTGTAACTGTGTTACTTATAACTTGAAAACAAACTCACAGTTCTAACAAATAAGGAAAGAAATTGAAAATTGATCACTTTGACAATACCGAAGGTAAAAAAGCTTGATATTAATCACGATATTCTTGATTGTATATTTCTAAAAAGTCACCCTATTTGAAGTGACTGACACTGACACAACCAAGAAAGCACCAAAGAATCGGAATTGAGGGTGAACATCATAAAGCTATAATGATAATTATACTTGATTTCATTCAATGTGGCAATATGTGACTGGAATCCTTTTACTTGATATAAAACTTGGGGGTCGATACAACACCGGTTGTAAGTATTCTTGTAGTTCTTGATAGTTCTGAAAACAACGGTAAATCTATAAAATTATCATTAATATTGAGAAGATTTTAACAGATCCACTAGAAACAATGCCATTCTGCTATCTTATGTATTCCATACTATAAACGATTTTCCAAGTTCGGTTCGGTTGCCTAGAGATCACGCATGAAAATCATTGATTCATACTTTTGGTTTCCAAATGAGTTCATTCTTGAAAATATATTTATGAATACGGCCTTGGAATACAACGCTGATCCTGAATCACAGATCAGAAGAGTGGTCCCAAGAAGGCACAATGAAATATTATGAGTTTAGGCCGTCAAATAAATCAGTTGATCTAATCTATGGTTTGAAGCGTTATAAATTCAGTCTGCTATCGGCACCTGTCATTCCAATTCCGTCCGAAATTTATAGCATGATCTCACACTTCATTACAAACGTTCAAGTTTGTAATGCCCAGTTGAACAAAAAGTTCAAGCCCGGTTACACAAAACCTTTTAAATTTAAATCTGATTCAATTACATAAGAACCAATCAGAGAAGGTTTTTCTAAGAAGAAAGCATCACTGATAGGTTCTTGTTACATTTAATCGGGATTAAAATTTAACAGACTTTTGTGCAACTGGATCTTAGTATGTGATTATTATCACAAAAATTAAAGAGTGAATAAATTAAAATGAGGGAGACACAACTAGGAAATGGTTGGTACTGAAGCGGCACATCGAAAACCCAAATTGCCAGATGAGCTGTCTGGTGTGTTCTGACTTCTGGCAGCGCACCTATATCTGTAGCAGTAGCTCTTGTGGCACAAATACGAGCCACCCTTTTTCACCTTTTCTGTTCCGGTAGCAGGCCCTTTCTGAAAATAAAATAAAAGCCAGTCAGTCAAGGGAGAGCTTTCAATCTGGACAATAGTATGCACATAATCTACGAAAGCACAATTTTGAATTTGTAACTCAAGAAAGTTGAGCTTGGTAGACTACTAAGAAGACGAACCCCTGAAGAAACGCATTGTTATGGGCGTTACAAAGCTTTTCTTGATTATAGTTAATTGAGACCGTTTTGATTTAAATTCGAATGCAATGACCATAATATAGTACTCCAGTTGTACCAGTATAGTATATTTCGCACCTAGAGCAGAAAATGAGATTTTTCCAGCTCGAAATCGGTTTTCAAGTCCGAGGCCGTAGGCCGAGGACTAGAAAAGATTGAGAGCTGGAAAAACATTTTTGCCCGTGGTGCGAACGATATTTTTCGCCACACTACAGGTATTGCTGACAAAATAAATAAAGAATACAAAATAAAGAATACTCGTTAAGCTATCGTACCTATCTCTTGATTTTAGTGGTAGAAGATTTGCAGTCAGGATTTCAGATTCTTTTAAAATATCACTTGGAATACCACAGTCATCTTCAAGCATTTTTAAAAATTCGGAATGCACTAATCAACAATAAATAATTGAATAAAACTGGTTGCGAAGCGAATTAGTTTGATTCGAAACTGGAACTCAAATCATGGCAACTTCAGCTGATGATGAAAGTGGACACTCGACCGATCTAGCGGATGACTTATTAACTACTTCCATGAGCGGCTGGAAAGAGACAACTTTCTGGCCTAGACCGGAAAAGAAACCCTTTTCTGACGTCGTCTGCAAACAAGGTCTTTCAGATCTACGTAGGGACTGGAAAACAGCTGCTTTCTGTGCAGTGTGGCGAAAAATAAGTAACTACATTGACCATCTATTGCAGGTGCACGGGCTCATATCTTCAACCTCGAGAAGTGAGCCAAAATCAAACAGCAAATATATATTTTCATCATGAAAAAAGTATTATACTTTACAAGTTGAGATTAAAAAGTAGAGAACTTTTAGTTTTGAATCTACGCGTTGGTTATACATTTTTTGAATCTTTTGAAAATAATGCAGATATTAATTTCAACAAAGATCGATGATCATTTTCACCTAAATCTCAACTGTTGACTGTAGCTGTAGCCTACTGAATAATTATTGACTTATCGATATGAGGTCCCTCTTTACTTTCCGCAACACTGGATTATCTCATTCATATATTTGGAAACCATTCATCTTGATTGTTGATTGATTGATTGTTAGCCGTTGGAATAAAATATTTTGATATGATTTGTAGGATTTTGAGCCAATGATTTCACCTAACTTTTGAAATTTGTAGAGTTTCCTGAATACTTGCTCATGGAACTTTAGAGCCCTTATTAAGTAAAATTATATATCTCATTACTGTAATCATTGCTCATTGGAACTCAGAATTTTAAAAATCTACATGTTTAAATAAGATGAAATTCTCCTTTATGCTTATGAGTAACATATCAAGAAGTCAGTAGAATGAGCATGTTATTCTTGTGTTCATAGTGTATGATGTAAGATCCTTACAGGGTTATGCGCATGTTGTTTGAGTGACGAACAGTCCACCAGTCCGAGGTCCATTCCCAGACGTTGCCGACCATGTTGTGCAGTCCAAAGCTGTTGCTGGCAAACTCATCGACTGGAGCAGTCGAAACAAACCCATCCTCCGCCGTGTTATTAACAGGAAACTCCCCTTGCCAAATGTTCATTCTAGAAAAAAAAACAATAAATGTATCAATTGAGAAATGAGAAGATTTGGTTTGATATAAATATGATGTGCTTTTCCAATTCTGTGATATCAAATGATTTTATATAGTTAATTGAAAGAATAAGACTAAATACATATTGAAAGAATATGATGTTTTCAATACCAGCATATTTGACAGCATCAACGTCTTATTCTTCCAATTATGGAGAAATATCACAACATCTCCTCTCATACAATAACATTATTTTTAGATAAATTCTATTATTGTGGCATTCACTTAGAACTGCTATTGATCCTCATATAAGTATGCTTTGCAAAGAAGTTATATCAATTTATTGTATGTATAGATAAATTCTATTATTGTGCGATTCACTTTAATCTGTCAACAATCCTCATCACAGATAGCACCAGTGCTTCCCGTCCAAACGATAGACACCGTTTTCGGTGAATCTTACTGAAGATAGCTTGGAAATGTTTTTGAACAGTATCCTGCATGGGCCTATGTGATGATTTTCTATTAATAATAAAGATGGAAGTCACCCAATGGAATTATGGATCCCTAATTGAAAACTGTTTATTTTTTATTTATTTATACAATAAGTACATTATCAAAATGATAGGGAGAGGAAAAATAAGGTAACCTTTTGCTATTCCTCTCCCAAATTTAGATAACACATAGTCCGAAATAGGTTAAGTCTTGTAGTTCCTCAATTCACAGAATTTTCAGTCCTCAAGTATTTTCACAAAGTAGATTTTCAAATTTAGTTGCTTCAAAACTAAACATAGAAAAAATATTTAACATTATTATAACTAAAATAGGAAATATTCACATATTAAAAATATAATTTTGAAGAATTACCGAAAAATAATCATTATTGAACAATAATGAGCGATCAAAATCTATAGATTTCATTAAATGAGTATAGATTAATTTGTTTAAAAAATTCAGTGAATGATGGGGCAAAGATAGCCAAGAATTAAGTAATTGTGATTGAGCTTGAAATAGTTGATAAAACCCAATTTAAAATGCAACATACAAGGGTTATAAATTAATTTATGCAACTAGCTTCTGCCTAGACGTAACAAGTAAAGTCAATTCTGACGTCACGAATGTATTTATTGGCTCATTCTCATCTCTTCTGGAGGGTCTCAACCCTTTTTGAATCTTCACTTTTGGCGTCACCGTAATTTACGATGAAGGAGGAAATTGAAGCTTCAGCCAGGAGGATACTCTTTATTCAGGAGAAAAGTGGCTCACACATATTTGAACAAGGGAATAGTTGTGTGATATGAAAGAGAAAATTGTAGCTCCGACCAACTTGAAAATTCGTTTGAGCATTGCTCGACAAACCAGGTGTTTATTGATAAGTATCGGCAAGTGCTTGAATTTTATAGAGGTTGCACAAGGCCAAAACAAACAAGCAAACGAGGTTAGGCATGTATTTGATGAAATCGAGGGCTATGCTTATGGACAGAGTTGATATTGTGGGAGGGAATTACACATTTCGTATGCATATGAGCTATGAGCTTCTCTAATTGCCTTCATCTCAAATTCGATACAATGTTAAAGTATGTGTGATGCGCATGCCTACTGAACAAAAATTCACCCACGCCACCAATGATTTTACCAAAATATTTTAGAAAAAAATCATAGTGTACTGTCTTGAATTGGCCGATGATTACTTTTAAATTGTAATCGTACCGCAATTTATTAGATGTCCTTCGGATGAATAAAATATATTCAATAAATAAAACCTCAAGGTAATCAGCGATGACCTCCTGTGCGAAATAGCGGGATAAGGATATAACACCGATCAAACTGGGGTTTTGTTATTTAGGTACAGCGTTGTAATTGTAAGGCTGGGCACACACCGATTAGTCAAGACAAGACTACGTTTAGTCACAATACTTTACATAGTTGTTTATGAAACAACTCACACTGATTAGTCATTGCAATTATACATGTCTTAATAAGTAACTATGTGAAGTATTGCGACTAAAGTGTCTTGTTTTGTCTTGAATTGTCTTGACTAACTGGTGTGCGCCTAGCCTAATAAACGAGTATTTTGTTTTCTGAAACCATTAATAAAGTTTGATTTGAGATTTGGAGTAGTATACTCTAGTAGGATGATCCATTAGGATGCTCCAACAGCAGGAGAATGGTGTAACTATAACTATAGCTGGTCAGCTCGACTTGAAAGCAGTGGAAAGCGAGTAGACTTGAAATAAATAACTTTTAATGAATCGGCAATATTTTTCATACATACTCCTAGCAAGCTGAAAACTGAGCCTACACCTAGTATTACAGCGTTGCTAGCCCGTTGGGAATGCCATCCTACTAGAGCTAAAATCCTCTAATAATTCCTGAAGTGATGGTCAGACGTTATACATAGTTGAAATCGCAAGCATGAGAATATGCAATAGGTTTTGGAATGCCATTTCAATATTAAGTTTTATACATACACATGATCTCTATTAAAACATGTCTTGGAGCCTTTAATACAACCTAGGTGAAAAGTAAATTTCAAAATAGGATATTCTATATTCACATTAATTGGAAGATCAAATTCTGAAATGCTCACAGCATCAGCACAAACTTGCTAAGACTATCAAGGCTAAAATGAAATAAATCAATTGCTGTAATCATCAAAAAAGTAAAACAAGAATAAAAATGTTCATAAAAAAATGTCTTCAAATTTTATGAAGAGATGGATTTGAGAGGAAAATTGGCGTGAAAAACAAATAATTGAGCTGAAGGACATGAAGGGAGAAGATTGAATTTCTGAAGCAGGTTGTTGATAGAAAGATTAGTTTTCATTCACTACACTCACAAGTTTTGATTGACGAACAATTGAATAGTGTAGAATAACTTTTTATAGCAATTGTGGCTCTATTGACGTTGTGATAATGCTCTCAAATGCACCATGAATGACTATGAATAAAGCATGAATCATCAAAGTCGAGCATCAGAGTTCTGCTTATTAAACAGATTATGTTATTTATTATCGTTTTTTTTTACAGTTCCATGTGCCCTTACTGAAAGAAGTTCCAGACGAAAATGGAAAGGTAGAAAATTACACTTGAGACATAATGAAACAAATTTGACGTACCAATTTATTGGAGTAACTAAAAAATAAAACATTATCAAATTATATTATTTGTATACTAAAAACTCAAGTCGAATGATATTACAGTCATTGTTTTATAGCATTACTGAGGAATGTGATAAATTTTACGTTGTATCAAAGTTGATAAATAGAGTCCAAATGTAGCGTTGGTATTTATGTAATAATTTAAAGCGTTTGAAATTATAAATTGGATTATCTGATTAACAATACTAGTGAATATCATTTTTTATGAATGACGCATATATTTCATTACTTACATGCGCATTTTAAATTGCCGACTTCTCAATATGCAACAAAACTACTTCAATAAATAGAAATAGAATTTCAATAAAATCGCCGACTTCAATAAATGAAATATATAATTATCTGCTACGCTGAAAATATTTATTTGATTAGGTAGCATATTGTAGACATTGGGCAAAATTGTATTTTTATAATGTTTTATTCGGTTGGCCTACTGAAGATTGCTTGTTTACATCTGCACAGTCGCTACTGAAACCCAAAATCCTGGCCAATAGAATAGAATAGATTTTATTCCTTTAAGCATATAGATTACACAATCGAAAACGTCACAATGTTCAATAAATACAATAATAAAAAACAATCAAAAACACTGACTATCATATGATTCAGCTCATACATAAATAATGTCACAAACATATATAATTCAAATATATTATCATACACTAAAATTATTGCCAACCTAATATTAATACATTATGGAACGACATGGAACTAGACATGCCGTATATATCTCTACTAGATGAAGATTTCATTTTAGAAACAATAGAAAGAACTTGATCAATTGAAACCTCCTTCATCTCAAATCTCAAATTAGATCCTGGAGAGAGAGCCAATAAGTCTGATGCAGAAACCCCAGGTGAGTCAATATTCATGTGTATTTGCGATATTGCATCAAGAAAGTATTGATTGAAAGCATCAGGAGAGACGGATGTTTCACAATGTTGAGGTGGATTTGAACATTTTCGAACGATTGTCCATGCTGCTGAACACTTGTTGTTTGCCGATTCAATAAATCTGGCACTGGAGTTCAACCTGAATAATCGCAATTCTGATTTATATGATTTTCTTAAGTTAAGATAGGTGAGTCTTGCATTTTCAAGTCTACTTTGCTTGTATTTATCATATGCAATCAGTAATAAATTCCTCAAATTATTCAAAGCAGGTGAGAGTTGATTAAATCTTTTAGATTTGCCAAAGGTAGCCTTCCTAGTTTTCAGCGGGAAAAAGCTTTCAAATATATCATAAAATATGTCGAAAAATGCTTGAAAATTATTTTCAGAGCCAATATGGATAAATACTCTGGAACAATCAATAACACAAAGTTGACAATATAACTGATTGGTTCCAGCAGCTGTTATTGGTCTGTACTGCCTATTAGCATTTGAGGTATTTAAAACAGGATTGCCGCCTAAATTTGAGTTTGAATTTACATACAGCATCATGGTCTCCCAAGGCAACTGGCTCAACAGCCACATCAAACATACCAGGATGAAGATCAGTTGCAACATTGTCAATGCAGGAATCCATCCTTGTTGGTTCAAAATTAGTAAGATATAAGTTATGGGATTTGAGAAAATTCACCAACTCAGTTACTTTAGGGTCTGTAGCTAGTATGTTCACATTGAAATCCCCTCCTATAACAATATAGTGATCATGCATGTATCTAGATAAAGATAGAATAAGTCTATCCAAGGCATTAAGAAAGAGAATTAAATCACCATTCGGTGATCTATAGAGAGCTATAATAATAATCTTTAGTTTCTTATTCCTAATAGCAATAAATTCATGATGAGTTTCATTGGAATCGGCCGAGATATCAATTACTTTAAAGTCATTAACACATTTTTCCGAAACATAAACTGCTACACCACCATTCTTAGACATAACTCTACAGAAGGCAGAGGTCAATACAAAACCATCTATGTTAACCAGGTTTAAATAGTCTTCCTTCAACCAATGTTCTGTTAAACAAAGCATTTCATAATAAATTATTGCTACTGTTTATAACATTAATTTCCTGTATTTTATTACTTAGACATTGAACATTGCAGAAAAATATAGATAGAATAGGAGAGTCCTCAACAATTAGATGGATCTGTTCAGGATTAGGTACTAATGAGGCATACCTAAAAAACTAGTTCCATATTGGATTGGGTATCACAATTGGGTGATTGAGCAGTCATTGATTCCAGAAAGGATGAGAGAGGTGACACGCACGTCACCTGCCTCACTTTGTATCGCAAAAGGATGTTCAACGTTGTCAGTAGTTGATGCTCTTGGTGTGACTGATGAATCTTGTAGCTCGTAACTGGGTGAGAATCCATGAAATTCTATGATAGAGTCATCTTTATCTATAGCTGCCTCAGATCTCACTGCATGAATGTCATTGATAGAGTCAATCTCGGTCAAACAGTCTGAACTCTTCCTTTCAGCAGCCTGAGTCACATTCCTCGAATTTGCTGTAGTTCTGAATATTTCCTCGCAAATAATTCGTTTACCCGTTTTGTTATAATGCAGGCCATGACGAGTGAAGCGTCTACGGTTCAAGTACTGACTTGTATCTTTGAGGGTAAAGTTGAGTTTTCCATTATATTTCTCCACAATATTTCTTATTGGTAAATTAGCGAAATATATGTCGTTATTCAGGGCAGTGTTGTCGAAACAATAGGGTATCGTGTGAAATATCACATTTGTCTGATTAGGTATAGAGCATAGAGCATCGAGTCCTTGCTGTATAGTCAGCTGATTTGGTTCATGCATATGCATGTCGTTGCTTCCCGCCAGAACAACAACATAGTCTTCCTTAGTCAAACTACTTATAAAACTCTTCCCTCTCTCAATTACATGCTTCAGTTTAGCGCTAGATTACGTGTAGACAAAGCAGTCAAATTTTTCATTTAGTCCTTGAACATATCTGGAGAGATTTCTACCCTGACTGTCAGCTAATATGACAATCTTATTTTTCTTGTTTATTACCGGCATAGCCCTGTCCATACGCATGGGTTTTTTATTTTTAGTAATGCTCTTTCGATTATTTTGATATAGAGTTTGCTGAGATGATGATCTGTGTACCTGAGCCTCTACATGTATTCTACAAGGTGGGGCAGAGCCGACTGACGAGTTTGGAGGGGGCACTGCTCAGCCTGTGGTGGGAGTAGGCAGGCTCGGTGGGCGTCATTGTACAGTCCCGGGAGAATAGTTTTTAGTGTGCATCATGAATTGGACGGGAGAGCATCGCGGTTATGTTGTTCGCGCTTTTTACGAAAATCAACATTCGATTATCCCAGTTCAACGGGCGTTTCGACGACATTTTAACATTCCTGTCCACAAACCCGTCCCATCTGTGAACTCTATCAGAGCGTGGGTTCGTCAACTCGAGTAAACTGGTAGTACACGACAAGAAAGAAGACATGGCGCACCAAGAACAGTGAGAACTCCCGAAAATATTGAAATTGTGAGAGCAGCAGTCGAGCAATCACCGAGGCGTTCTGCACGCAGGCATGCAATAGCTTTGGGGATGTCCAGCCGTTCAATTAGGAGGATTCTTCGTGAACATTTGTTTTTTCATCCATATAAAATCATGATTGTGCAAAAATTAAATGCCGCCGATTTTTTGAACCGCAAAAATTGTTGCAAGGAAATGCTTTAACGCATCCCGGCAATGGCGACTCTTTTCTGCAGTGACGAGGCTCATTTTCATCTGTGTGGAGCTGTCAACACACAAAACTTCCGGTACTGGGCAGCAAATAACCCTCGACAACTTCATGAAAGACCACTTAATTCACCAAAAGTGACAGTTTGGTGTGCCGTTTCTCAATTTGGAGTGATAGGGCCATACTTCTTCGAAGATGACAACATCACCGTCACTGTCACCTCCGAGCGTTATGTCACAATGTTACAAACGTTTCTGCAACCCAAATTGGAAGAACTTGCTGAGGAACAGACTTGGGGGAAATATGGTTTCAGCAGGATGAAGCTACAGCCCACACAGCGCGCATTTCAATGGATTTGTTGAGAGAAATGTTCCCAGGGCGACTTATCTCTCTGAGGGGGGACGTGAAGTGGCCGGCACGCCCACCCGATTTGAGTGTCTGTGACTTTTTCCTGTGGGGCTACCTCAAAGAAAAGGTTTTCAAACATCGCCCACACACTTTGGAAGAGCTTAAGGAGAAAATCAGGGAGGAGATTCAGGCCTTACCAGTGGCAATATGCCAAAATGCGTTTGAAAATTTCAAAAATAGGCTACATCAGTGTATAGCTGCTGATGGCCGCCATTTAACCGATATAATTTTCAAAAACTAACACTAAAAACTATTTTTCGAGCTGAATTCAATAAACCAAACCATTTTTTTCTAAGTTTCTCCGTTCATTATTTATAACCCTTTCAAACTCGTCAGTCGGCTCTGCCCCACCCTGTATGATGCATCGAATTGGACGGTCTATCTGAGTATAGAACAGAAAATCTGTTATCAGTCTTAATAGAATCAATATTTTTTTTGTCCGTTCCTAGGCTTAACTGTGTTCGTAGGTGAGATAAAACCGTTATCCTCAGCAGTATACTGTTCTCTGTCCCGTGAGCTAATTTTTTCTGTTTGAATCAATTCTATTATCGCATTCTTATCTTTTAACTCATTGATCAAACTTGACTTGGTGGCCTCAAGATATTCTATATTAGATTTCAAAGAATTCACTTCCTCGTCCGCCTTCTCTTCATTGAACAGAGAATTTTCAAAACATTCTTTCCTCCTATCCCTTTCAACCTCCAATAGTTTGGACAACTGTTTATTTTCTTCCGAAAGATCCGTGAAATTGTTACTCAATTCGTTGTTGACTGATATGGAATTATTAAGTTTACTTAAGACTCCGACTAAATCAGGAATCAAGTCAATAATGGCATCATTCGAATAATTATCAGCTATAACTGAGAGAGTTCCTCTGATTTTCACAGCCAACTCTATAACAGTTTCATTAAATAAGTCACCATTCATAGAACAGAGAGGATAGAAGGAATTTGCCAAGAGAGCAGTCAAAGCGGATGAGTAGGAGGCTCCTGATTATGGATGTGAAAAGGATTTGTTTACAAGTCACCCGCCTTATTAGTCACCCACCTATTGAAAGTGAGAGTTCCTAAGCCGATAATAGAGATAGAATCCAACCGGCCGTGCTGACGTTGTCATGGAAACCGAAAGGACGCCACTGTCGCTAGGAGATGATTACCTCGTCGACCGGTTGATCGTTAAGTTGAACAACAGAGTACAGTTGAAAGTCCGTAACATAATATCAGTGTATCTCATCTGATGACTATCGCAATCTTGTTTACGCTACCGCAATCTTGTTGACACTACTCACTAGTCAAAATTTCTTCAATAGAGTCAAACGTGCACTTGTCAACTTGTCTAAAACTAACCTCTTCAGAAACAGCCGCGTATCCTCAGAAACCTTCGTCACAATATAATTCGAAAAATCAGGTAAATTACTACCCACACTTAATGATAATCACTTTAACTCGCGTCAATTGCCAAAAATTGAGTAAATTCTTCCAATAAATTAAACTATGAAAACTAGAAATAATTACAAAGCAGTACGGAGAGAACACAAACCGGGCAGTCCAGTCTTGCCAACCTTTCAAAAGTTCCTGCCAATCATTCCTTGAAAAAGGGCAGCAGTACGGGGTTGAAGAAGGGCTTAAGTTATCTGCACTGTTCAATGACAAGGATATGAAACCAATGTTAAGTGTTCCCTAGATACCGTAGTCAATATTATAGTACCTAATAATATCAGGCCACAGTGTCTATGACGTGTTTATTACAGTTGTGTGACCTAATGTTATAAGTAGGTACTGAATACCGTAACAATTAAAAATCAAAGTGCCCTTTTCAATACACAGAGTGTCCCACGAGAGGTGTAACAACCAAAGAATAAATTTGCAACAAAAATGTTCAGTAAAAGTTTATTATATCAACCTTGTTTTCGAGATATATCGATACATCGGTTGGGAGGAATTTGCGATGAGATTTATATAATTTGATTGTTTGGTTGACGGTTTCTGAACTTTTTATGAGCGCTCAAAGTTGCATTCGTTCAAAAAATGAATTCGTCCAGTTCAAAGCCAAATTTCAAACAGTTTGAACGCTCTTACAGAGTTCAAATCCGTCAACAAAGTAACAATTTATATGATTGGAAATTTCTTCCTCTTTTCAACCATATTCTTAGAATTAGATTTCGACTGATGGTGTTTTTTTTAAATATCAAAAAATTGATATATCTTGAAAGCTAAGGTTGATGTAAGAAAATTTTACTGGACATTCATGGTTGCAAATTTTATCTAGAGTCTATGAGTTTCGGCTGTTATACCTTTCGTGAGACATCTTGTATATTTTTATTTTTTATAACATTGTAAACAAGAAAGAAAACATTGAGGAAAGTAGGTACTATTATTGAAAAAAATATAGAACTTCTAGGGACCGCATTGAAGAGATGCTGACTTGAAAACGTGAATCTCACTCTGAGTAGCTACTGGAATGGTTGTGGTGTATACCTGTGCTTGTCGTTGGGCATCATCTTGTTGCCCCAGGGAAAGAGCCTCCTTTGCAGCGAGCTGCGACACGCGAACTCCCATTCGGCCTCGGAGGGGAGGCGCTTGCCGGCCCACTTGCAATAGGCCACTGCGTCATGCCACGACACATGCACCACCGGGTGATTCATTCGATCTAAAGTAAAAGCAAGCTCTAAGCTTATTGCATACTCTTTCATCACAGATTAATAAAGCGGATCAAATGCAAATTAATCGCCATAAATCTCAGCTTCAGTCAGTAGTTTGTACAACCACAGCATATAGCACTTACACCTATTTTATACATTTTTAATTGAAAAATACAATAATTTATTAAACTTGCTAATTATTTTAGTATCTGGAGAGAAACAAAATAATCTAGATGAACACACTTCTCAGGAGTGTTGCGTTTCTTTGAAAATACAGAAATATTTGTAAGTTGAATAGGTTATTTTATTCTCTAATAATTCATTTACCGTGTCGATTAGTTGCTATATGCTATGACAGTACTACTGTATAATGAAGAATAGGATAACAAAAAAGAAAATTAGTATCGTCCTGAAAAGAATAATATAACAAACGACATATAAATGTTAGCAGTCATTAATGTCGGGTTTTACTATACCCCAAAAATATTGTAGGCTTATAAATAAATTACATGAATAGGCCTATTTTATAAGCAGGTTGAAATATATCTAGAACAATAAATCTTTAAAAATCATGAGATATTATATTAGTAGTAGTTGCTTTGGCTTACAAGTGCGTGGGCGATTAAAGAGCTGGCAGTAGAATTTGGCCAAAGCCGTCAATTCAGTCCAATGGGATAAGTAATGTAAAAACAATCATATCATTCATATGTTTTGGAACACATCACGTCTACAGTTTACATAGGGTCTTCGGAGATAAAGTATTTTGTAAATGACTTTTTGGTCCATCTTGAATGATTACTTTTTGGGAAGCATTTGGATACCTTCAGCATATGGTTTGACAACCAGTTGACAGTCACTCTCGGTCTGTCAAATGTATTGTTGAGGCCGCAACCACCAAGACATTTTAAAAAGCTCCATGCTTTCCTACTGGAGTGTTAAAATCTAGGACTTTCTACGATACTCATCCAAGCCATGTAGCAGGTCAGATGCTATTTCAGTCCTTCCACATCTCTGGTAATCTTGGTACAGTCTTTCACTATCTTCATTCCACCCTGGGATAAACTCCCTTCTGTAGCCCCTTGGTATGTACTTCTAGGCTGTCGCGATCAGCATCCCAACAAACCTACCATAGTTTTCAGCTCTTGGACTAATCCACCTCATATTTTTCTCCGTATCAGAAGGCATAATGTGGGATGTTCAAGTACTGGAAGGCCACATCTCAGCTGGGGGCTTATAGATGTTGACAATTCTTATTCAGGCAACTTATACAGTCACATTTTGAATATTATTACGAGTATCAGCTTAAACCAAAACAGCATTCTTCATATGTTTCCAAGTATATATTGTCACAACATAGTGTTCATGATATGTGGCACCCAGAAATTCAAAACCAGAAATCTCACCCCTGCTCTTCAACTGGTCAGGATCCCCTGGAGGAGGAGGAGAACATCAATGTTATGGTTATTTGAAAATCTACTCAAGTAATCACTTTTTGATCTGATAATTCCTTCCACATTTATTTGGCAGATTCGGACAAAAGGCCCAATAATCTTTGTCAACTGGCCCTGACAAGGGCCGTTTTCATATGTCCTATTTCATTACACTATTTGGCCAAGAAATCAAATGACAGCTTGGCGGCCAGTCACTGTTACTCGTTAGCACCATCCGGGGACACGTGTGAATTAGAGATATCACGGGCACGAGCAATGTTTACACCCCACTGTCCATGAATAAGAGCGTCATGAGTTCCAAAAGTTCCAAATCTCTTGAGAGATTTTGCTGCGCATATTGTTCATGTGAACTGGATCTTCTTGCTCCATCATCACGATGAGCAGCTAGTGTTCTCAGCTTTCTTCAACTATGTACCTCCTGTTTGAGTTTAACAAAGCTTTTCCACTGAGGACTTTGGAACACATTGTGAAAAGTCATTCATCACCCTGGATTAGCCATGACTTACGAAATCTGAGGGACCTGGTTTATAAAAGATTTCGGCAAGATGGTGACTCAAATGCAGCCTACTTGAGACTGAGAAATGACTATCGTCTTGAGGTTGCAAAGGCAAGGCTTGCATTCAATGCTGGCATTATCCGTGGGGCACCAAACAAGTGTTTGGCAGCATGGAAGATGATTCGGAGTGAGACGAAATTATCTGCTCCCGCATGTGTTCAACAATCACTGGGTGGACTCCATCCAGCAGATCCGAGAGCGGATTGCGGCATCGCCGGAGACATCAACAACATCACTGAGGCTGCTGGAAGACAACGGGCGACCACCAGCGGCAGCCTTCGCTTGGCATGGAGTGACTTGTGAGGACATCCTCAGGATCTCATCCAGGATGAGATGTATATTAATACAATACTTACATATTGTATTAACATATCAATATTGTATAACATACCTGTCTCAATCACTATTTCCAGGCCAGCTAAAATTGGCAGAGGTGATACCTGTGTTCAAAAAGGGTAATAGGGGTGACCCTAATAATTATAGGCTCATTTCAATTTGCCATTTTGTGCAAAATATTTGAAATAGTGATAGCTGAGCAACTCTATGTATTTTGTGAGTTGAATAAGCTAATCTGTTTTCAGGTACACAGTTTGGCTTCAGAGTGGGGAAATCAAAAGTGGAGGCTGTTGAATATATTGTTCCTACCTGGAGGGACGTGAGCAGATAGTGCTGGCGAATGGTGTGAGGTCTCAAGTTAGATCAGTGAGCTGTGGGCTCCCCCACGGCTCTGTGCTGGGGCCTCTCCTGTTTCTGATTATGATTAATGATGTTGCCCTTTTCAGAGACAGGACTGTTCTGTGTTATGCTGATGACACCTCAATGTTGCATATCAGTGAGACATGGCTGACCTGTGCAGAATGATGTGAGCTTCTGAGAGGGCTGTTGCGTACTGTTTTCGAGCTAATCTTTTCCTTCTCAATGGCGAGAAGGACCAAAAAATGAGTTTGACCTCAGGAACGGAGAGCTATATGATTTCGCTCAAGTGGAGCTCCTTGGCTTCACTCTGTACTATAAATTTTCCTGGGGCGGGCACATTCAGGTAGTCTGCGGCAGGTTGAGTAGGGTGCTGTTCTTGCTGAGGAGGAGATGTAGCCTATACCAGAGGCCCATCTCTGCATTTGTTATTTTGCCTTCTTTCCAAGTATGATGGGGCATATGGTATCACCTTGTGGGGTGGTGCCTCTGAGGTAAAAGATATACTGCTGGTGCAGAAAAAGGCCATCCGGATTCTTTTTAGGGCCGAATTTTTAGCACATTTTAAGCCTCTCTTCGTGAGTGAGAAAATAGGTCATGGTTAGCTATAAAGGTCTTCCACAATGTCCATACTCTGCCTACCAGGGGTGATGTGATGTGCATGACCATGAAGCAGGATGAGGCTGGGCCTGCCATATTGTAGATAGGGGAGGACCCAGAGCAGTCTCATCTACCAGTCAGTTAGAATTTTGGACAAGCTGCAAGTTTCAGCCAGGACTCTGCCTGAGACGGTTTTAAAGAGGAGACTGAGGGCTTTCCTTCAGGAGAACCCCTTTTATTATCTGGAGGAGTTCTATGATTGTGATCCTGCGACTGTGAGTAGATATTTATTGCCTTAGTCTTGCTGCTCGGTATGTCTCGTTGCATGCTATGTGTTTTGAATTGTAACTTTTGTGACTCTTGACCTGTGTCATGTCAGTTTTTTCTTATTGTTCTCGACTTGTTCACTTGTGGAAGATTGCTACCTCGTACTCTCAATGATTTCAAAGCAAGCTGCCGCCGGCTATTTCTTATCATCATAGAATGTAAATCGTCTTTGAATTGTGAGTTGTGAAGTAAATTAACTGCACATAACATATAAATGATAAAAAATTATTCTACTATTCTACTAAACTAACTATTCTACTTAACTATTCTCTTAACTCTATTCTTCTCAATTCTCTTAACTATTCTACTTACCTTTTACATTTGAATCTGGACCTTCGGGATTTCTCCAGCTGCTAGCTTTGACAGGAAGCCACCAGGGAGCACCCGCAACGGCTTGCGATATTGTTGATTTTATCTTCTCACTAATAAGGGGTTCAAAAACAAACGAATCACCAAACTTCTCAGCTTCTGTAATGTAGTTTGTATCATCAACAAACTGTTTGAATTGTGCATTGTTTACTTCATGGACATCCATAAAAAAATTGTCAACTGTAACTTTTCTTTCGGGACTTTCACCATCGGCCACAACTATGGGGTCATCAGTCCCCATATAAAACTGCTTACCTCTGATGAGAACCATTTTTTCTCCTTTTGATTGTTTTTGCTTCATGTATGGCTTTAATATATTTTTAAAAGTGAAGCTGAAACAATCATTACTTGCACTAATAGAATCAAACTCTACATCTGATAACAATCTATCACGTTTACTGAAACAAAATTGCTCTTGTGTTTCAGAATTTCCTGACACATACTCATTTTTGGGATGTTTATTCCTATTTAAATTTCCACCACACCCACAATCAGCAGATTTTGATTCTTGGACGGTTGCATCAGCAAATACATTCGGAAAATTCAAAATACTATTGTTATTGCATAAAAGTTTTAAGTAATTCGGAAGTGTAAGAAGCAAAAATAATATTCTAAGGTGATTCATTCTATAATTCAAAACTTGAAAGTTTTGATAAGTACATACAGGTTATGTTACAAGTTGATTTATAGCTGACGTTCTAATGATCCTTCATACTGAAATATACTGGTTCAAGCTTATATAACATACATACATTCATTTAAAGTTACAAACATAATAAATTTTGAAATAAAATAGAAGAGCGAGTAAAGTGTTTCCAAAATTGCACGCCGTACTGCTTGACACAAACAAAATTTCAAACTGTTTTGGTTGTTTTTTTTTGTAATTTGTAGTCTGTCAGTTTGGCAGTTGTCACAGTCAGCTGTAAAAGATTTTCACAGCTGTGATCTGTTTGATCCGTACCAAGACAGCAGCTGCTTCTCTTTGTCACAGATACAGAGTAACGGCCAGCAACGGTCACAGTTATCACATAGTTATTCAAAAGTATCTATAGTGAGGTCCACGTTATAATGGTAGTGTGTGATTTGCAATGGTGTTGCTATCCTTGTGTATCATTTGTAAGCAAGATGTGCCTTCACCGAATATATGAGGGTGGGAAAATGAAAAACAAGAAAAGAGAGAACCTATAACTCAGTCAATGCCAAACATGAAAGCCATCTCAAGTACATATTTATTTTTATCTGTCGCACAAGCAGCACGTTTGTTATTAAAAACAAAAAGAGAAGCTACATTGATTTTGACAACAAATGAAATAAACAATCTTTCTGTCGATGACAAAAATTGTTCAAAGACAAAAACACTGTTCGTTAAACTTTTCTAAATTAAAACTCTAAAATCCTGATCAATATGAGATAAATATATGATTCATATATATGTCCCATATGACCAGGTGATACATTCAACAAAGCAGATGGTGCTATAGTGAGATCCACATTATAATAACAGTGAATTAAGATGGGAAAACAGCGTTGCCGATTCTCTGCCTGATTAATTATCTTTCTACATTGCCAAACAGATTTGGCATCGTTGCGGAGAAAGAAAAGGATAGTACTACCTGCTTTGTCAAATGATAGACAAGGATAGCAACACCAAAATTGATCAAATACTGTCATTATAACGTAGACCTCACTATATCTCTTTCACGCATCACAAGGTTGCCACATCGTTTATCAACAATGTAGAAATTCAACTAATTGACAAAATAGGGTAAAGGGTTAGGTTTTATTTAGAATATATTTAATAATGTTTCATAAGGATAGGTTAGGTTTTTGCTTTGGGCTGGGGTCCAGGTGGAGTTATGGTTTTGTTGTTTCAAAGGTGAAAGGATAGGCTAGGGGGTTAGGGGTTAGGTTATTTCAAGTTATATTCAATAATGTTTCATAAGGCGAGGTTAGGTTTTTGCTTTAAAATTGCAATTTGCTAGAAAGGGCTAGGGTACAGGTAGAATTATGGTTTTTGATATTTCAAAGGTGAAAAAATAGGTTAGGGGGTTAGGATTTTGCTTTGATATCCAAAGTATTGAATGTGAAAGGGTTGGGGGTTAGGTTATTTCAAGTTAAATTTGATAATGTTTCATAAGGCTAGGTAAGGTTTTTGCTTTGAAATTGCAATTTGCTAGAAAGGGCTACGGTACAGGTGGAATTATGGTTTTTATATTTCAAAGGTGAAAAGATAGGTTAGGGGGTTAGGATTTTGCTTTGAAATCCAAAGTATTGAATGTGAAAGGGTTAGGGGTTAGGTTATTTCAAGTTATATTTGATAATGTTTCATAAGGTTAGGTTAGGTTTTTGCTTTGAAATTGCAATATGCTAGAAAGGGCTAGGGTAAAGGTAGAATTATGGTTTTTGATATTTCAAAGGTGAAAAGATAGGTTAGGGGGCTAGGATTTTGCTTTGAAATTGCAATATGCTGGAAGGGATAACGGGTTTCTACAAAGATTTATGTTTATTAATGTTTTAAATATAAAAGGGGTGGTTACGGGGTTAGGTTTTTGCTTTGAAATGATAATATGCTGACTTAGTTATAGTGTTTTTCAACATTAGTTTAATAACAACCGTTATATTTTATTAATTATATTATTGAAAAGTACTCTTACTTCTATTGAATGAAATGATGATAATATATTGATTATTATATCGAATTTATTGATAAATCATCATTGGATAATAATATCATCATCAAAATGGAATGACGGCTCCAGTTACGGTGCTCGGTAACCATCATCACAAAGAACGTTACATTCAAAGATCTGACTGAATGGAACGGGAAAAAACCGTTACTAACACATGCGCGATACGGTGCTGTCTGAGACCAAGAGTGGTTTGTACTTAGACCAGTTATAGAATAGACACGGCCTATTGTATATTCATCATTGATATACGGAGTGATTCATAATTATGGTAAAATAATTCAATACGTGATAGTAGAGGTAAAAATAAGAAGAAAAATTCTCATAAACATATATCCATAAACGCTTCATTAGCGAGCTATACAGAGTGAAAGATTTCGTCTGGAATTCAGTTCCTCTGGTGAAAAACACCGATGCTGAATTGTTTGGGGACTAGTTTTTAAAAAAAGTATGGTGGATTCATATGTAAAAATATCTGAAAAATTGAATAAAACTAGTTTGGAAGCTGTAGTATGAGTAGTTTTTGAGAAAAAAGTTAAAATATGCAAGAAATCTACATAAAAAAACACAGACTTCTATGTTTGATACCCAATAACTTTCTTTAATGACCAGTAAACATATAATTTTTTGAAATAACAATCGTAGATAATTAAATTCTGAAAAGAATGATGTAAGCTGTGTAAACTAAATTTAAATAATAGTTGAATAAAATGTATTCTTATGTAGTACATTACACCACAAAAATTTGCTGTTTTATGAGGAGAGAACTAATAGCTCATAGGTTGTAGCTGATTGCAAATAAAATATTCGGTTTTTTATGAAAAGCTTGATTCCTATATGAAAGTAACATATTATCTAAATGACATTAAACTTATACCAAAAGACTAAAGATGATGATCAAAGTGACCTCCATTGTTCTTAATGCATATGTTCAGATGTCTTCTCATCAATTGTTGGACCCGTTCAAATATTCCAGGAGTCTGCTTTAATTATCATTCCTATCCTGTTCAAAATTCTTAATTGGAGTTCTTCAATTGTATCAATCAGAGTATTGTATACTAAGGTTTTCAAGTGTTCCCAAAGATAAAAATCCAAAGGATTCAAGTGTGGTGACCTAGCTGGCCATGGTACTGGCCCACCTCGGCCTATCCATTGATTTGGAAACCTGTGATTCAGGTGTTCCTGTTTACAAACAGCAACACTGAAGTGTGCTGGAGCTCCATCATGCATAAACCAAATGTATTGGCGCAACTGAAGAGGTACATCTTTTAGTAAGATGAATAGCTCCTCTCTCAAAAAGTCCAAGTAGATTATGCCATTAAGCCTGGGAGAAAGCTCACACAGAAGTAGATGATCTCCTATGATTCCTGCCCAAATGTTTACTGGAAACTGATGTTGTGGACGATTAGGATTGATGGCATGAGGATTGTCAGCTGCCCAAATTTGTTGGTTGTGGACGTTAACGATAGCAGCTCTTGTAAAGTGTGCCTTGTCGGTAAATGAAACGGTTGTTTAAAAGTTTGGGTTAACGAGTTTTTCTAAAAACCATCGGCAAATACCAGCACGGGGAATACAGTCTCATGGCAATAAAGTATGAACTTTCTGGAGGTGGTATGGATGTAATTGTTGCTCTTTTAGGATCCTCAAACTAATAGATTGATTGACATTAAACTGCACTGATTATTCTCTTGTGTTCTTCTCTGGATCTTCATAAATTTCATTAAGAACTTGATCCTCCAACTCAACAGTCCAAGTGGATCGGGGTCTGCCTGCATAAATGTGCTCTTTGGACATCAAAGAACCTGTTTCAGACAGACGTTGATGAATAGTGGCAAAAAACCTCGAACTTGGACATACTCGATTAGGAAAGTTTTCTTGATACAAACGTCTTGCTTCAGTTCTATTACTGTGTCCCATCCCATACATAAAATGCACGTCAGCTAATTCAGAGTATGAATGATGTCTGAAGTGACCTGCCATTTTTTTAAAAATTAACACTCAACACAAAAAAGCCAAGTGAAATGGTTACAAATAACTGGTTAATAGATTAAACAAAAAACACAGTGTGGTTACAGTAGGCCTAACTTACAGTTTGTTGTTTTGTTCAACAGTGAGCTAAAATATTTCTGAAAATGATTTCCAGCTGATAATTTCTTTTGAATATTTTCTCATTTAGAACAAAATAGATCAGCTGTTTTGGAACAGCTGTTATCCAAATCCATGTTTTATTTGCAATCAGCTACAACCTATGAGTTATTAGTTCTCTCCTCATAAAACAGCAAATTTTTGTGGTGTAATATACTACATTAGAATACATTTTATTCAACTTTTATTAGAATTTAGTTCACACAGCTTACATAATTCTTTTCAGAATTAAATCCTCTACAATTTTTATTTCAAAAAAAATTTTTGTTTACTGGTCATTAAAGAAAGTTATTGGGCATCAAACGTAGCGGGAGCGCATTTCAGCGGGAGCGCAGCTGGAGTTTACCATTTCAACGAATAATAATTTACATCCTTCTGAAATAACCACAATCTGAAAGTTTTCTATCCGATGACGACGTCACGGTTTGGAGATATGGCAGTAGATGTTGGCTTCAAAGGCTAGACTTCCCCGTGTCTATTCTATAACTGGTCTAAGGATACTACCATATCACCACATCATGACGTCAGCATAGAATAGAAAACTTTTCTGCAGCGTTTGTTTATACACAGAGAAGAGGCAACTGTGGCAAAGATCTGGCAACCCTTTTCTCCTATCTTCCTACACTGCCATTATAACGTGTACCTCACCATAGCAATGCTGTCCTAAATTGCTGCACCTCTGAATATAAATAGTTATATACTACAATAATCAGGTATTAGAGGACGAAATATGTGGAACACAAATGCTGAGTATGATTCGAAATTGGCGGTAGATCTAATTCCTTCCAAGATGGCGTATTATCGCTCTGTGAGCTATAAAAAAAGCTTTTGAGTATCAGCTGATAAACATGTGACAACTTTGTTTTTACAGCAGTTTCTCTTTGTCTCAGATACAGAGTAAAGCCAGCAACGGTCACAGCTATCACATAGTTATTCAAAAGTATTCTTTGAGAAACTATAGTGAGATCCACGTTGTAATGGTAGTGTGTGATTTGCGATGGTGTTGCTATCTTTGTCTATCGTTCAACAAAGCAGATGGCGCTATCTCTTTCACACATTGCGATGTTGCCACATTGTTAATTAACAATGTAGAAGTTCAACTAATTAACAAAATATTTTATCTCAATCATGAAAATTTATTATTACATATTCAAAAAATATATTTTCTTGACAAATAAAGTATGATCAACTATTTCAAACAACAATGAACAGTTGAATTCATCAGATATACCAGTATCAGCTGTTTGGTTGGCAAGACTGAGATCTGGCAAGCCCATTAATATATATAGATTCTCCATATCAATGGGCAAGCCTATTCTCCTATCTTCCTATACTGCTATTATAACGTGGACTTCACTATACCAGCTGATTGTGTGCCAACAAGATTCAACTTGTGCATCATAAAATGAATATGTTCAGTTCTAGAGAGTGCACCACATGTTTATGTTTTGTTCTAAAGATAAATAAATCGATGTTTATGAATAAGATGTTTATGTTTTGTTCTAAAGATGAATATATTTCCAGTATTATATGTGAAAGGGTTAGGGGTTAGGTTTTATTTAGGTTATAATCAATAATGTTTAATAAGGGTAGGTTAGGTTTTTGCTTTAAAATTGCAATATGCTAGAAGGGGCTAGGGTTCAGGTAGAGTTATGTTTTTTGATGTTTCAAAGGTAAAAAGCTAGGTGAGGGGTTAGGATTTTGCTTTGAAATCGAAAGTAGTACATGTAAAAGGGTAAGGGGTTAGGTTTTATTTAATAATGTTTCGTAAGGGTAGGTTAGGTTTTTGCTTTGAAATTGCAATATGCTAGAAAGGTTGGTTGGGGGTTAGGATTTTGCTCTGAAATTGCAATATGCTGGAATGAATTAGGGTTTTTTTACTAAGAGTTATGTTTATTACTGTTTTAAATGTAAAAGGAGAGGTTAGGGGGTTAGGTTTTTGCTTTGAAATGACAATATGCTGACTTAGTTGAAGTGTTTTTTAACATCCGTTAAATAACAACCGTTATAATTTCATTCATCGTATTATTCAAAAGTACTCTTCCTTTTATTGAATAAAATAATAATATATTGATTATCATATTGAATTTAATGATAAATCATTATTAGATAATAATATTATCATCAAAATTGGATGACGATTGGCTTCAGTTACAGTGCTCGGTAACCATCATCAAAAAGAACGTTACATTCAAAGAACTGACTGAATGGAACGGGAAAAAACCGTTACTAACGCATGCGTGTTACGGTGCTGACTGCGACCGAGAGTGGTTTGTTGTTTTTACTTGGACTTTTGTTTAGAACATAACCTTAAAACCTATAACAAAGGTTATCATGTTGTCATAACATAAAATATTTCACCTATTCTGTCATTGTAATTATTTGTATTCTTATTTTATAGTATTGACGTGTTCTATAGATTTCGAAATTGAGGTCTTCAATGTTTGATGCTGTTCAATCGTGTGTATTATCCGCTTTCTCTTCAGATCTTGTTGACAGAAATCAAAAATAAAACTTTTTCCAAGTGTTCTAAAATGTCTTGTGAAAGTTTAAATACAATTCTAAGATCTGAATATAAAGGAAGCACAGAGGGCTGTCATTGTTTGATTTATGCTAAAAGTAACGAGAAAATCTTTGGGGTATATGAACCCAGAGCCGCTGTCCTGGTGAGCAGAAACCTGCTTACTTAGACCATATTTATCTAACTTAAAGACATTTAATTATTATTTATTCTTAATCTTTGAATATATATTTTAATTAAAAATACATACATTCATTCTGTTTATAAATTAATGCGTTAATAATATCTTTGGCTTTGTTGGATCTGAATAGTAACTTTGGTTATTTAAAAATCTCAATTATATTCTCCCTGCGAAATTTCATGTCCAGTATGAACTTATTCTTGAGGTTGCCAGTTTCGGGCAGAATATTTACTAGTAAAGGGTTAGTGCACAACTACAGGTTTTCGAGCACAGCTTGGCCTTACGTGAAGGACACATATATAAATGATTTTAAAATCATAGATCAATCCAAGAACCATGAATATAGTAAAAGCATTCATGCATTTCATTGCATGGTATATGCAAAAATGAATGAACAAAATTTCACGATTCAAAGACCGAGAGGTTGTGCTCTGGTGAGTATTGCATTTATATTTTTAGAATTTATCTTACAGTAGAAATATCATGTTTGATGTGAAAACATTTATTATCTCAGACTACATTTTTGTTTTCAGATGCAAATGAGATTTGACGGCTACCTTGGCTTTCCTGGTGGTCTTGTAGATCCAGGGGAAGATGTCATACATGGATTGAATCGAGAGCTTGAAGAAGAAATGAATTTGGATCTGAGCAAGCATAAAGTCACTGAAAAAGATTTCGTATTCTCACAACACAGTAGTAGTAGGGAGTTGACATTACATTTTTATGCTTTGGAAACTACTCTTCCTGAGTTGGAAAAAATAGAAGCTGGAGTACATCAAGCCAAGGACTATGGATCAGAGGTACGTTATTCCTTTGAAAATAAATTTGTTAGGCCTATTTGTGATCGAAAAATCAATTAAAAAAAATTATTATAACTCAAAATATGAAATACAGTATAACTCAATTGAAATATTTCCTATGCATGAGGATTACAATAAAAAAATATAATTGAGTTGGTATTTTCGGGAACATTCAACCTCTCATTTTACCTTACTTATTGTATTTATTGAATAATTACATCATTTTATGACGTATATCATGCAAAAATATATTAATATCCTACATTTAAAAAAATAATTTCAACATAGCGTAACTACTAACTTCCATGCAAAATCTAAAGATTTTACTACAGTAGAACCTTGATAATTTGGACCTGTTTAATTTGTAGTGGAAACTCAGTCCCTGAAGAAGGTGAAGTAATGTATTTTCGTCCCCTCGATAATTTGTTGTTCAATTGGGTGCTGGCTTTTTCTCTAATCCATATATTTCGTATTCTATTATTCTTCCATATACCATGCAAGGGGGAGATTGTGCTAGGACTATGACAGGGCCGTGAGCTAGGACTGACAGGACAACACTATCGCTAACTAATTTTCCAGTGATGATGTTACGAAATGGAAATTACATTGACTTACTTGAGTACTTCTACCATTTCTGATGCCAAATTGCGCCTCCTCAAGGTATGGTTCAATAAAACATTCCAGCCTCTCATGCAGTATTCTTGAGTAGAGCTTGCCCGGTACGCTCAGAAGGGATATTCCCCTTTGGTTACTGCATTCTCTATTGTCCCCTTTTTGTAAATGGGAATCATTACAGATACTTCCCAGTCCTTAGGTATTCTCTCATATCTCCAGGCTAATCTTATCACTCCCAAGAGCCACTTTCTACCGATTGGTCCCATATATTTGATCATTTCTGGTGTGATGCCATCATGTGCAGGTGATCTTCCAAGTTTCATCTTTCTCACGGACACATCATTCTTCTTCTTTTATATCATCCTCTATAAGCAAGATATCAGGGTGCTCCAACTCTGTCATGTCTTCCTGTATTTTCTTCCCTCTCATCTCTGTTCTTCGTCAACTGATCAGAGAAGTACTCCTTCTATCTTGATATTACGTCTCGCTCATTTCTTGAGCATCTGACCCTGGTGAAGCCAGGGGTCAAGGTATGTCTTTGTGAGGAAATTTTGTTTTGGTTATCTATAAATTGTTATTTATACACAGATCGATCAATCTTTCCTCATCATTATTAATTTTGCTTCCACCATGCTTTCCTATCACTTGCTCCGTTCCTTTCGGTAAGTTTCCTACACGGCCATTCATATCCCCACACAGTATTACTGTACTTTTTGCTTCATCAATAGCCACCTGCAGCTCATCAAAGAAATGATCCTTTACTAATTGATCGTCACATGGAGCATATGCAATAAATTATCAAAGAAAAGGACTCGCAATTCTCTTCTATATCCACTCATGATTACGCTCATTAAAACATTTCCAGTCCTCAATCTTTTCCTTCTTATCCCTATGAATCATTAATGCTACTCCAGCTGCTGCTCGCACCGCAATTCCTGTCCCACTGAAGAACAGCAAATAATGATTATTCAACACAATACAGCCAGTTCCTTGTCTTTTTTCTTTAGGGCTACTTTTAATGTAAATAAAAATATAAATCTCAGTACCCTTTTAAATTATTCTGTCATATGTTTTTGTCATATGTTCCATAATTTGAAAGGGCACTGAGATTTATATTTTTTACTTTCCTTGCCCTATTACCATAGGTAAGGAAAGTATTGCTTTCCGAAAAAAAATAAGGTACGCCAATTTCTAAATTTCTATACGTTTCAAGGTCCCCTGAGTCCAAAAAACTGGTTTTTGGGTATTGGTGTGTGTGTGTGTGTGTGTGTGTGTGTGTGTGTGTGTGTGTGTGTGTGTGTGTGTGTGTGTGTGTGTGTGTGTATGTGAGTCTGTGTGTGTGTGTGTGTGTGTGTGTGTGTGTGTGTGTGTGTGTGTGTAAGAGTGTATGTGCGTCTGTGTACACGATATCTCATCTCCCAATTAACGGAATGACTTGAAATTTGGAACTTAAGGTCCTTTCACTATAAGGATCCGACACGAAAAATTTCGATCAAATGCAATTCAAGATGGCGGCTAAAATGGCGAAAATGTTGTCAAAAACAGGGTTTTTCGTGATTTTCTCGGAAACGGCTCCAACGATTTTGATCAAATTCATACCTAAAATAGTCATCGATAAGCTCTATCAACTGCCACAAGTCCCATATCTGTAAAAATTTCAGGAGCTCCGCCCCATCAATGCAGATAGATTCCCAATTATCAGGCTTCAGATACAATTGAAACAAAAAAAAATCAAGTGGAGTAGATTGAGCATGAAAATCTCTATAATTAATGTTCAGTAACATTTTCACCTAAAATTGAAAATAAGCTTTAAATTCGAGAAAATGTGATTATTCAATTGCAAATTATTGTTGATTCTATTAAATCATTCACTATGAAGAGACAGCAGACCTCATGTGTGTCTCCAGCGTTATTGCCCTGTCATCAGCTGGCTCAAATATTTGAATAGTAGACTTGAGATGCGCGGGAACACTAGCGTCAGTGATCAATTTTCATAACGGCAAGGAAAGTTGTGTGAGTGCGCCACACCAGATTTTTAATATCGGGGCACCGAGCTTAGCTCGTTATTTTTATTTATTGATATAACACAATTCTCTAAAATGATCGTGTTTTTATTCTACAGTTGACTACACGTCAGCTCATGAATTTCGGGGATGCAATATTTTTATTTTCCACAGAATCACTCGCTCCCTTTTTACTATCCACAGACGACAAAAGTCTCAGCTGTTTCAGCCAAAGATGAATTATCCTTTTAATGTCGTTCAGCAAGTTTTCCCAAGGATGTTCCAAATTTCGTGAAAATCGTTAGAGCTGTTTTCGAGATCCTTTGAATATGAATAACCAGATAACCAGATATAAAAATATAAACAGATATACAGAAATTGCTCGCTCAATATAATAGGATTTACATTAAAAGTAGCCCTAAAGAAAAAAGACAAGGAACTGGCTGTATTGTGTTGAATAATCATTATCTGCTGTTCTTCAGTGGGACAGGTATTGCGGACCGAGCAGCAGCTGGAGTAGCATTAATGATTAATAGGGATAAGAAGGGAAATATTGAGGAAATTTTCATAAATGGCATTATTTTTATTTTATAAATAAAAATATAAATGGCATTAATGTCCGAAACATGTGACAAAATAATTTAAAAGGGTACTGAGATTTATATATTTATTCATAAGCCAGTTCCTTTCTTCTTTATCTCTGTAATTGCCAGATAATCAACCCTGGTTTGCCTTATTTCTTCCGTCAATTCCAATTCCTTCCCCCTCGACCCCCCACATTCCATGAACCAATATTCAAAGTTTGTAAGGTTCATCTCTTCTTAGTCCGTAAAGTCCTATCCGTTTTCTCTCGATTTGTTTGTCTTTTAGTAAGTGTAATTTTTAGATGCACGGGGAACTGGTCCATGGCATCCAATCCAGGTGGAGGGAACGCCTCCTATCGACTCCTGGCCACCTTGAAAGTGAAGAATTTAGGATAGCTGGGAAGTAATGAAAGATAAGCCCCATGCCCTTGAATGCTCAAGAGCGATGGGGCTTGAAATGAAGAAGAGTTTGACCAGATGTTCAGATATACAGACTGAAAAGAGAATGGCTCACAACTAAGTCAATAGAAAATAGCCAATCTAGTATCTAACAGCTCCAAAGCATGAATAAGAGAAGAAGGGTGAGGGGAGAAGAGCTTTGGAAATTAATTCGATTCAGTTCTTCAAATCTAGGTCTCCATCTTGATTTGGATATCCAGGCGCACCGCGTGGAGGCTCTTCCAGCTTCATTAAAATGATGTTAAGGATGTTGTGTTGGATAAAATTGATGCATTGGAAGCGAACTTTTGAGGAACGTAATCATTCCAGTGATTGAGTTATTGGCGAATTGAGTACTACTGGCTCATAGCGACCTGCTGCACATGTTGGTCTTGTGGTTTACCTCCAGTCCTCAGCATTGTGTGATTTATGTTTAAATTTCCTGTTCCAACTCCTTCCATGGAATGCCAAACAAGCACTTCAACATCCAGCACCCTGTCATCATACAAAAATACTCTGATTTATTCATTAATTGCGGGTGATGCCAACATCAGCTTTTTGCTTGTACGTGGGTAAGTGTGTTGGTCAATATTGATGAGATGATCAAACATTTATTCCATCGGTGGAAGGAATTTGAACCTACGAACCAGGTGGTACTATCAGATCGAAATTTTTATTGTAACGCTTCTTACCACTAGACCAACCTGGCCGGCAAATTGAAACACTAGAGCTGAATGGAAAAACAGACGCTAGCCCAAAACCAAAATCTTTTCTGTATCATCAATTTCATCTGCACTCATGGATCTTTCCTAAAGGTACACACATATCTTCACAAACTGAAGGTGCAGCCTGATAGGACCAACTCTCACCTCCAGAAACAAAACATGGTTTGGTGTATGACGGGAGACAAAAGATCTTCTAGTGAAAGAACTGCTGTATACTCTCAACCACGGTATATAGAAGAAGACGGTAGGTGTCAATGCGCATGCTTGAGCTAAATTTCCGGTGCAGCTGACATCACTTTATATCCAATCATCTGTTTTTAACAAATAAGTTTCATAAATTGCCAATAGGTGCTAAAAACCTCGGTTGGTGGCGATGACGCAATCTAGCTGGCTGGTCACTGCGCACACATTCCATGACCCCTACCGTTTTCATCTAAATACCATGCTCTTAACCACATCATAGTGCTGCATACGAAATTATTGATCCTCCTACAGCATCAAAGATTTGTAACTTGTATCTGAAAGGAATTATCAAAAAGGAAATTATTGAAAATATTTGAAGCCATTTATAATGAGAGTGAAACTGCTCAAGCCTCCCATCATTTCTGGAAATAATTATTTTCATTTAGGCTTTCCATTCTATATTGTATCAAGGTAATTAGCAAACGCCTATTGAGCATGATAAGTATTCAATTACATTGAATTCTTCAATTCAATGAGTACTGAATAGATAGAAATATTTGACAAAATCATATTATTAAAATCATTTATGAAGAGATTCACATAACTTGGAAATAGTAGCTGGACCTGAATGTGGACTGCTAAACTAATTTGGTACAGTACAATATTTCGCAATTAAGACAGAGTCCTCCTTTTGTTGAAGGTTTTGGGTTTGGTGAGAGTACCCCTCTACACGATGCGTGATGGCTTCAGAGGGTTTCCTGCGTTTCTCACTCATGCGTTCATTGGCAGTGCAAGAGAGCAGCTGCTTCACACCTTGCAGCATTTGAAGATAATGACACCTCAGGAAATTTCCAATGCACTTTCAGCTAAGCCAAACAAAAGCTGAAGATCAAATAGCATCACTATTTTGTAAATTTAACAAGCAAATTTTAATTACAAGTATCATCCTCGCTTTTTATCAAAATAATCGATGAAATCGATAAGATAATGTAAGACCAAATTCAACTGATGGCATCAAGAGAAATTATTATTGTAAATTCCAATATAGGTTATTCTTTACTTCAACCTTCTATTAATATAGAACAGGACTTCCCTCGTGTAAGCTCCAACTTAATGAATATTTGTTAGGGCTATTCTGTCCTAGCATTCAATAGGAACTTGAATAAAAACTATTCTTATCATAGGAGAAAATAATTGGTGTTTTAATTGGATTTTGGAAACCCAATATTAATGGTATTCCTTCAAGACGAGGAGTTGACCATTTTGAGCTTCATAGATTTGAATTAATAAAAAATTAGATTATGTGAGAAGTATGGGATTTGGTAATAGTAAAAATGCAAAATAAAAAAATTTATGCAAATTCTATTTATCCTTTTTATATTTCCCTAAGAAAAAACAAATTGGAAGTTAATTGCGTCCAACTTACTATTACACCATTATTTTTAATATTGTAGCTCATTCCATACAACTAGCAGTACTTTTTAACGTTAAGGACTTCAAGTTGTCATACTATAGGTACGGATTATGTTTCAAGACAACCTGTTGCTTCAAATGGAATAATTGAGATGGCAAGTGGACTAGCCTATACAGTAGAATCAGAGGTAGAACTGTTTATTGGGGAACAGTACTGTATACAGAACTGAACAGTAGACTGGGGATTCCAGATGACAGTGTCACGAAATAATTGTAGGTTGGCTGCCCATTTGACTAGTAGCGAAATAATGCCTCATATGAGTAGAGTGGCTGTCATTTAAGCTGTATTTGCACATAATAGTGACAGTGAAAATATAATTAACATGAGTTGTAATGGGATTATGTACAATCGCTCGACCGGGCTAGATGGGAATAGTCCAATTAGAACGTAAAGGAGTTATATTTTCACTGTCACTGTTGTGTGCAAATACAGCTTTGGTCTCTGCTTCACTGAGCTGAGCGATCTCCCACGCGGTGAATTCCTCCATTAACTTGGCAATTTGTTGAAAATTGGGACCGCTTCCCATCCGAATTATCGAAATTACTTTAAAGCTACTTTATACGCGCCTCCAACCATCTCCGCACCAACCTCCCTCCAACCAACCCGCTCCGCCCCCGCTCTGCACTCGCACCGATCATGAACGTTACGGGAGATGTTAGCTCTTCTCGAGTTCCACTCTTGCTCCCCGGTCGATCATCAATCGCTCTGCTCGAGTGACGTTCGGTTGCGGAGCAGAGCGAAAGTCTGTACGCACCTTAAGATATTGTTGATTCAAACACTCAATGAGACAGAACTTGAAATTCATCATTGTATAAATTTACTATCAATAGATTGACAATCAGTTGGATATCAAGTTTATTGTGAAGAGATTTAGTTATTCATTGTTATTGTTCTAAAAGCAATTAAATAAGATTAAAGTCATAATAATTTCTATTTAAGCTGGTCAATTGGACACAAACTTCCTACTATAGACAGTGATAATCATTAACTCCCTCATTTTGGTTCTAGAGCCAAATTACAATTTTTATTAAAACTAATTTTGGCCTTATTTATAATTAAAAAATAGGTCTACATGGGTCCCCAGAATGGAATGAAGAAATATGAAGTTTCACATTTCATATACCGTATTGACTACAATCAGAGTGACGTTCAACTGTCAGCTTCCCTTAAGCGGCCCATAGACGAACAACTTGGTTGGCCACTGTTTCCCACAGACGGTCAACCTGCTTTTGCCAACTTCATTTCCCGATCAGCTCTGCTACTGTAGCGTTTACAGAAAATAACGATCTCTTATCTTTCATTGAACTATACTAACTGTGTGACGAACCTGGTTGTGAATAAATAAGGCTTTTATATAATATAACCTGGTTATGAACTAGTAGTTCTGTGAACAGTAGAGCTCACGCAGTTTTCTCATCCACAAGTATCTGATGTCACCTCTTCTAGTTGAATCATAATTTACTCTTAAAAACTGTTATTTGTTTTCTCCTAGATCA